>NW_027104107.1:600000-1078093 GCF_902728285.1 Clytia hemisphaerica | reverse complement strand
AAAGCCATTGACAAAGCCATGACGTTACAGTAGGTATAAAGTAGGTAAAGTACAAAAAATTAAAAACATTCGAATAATATTTGAAGGTTTCAAAAACTCTTGCAGCTCTACTAAACTTGTGGAATTGCATGATAGTCATTATGACACATGCCAGAAGAATATGGAAACGAAAAATCAAATGTACCTGTTGTCTCAAGCAATTTTCTTGTAATTGCTTCTTCTCCAGTGAATATTCTTCTAAAAATTTATTTTTCTCTTGCATCAAACGATTGTTATCCTCACCAGACTGTGATAATTTTCCTTCAAAAACGTTGAGGCGTGACCGGTACAAAGTATTCTGTTGATCAAGCAGAGCGTGTCTCCGTGCCAAATCATCACGCTCTTTAGATAAAACATAATTTTCATTTTTCAAAGCACGATTTTCAGCTTCAAGTTTGTTAACGCTATTTTGTAGGTAAATGTTTTCACGGGATTCTTCGATCTTCCAACCGTTTCGAATGAGAAGTTCTCGAATATTGATATCTTCTTCAGCCATGTTGATTTTAGGTGTGAGGGATTTCCATTATGTGTTGAGCTTCATTTTTGTTGTGTTTGTAGATGTTTGAGAAGCTTCGATTTTTCAGCGTTCGTCGAAAACAATTTGGTGGCGAAGTTTATACCTATAAATACCTCCTATTTGACGTTTTTATTCTGATCTGACCCAAAAATAGCTACTGGCTTCTTTAGTTTGATGTCATTCTTCTAATAATGTATCTAACGTCAATTTCGGAATTTTTCTTTGACGTCAATTTTTATGAAAGTATTTAACAGAACACAATATTTAAGTTGACTGAGGTTGTTCAAGTAGCAAAATTAGACTATTTTGCGGAATAATTCAGATGAGTTGCTAAGCAACATTCTAGCAACATTCTAGAAATTATATTTGACGTCATTATCTTAAAGTTTGATTTGTTGATAAAAGTCGAATCAAACATTTTGATGGTTGTTTAGTTTCAGAAGATCAGCGTTGAGGAAGTCGTTCTGCACTAAATTGAGTGGTGCAAAACGAGGAAATTATTATGATATGACACTCTGATAAGAGTCGTTGATTTGAAAATGCTATATGATGGGTAGACATTGATAACCTCCGAGCAGATCCTGATCATTCCGCGCTGGCACGTATGCTCTCTAAAGGCTGGCGAACTGCTTCGATCTTTATTATCCATATTTTGGTTAAAGCAAAGCAATCGCACCACAAACAAATTTTTTACTCTTCTTAACAGTACTACCAAGTTATTTTTCGAATAACTTTGCCAATGACAATGATTTCTAAACCATAAAGGAGTATAGGTTCGATGACAGATCTAAAAGCTTTGATTTTGATTTTAGAATCGAGAAGTTCTAAAGACCATATTTTGTGCGGCTTGTTTGAATGCACTCCAAGCAAAGGCTTTTAAAGTCCTCTTCAGAGTATGAAATGTACGAGCCCAAAAATTTCTAGTGTTCATTTTTTAAGATTGAGGGTTAAATGGTAGCAAGCATAAGTCAAGTTGAAGAAGGCTGTCAAACATTACATGTCTATCATCGGAGAAATCAGAGCAATGTATCAGAAAATGCTGTGTAGTTTCGATAGAGTTATTTCGACAGTTGCAAAAAGGAAATAAATAAAAAATTAACTGTGTCTGCAAAATTGTGTTTGAATTTATGTTCCCGAAGATGATTGAAGTTCGCAACATTTGATGTAAACTAAATCTTCATTAGCGTTTTTAAGGTAAGAAATTCAGTCTTAAACTCATCGAGGTAAAGCCTGATATCATTTGCTGCGGATTCCACAGAATCACGCATGAAACGACAAGAACACGAAATAAAAGGGGAGGGTATCTCCTTGTAGGATGCCAGCTAAGATGGGAAAAGCGGAGTTTCACCATCCGGAGTTTGAATAGTCGCTTAGGTGTCAATATAGGATTATCTAATGGCGCTTATGATTTTTGGAGGTACAAGCACAGAGGAATAAAACAATGATTCTCCATCATAAACATCATAAAGATAAACATTAGAACCCAGTCACATTCGCTTTCGCGAACACGTTTTTTTGTGGCCTTTTGTGGATAAATTCTTTTAGTTTTCTCAAAGGTAATAGATCAGCTACTCAAAATATTTCCTCAGAGAAAGAGTGTGGTACTTTCAGAATGGATGATCGTTATGAGATCATCATTGATGATGCTTGTGAATACACCATCTGCCACCCTCGAAAAAGTAGTATCTTTAAAACAAAGTATTGAAGATATTCTCAAGCTCTAATCCTGAAATTTATTTCGCCCTGATCGTGTGAAATTTCCAGTGTCTCGACAAACAGAATATATCGACATAACAGTTTTCGCGGAAAAAGCCTCTAGCACTTTTGGACAGTCCGCGCGCATTAATTTTAAACAGGTTCATGTACGAGCTAAGTCATCTCAGACCAGTTCTTAGACTTTAGTTCTTTTCTGTCTTTTTTAAAAACGAAATCTCCTACCTTTTACTTATATGTGACTTGGACTTTCCAATTCTTGAAATCAACTCTTGTTTCAAAAATTGAATCGATGTCAGCATTGTTGAAAGTAGAAAATCTTTACTTTTCATCGCCAAAGTGAAAATTCTCATTGTTGTAACCAAGTTCTACAGACCATATTTGGTTCATATATAGTTCATATAGAGCCATATTTACTGCCTTCCTCGTAGCTCTGGAAAGTAATAAAAAGATAATCAATGAAGAAATTCAACCGTATAAGGTCGTAAAAGAATGAAGTAAAAAAACTGAAAGAGATGGATTCAAAATTCTTTGAATTTGTTTAATACATTCTAGAACCGTCATTTTGTCTAATTAATGAACCCTTCTAATGTAATATACCTGTACCCTCCCTTTGCTTACCCCCTCCCTTTGCTTAGCCCCCTCTACTCTATTCAGATAGGGTTGCTAAAGTTTTTGAAGCCATGACTGATTGCATTTTGAAGTCATTCAACTTAAACGCGAATTCGATCCTTTATGGTTGATAAATGTCAGGTATATGCACCGATCAACCCTTGACAGCTTAACCCTATTCGGACTAGGGGGGGGGGGCTCTTTCTGTTCGGAGGTCAAACTATTGGTAATAGCTCCTGAAATAATAGAGCTTTTGCCGTGAAATTTTCTGTAAATTCCTAACTTTTATTTTGCTTCAAAATAAAAAAAAATTGACACTTAAATATTTTCACACCTTGAGCATGATGACATTTCTTCGTAAGGTGTCACAAAAATTGACACTTTTCCAATACAAATTTATTTTTATTGTCAAATATATCGTTTAAACCGTAATTTATTGAATATTTAGGATCAAATAAGCATTTTAAACTCGGGCAACTTTTTTCTAAAGCCTTTGTTAGAATACAATAGCTATTTATAAGAACAAAGGAAATTTTAGGGTTTTTGCTCACTTTGGGCATGATGAGTGACGTCATCAAAAAAATTTTTTGTCAAAAGTTACTTTACGTGACAAGGATCTTGTGTGCCAAATTTTATCCAAAAAAACCAACTAGATCAAAAGTTAAGGGGTGGTACAGGAAAAGCCCCCCCTAGTTCTGAACCGCCCCTAAAAGCCTAGTTTGAATAGTGTTAAGGAGATTGGTGATGAATCTAAAGGAAAATTTATTCTCGCCGCACGGAATTTTCAAGCTGCTTCCAAAAAAACTGATCACATTCCCGCTAAAACCTATGCTGCCATATAAGAGACCCTTTCCGGAGTCTCTGCGGTGTTCGATATTATCGTCGAAAAAGAAGTATTCTTGTGTTTTCCTTACCAGTCTCATAAAAAGCTTATTCGCTTAGGCTTAATCGGTGTATTGTTGGACATTGAAGTATAACATGATACCTGGAGGTTATTTCATTGCTGTCTCCTTCATCCATCTGTTGTGTGGTGTGCCAAAAAAATTTTACTGTACGGTCATCACAATGTTTTCTATTTTTTGTTTATGTACTTCATTTTTCACCTTTTTTCATTATACACTAAAATAAACAAAAAATGATTCATTTTGACTGTTCTAGCATGTTTTTACTTGGCTTGATGGATTCTTTTATAGTTATACCGGGCTATTTATGGGTTTGTATGATAGTGATCAAGCATGAAACTTAATTTGCTGAAAAGCTGGAGTGCGAATTAAGTCAATAACTTTGCGTGGTGAAAACTTTTTAACTATTTTTATGATCATAATTAGACACATTTTGCGTAATGACGAATTTAATTTGATCAATAATCCCCTCTGCAAGTAGAATAAAATGTTGACATCGACAAATAAGTGGAAAGTACTCATGTAGGCACGGAAAGGGTTAAAATATTGTTGGTACTTTTAAAATAGTCATAAGTTTTGGTACAGAAACTTTTGCTTACTTATTTTTTATATTTCATACTGAAATTTACGCTGAACTTTACGACAATATGAACAGGCGAAAGCCTCAGAAAGTCAGCCTTTGAATGAAAACCCAAAGGGGTCAATTTTTCACTCGACTACTGGAAAAGAGACGGGCAAGTGAATGTTTAAGATGGCTCTGAAATAGCACGAATCAATAAAAATAAAATAAAACTCTCAACATGTATTTCAATTTATAATACATTTGGACCACCCTTAGATTTATTTTTTCCCTTTTACAGACATGGGGGAACTCTCCTGAAAAGGTTACCTTCCCGGCTAAAATTTCAGATTTTACTTTCGATAAAAATCAACAACTGCCGAATGCCATATTTGGTAAATTGTTGCACAGGCAACAAAAAACATAGGCAAAGAAAAAATTTAATTAATACATATATTTATAGTTTTCATTTATCTGTATTTATTCATGTTTTATTGGTTTCGGGTTCCTTTTTCGGTAAAATATTGCATAACCTATTTCGAGGGATTTTCGATTAGATTGTCTGGTTTCGAATGCCATATTCGGTAAAATATTGCATAACCTATTTCGAGGGATTTTCGATTAGATTGTCTGGTTTCGAATGCCATATTCGGTAAAATATTGCATAACCTATTTCGAGGGATTTTCGATTGGATTGACTGGTTTCGAATGGCATATTCGGTAAAATATTGCATAACCTATTTCGAGGGATTTTCGATTAGATTGTCTGGTTTCGAATGCCATATTCGGTAAAATATTGCATAACCTATTTCGAGGGATTTTCGATTAGATTGTCTGGTTTCGAATGCCATATTCGGTAAAATATTGCATAACCTATTTCGAGGGATTTTCGATTGGATTGTCTGGTTTCGAATGCCATATTCGGTAAAATATTGCATAACCTATTTCGAGGGATTTTCGATTAGATTGTCTGGTTTCGAATGCCATATTCGGTAAAATATTGCATAACCTATTTCGAGGGATTTTCGATTAGATTGTCTGGTTTCGAATGCCATATTCGGTAAAATATTGCATAACCTATTTCGAGGGATTTTCGATTGGATTGACTGGTTTCGAATGCCATATTCGGTAAAATATTGCATAACCTATTTCGAGGGATTAGGAAACGAAATTATAAAGTGAATACTATTTATCAATTATCAAGCTTTTCGTTTTCAAAGTTTCGATTTGATTGTCTGGTTTCATAAGTTACATAAGTTAATTCTGTGGACTAATTGAGGGGGGGGGGTAATTTTTATTTCTTAGATGTTACACATCTGAAAGACCACCCATATTGTTAAAAAATGTAATGTCTTTTAAAAATAGCACTTTACCTATAAAGTATGAGGGAGAGCGGTAGGCATTACGGGCTACCGGGGGGGGGGGCGCTTAGGCAAAATCGGGTACGGGGACGTGCCGCTGGTAAGGGTCCCTTTGTCAGGCTCTGAAGATATGACATGGTACAGGGTACAGATTACTAATTTTTAAGATGTGTTTCTGATAGGGTCGACTAATTTTTGACCATTTTCAGGGTGGAAATTAGAAACATTTCCAATTTTTCGTCTAATTTTATTCATTTTGGCGACTTTTCAGAGTGGAAATAGGAAATTTTTCGATCCTTCTTTCTGACAGGGTCCCAAATTTACCAAAAATTCATATCTGACAAGGTCCATTTTTCAAACTCCAGCGGCACGTCCACGTCGGCCATCAAGGTCATTGCCCTCCCCCCCGGGCGGGCTACAGGCTTGACGGTGTGACGGTATTAGTCATGTTTGAAGAAAAAAGTGACGGTATTTGCCATGCGGTAACAAATTTTTGGAATTTTGGAATTTTTGTTGTGGGTGTTGACGGTAACCCAAAAAATGCATTGGAATTTGTTGTTGTAACCCCCCTTCCTTCAAAATGAAATTTCATATTCGATCAAAACAGTTATTTCTCCGAGCGTCTATCTAACGTTCATAAGGTATGAATAACGATAGATAGACATTAAAGCAAGGTGGTGTGTAAAAACCCCTTGCTAGATAAGATAACCCACCATTGCATAACAATCGAAGTTACATAAGAGCGTGTAGATTAATGGTGATTATACTCAGCGTGACATATAATCTCATTCACGGACATCACTTCGTGTGTGGTAAGTATCACAACACGATAACACACATCCAAATTCTCATCATCTCCTTTAAAACATAAATCCTTATTAAACACGGTTTTGAAAAGAAATCTTGTTTAATAAAGAAGACGTCAAATCTACTCTTTTTTCCTCCACGTGACGTAATATTGCGAATAGCGAAATGTTTAACTACACAACGACGAATGTAAGAGGCTTGTGTAAACTAACCAGTCAGTTATCTTCTTACTTCTTCACTTGAAAGCTTATTAAAACTCAACTTGGAGACTAAAGAGATCCCAAGTGTTGAAGAGTTTTTGCCGTTTCTTAAATTCAATTTGAAAAAGTAAACTAAAATAGTTAAAAAAACTAACACGAGATTATAAAATCAGTAATTAATATGTTCAGACCTGATGAAGATCTGCACTAGGCAGGCCGAAATATTGTTTAATTCAAATCGTATAAGGATGACCATAAAAATGTATCCAAGAAGATGACATCAGCGACATCAGACTTTCAGGATTCGGTAGCTTTATTTCGATAAGGAGGTATTGGATAGTTATTTATAGGAAAAGAATTATAACAATATAATTAATATAAATAAAATTGATGTATAAAAAATTTAGAAAAATTTATTTGAAAGTTTTATTCATGTACTCTCCATCTCAACAAATTTGTTTGGATAGAAACGAAGTCCTTCTAGCGAATCATCTCTACAAAGTTTTCCAGATTGCTCTGCTAGTAGTAACCTGTAAAAGATGAAAATGTTGAAAATGCTGATTTTGCAAACCTTAAAAACATTAAAGTCAGGATTTATTTAATATAGGAATTTTTTGCATTTTTCTATGCAGTTGCACAGTCAATTATCGACGGGAAATTACAATTTGTGTATGATTCAATCAAACTTCAACTGTACTAACCTTTCTCTAGCTAAGGTGAGAGCCATATTGAGTAATTGACTTAATTCTTCTGATGACAGTGAGCCTGCTTCTTCCACTTGTGAATATGTTTTCTGAATCATTTCTTCCTCAGAATGAGACACTGATTGAATGACAAGCACTCCACTGTCGAATTTCCTCAACCTATCAATGACAAAAACAATTGAATTGCACCAAAGGCATCCCAAAGCGGTTTGATGTCTAAAAAAGTTTTTCCAACCTACAGATTACCTTGTTTGCCCGTAATAAATTCAATCTACATGTAGATAGATGTGTTTAACATTTTTGGAATGTTGACAGGGTCAAAATAAAGAACTTTTTCCTTGCAAACCTAGTTTCGATAACTCGAAAAATTAGTTTGAACATGCTATCAACAATGAAGAAAAAAATGAAAGAAAAATTACATTTGATAGGTTGCTATAATCACGTTATTTCCGTAAAGATCAATAGAATAAAGCGACGTTTTTTCATTCACCAACAATTTTTCAATGGACTCTTCCAGAAAGTTTTTGTGCATGGGGTGGATATGGATGGTGGATATATTTCCAAAAAATGTTATATCCCCCCCCCTATATTCAATTTTTTTTTGTAAGAGCCCAATGGCACACACGTTTTTTGATTGTTTGAATTGT
Organism: Clytia hemisphaerica; assembly: GCF_902728285.1. Lineage (NCBI taxonomy): Eukaryota > Metazoa > Cnidaria > Hydrozoa > Leptothecata > Clytiidae > Clytia > Clytia hemisphaerica. Next base: position 1,070,032 of record NW_027104107.1, on the reverse strand, counting down.
ACCATAGGTGCATTTTCTCTCTCATTTGGCGCGTTTTTAGAGAGTGCAATTAATCGTTTATTTATCTAAAAAGTGCAAGTTCTTATTACACTCTTCAAATGCTTACAAAAATTAAATCAAAACACATAAATTCGTATTTCAATTCATCGAGCTTTACAACCGAAAGTTTTTTCGAGAAAAAAATTAATTACAATTTGACGTAGATTTTTCAGAATGAAAAATGGTTGAATATCGCGTGACTAGAAAACTCGTACAGTTCGAAAAATTCTTCATTTGTCTGGGATATAGATATGAATCGATTTACACCAGTTTTAATTTAATGGCCGACATCATAAAATGATTGATAATTGATTCAACGTGTGAATTGGATTACAGAATTCCGAATCAATTTTGATTTTTTTTATTCAAAAGCCGAGAAGAGAACTCAGTCCATATAAGAAGATCGACGTCAAAACTATAGTACGATTTGGTAATGGAACCTTTTTTTGTACTTTGAACTTTGAAATAAAGTCGCCGAAAAAAATCCTAATTGGATAAACGAAATGATTACCGGACAGGAAGGTTCATCTTTTCCAATATTTGAGCGGCTTGGAAAACATCATCTGGCGAAATGAGCTAAAAGAATACATCGGTAGAGATGTCAAATAAGAAACTTAAAAATATTATCCTAAAATAGGTATACTCTGGTATACTGGACTTTCTAGGTATTCTTATACTTTAGGCCTACAAACTTTCGCGAGGACGAAAAATCGCGAAATTCACGACATTTACTTTCACAAACTTAACGGAAAAATATTTTTCGCAAGCGTAAACTTTCGCGAATCAAGACGTAAGATTGAGAATTTTCACATGAAAAAATGGCTTAGAGGGACAAATAGTTCTTGGATTGGCTTGAAACATTTTTCCTTTGACTTATTAGTCTTTTAACAGGCTAAAAAGTGCCATAAAAGTTACATTTTATTCAAAGTTTGAAGTTTACAGATTTTCTATTTTGTCAAGAATCTTTCGCGAGCATAAACTTTCGCGAATGGCCCTACCTAGAATTTTCAAAGACAATTACTTTCGCGAAAAGGGCCAAAATTCGCGAAAATCGTAGAAAATCGCGAAAGTCTCTGCTCGCGAAAGTTTGTACCCCTAAAGTAATATTTGGGGAAGTTAATTCCAATAGGTCTATTGGTAGTTGAGAATATAACCTGGACGGCACTCAACGCTGTTCAAACGTTCGCCTATTGTTATAAATGTTATATGCATACCTCCATTCCTCTGGCACGGTTGAAGCGACAATAAACATCAGTTAAAGTGATAAAACCTCCTTCTTTCTAAAAACAAAACAAAGAAAATTGAAGTCAATTCCTGAAGTAGAAAAGTACAAAAATACGATCCTATGATTGTGTCTCAAACTGTTCTGACAAATTTGATTTATTCACTAATGGGCCTTGCTTTTGTAAAAACTAATTTTGCTAAATTCTCCAAAATGAGTACTTTAGGTTTCTGAAAATATTTTTTTTCGATCGTGTAGATGAATGTAGAGATGTAAATGTAGAGATTGTCGAGACAATAATACAGACCTCAATAAAGCCACTAAGAAAAGTAGAAAGTTGTTTTGCAAGTTCTTCATGATATCTGGCTCCTGAGCCGTGTGTTTCTCTACAAGAAAGAAGAAGAAAACTTACAGGGAATTAGTGAACCATGAAAAACCGAGTAAGAGAACATGTATATGAACAGGACAAGAGGGACGTTTTTCCAGAAGTTTCGAATCCAAATTATTAGTTTCGTTTGGCTCACATGAAAAAAACCTTAGGTTAAAGGCGTCAGGTTGAGGAGATTGTTGAATTAGAGGGAGAGTGTTTGAAAGATTGGTAACTACAAGATCATACGAAAAGATTTTCAAAACAAATAAAAAAAGAGACATTCAGAGATGGCTGAATGACACGGTAATGTTTTTTCAAGGTCAAACGAAAAAGATTTCGAATATTAAAGTTTAAATTAAGTTAGAATAAATACCTGTAACAGGTTTTCGATCCCATACTTAACAAATAGGATTTGAATGCCACTGTCTACAAAACAGGAAGTTGAACCATGTCACAAAATTAAAATAATCGAATTCAAAGAATTATTAAAACCCTACCCCATATTTTAAATATAGTAAGAAAGTGCAAATCTACAACTTCGAGGTCAAACAAGTATTTATGAAACCACAGAGGTGGTTTCAAGTCTGTGGCACGAGAAAATTTAACCTGAGAACTGATTTTTTACCTAAAATTGATAAAAATCTACAAATGATGCTAAACCCTCATTTCCCACCACCTACCATCTTTCTCTCTAACACCTTATCAGGAGATATAAAAGATGTGGAGAGAAAAAGATTTCCAAAGGACCTACTTCATCGTCGGTGATTGAAACTTGTTATCTTTCAGTTTGGATGAAAACACTTTTCAGCAAGTACCACCATGTCTTTAGCCTAAAAGTTAAGCATGTAATCTTTTCTGAAATACATTAAAGCAACCGTTTGGCACTCGGGCAGCACTCGGGCAGCACTGGGGCAGCTGAGGAGCTTTACACACGCCAATTTTGGAATTCGTCTTTTATAAAGTAGGCATAGGCTGGCTTCAATGTAATGAATTTCTAAATCATTTTTTCACTGATTTTTGCCGATTTTGGATAAAGCTTTGATTGTAATGCTTTGAGATTTTGCGTTTGTTAGTTAAAAAAATTGACGTGCTTAGCGCACTTTTAAGACACGAGAACATGCGAGAAGACAATAAAAGGTGAGAGTTCCTTTTTACCTTTTCTATGAGGGCATCCAGGTCTTTGAAAGCTTGGTTGATACTTTGATCAGTTTGCTCATACTTTTCTTGCATTTTGCGTTCAATGCCACCAATACCTACATGACGTGGTGCCAGCTTTCAAGAGAAAAATGTTTACAGTGGTTAATGATTAATATCAATAATTCCCATACAACAGAGAGAGGAGTTGTAGACGAGTATCTTTTTCTAGCCTATTCGTGAAAAGTAATTATTTTAAGATGAGTACATTTTTGGGTTGGGCGGCAAGTAGGCGGCCAGATCGGAAAGTCGGCCTGTTTGTCTTCCTATAGAATTTGAACTAATTAACGTGCCACATAAATTTGAGGGTCATTCTTTTGTTTTTGAACGGATTCTATTGATGAAGTATTTAGAGCAGGAGGGGAAGGTGTAGTAAGGAGGAATTTCTTTTATATGGATATATAGGTATTTAAATGCTTTAAAAAAGCCAGTATTTTTTGGTTTCAAGGATGGAAAGACCACCCAAGAACAAGAAGATTAATCATTCCAACCATGTAAGGGGATGGGAGGATCAAAATAATCACCTCTGCTGTTTTCTTTGACTGGTTTGATGCTGCTTTCAGAATTTCCCATTCCTTTGATGCTATCACTTGGTTCAACTCCTTTGTAAACTATACAGTGAAAGAAATATCATACAAAAAGTTTAATTGAATTACTTGTTAGACCACCCACCTGTTGCTCACTTAGTGTACCGAATATTTATTTAAATTGGGCTCTTCCAGAAAAAATTCGTTCATGGGGGGGGGGGGTTGAGGATATATATTATTTTTTCAATGATCTACCCCTGAACATTTTGAATTTTCACCCCATGGAATCGGCAGTTTTTCAGGATTTTTTCGATACCCCTGGAAAATATATCTTCCACCCTCTATGAACGGTTTTTTTTCTTCTGGAAGACCAATCAAGCTATTTGGAATTACATTACATAATGAACTTAATTTATTATCATTACAACATGATATTTTATTCTGTTTTATTAAAAGAAAAAAGCGAGTGATTTCATTTAGCAGATAATTCTTTCTATTTCGAAATTATTTCGGTTTTGATGGGCCTTTCAATTCAATTTTATCAAAATTTGAAATGAATAACACTAATTTGTTAATGTTATAAAAAAATCAATAGGCCAAGTATATGGAATCACACGACGAATTACATAAGTAAAAGAATAAATTATTTCGAAAGAGGTTGCAATAAAAAAATACCTCGAATGCCAAACTATTGTCTCGTATCTCTTCAACGAACTTTTTATTAGTAAATCATTTAAGTGTTCTGCTGTGTATCCAATAAAAGAATAACCGGCAGATATTGCTGGCCTTTCAGTAGATTTGGTGATATATTGATTTTCTTCCAATTCACACCATTTTTAGTCATTTATTATACTTTAAAATTGATTGACAAGTCAAATGTGATTGACAGCGCTAGCAATGAAATTGATTGACAAGTTCAGGAATTGAATTGATTTGAGGTACTATGAGGCACTTAAATTTCTTTCTCTAGCCTATTGATAAGTATAGGATTGGAGATTTCCATGTCGAGCTTTACCTGTTCCTGGCCGCCTACTCGAAAAGAGAACCGAACCACATTATGTGAGCTTGATCTTTTAGGTCCTGATGGTTTGTCCTTTGGAGCTGCTTCTAAGTGGATTGAAGTTTTTGCACTAAAGGTGAAACCAGAGCAATTATGAAAGACATAATCACACAAATCACAAATCACACAAAATCCTTTAAGACGAAATTTGAAATACGTTTTCTAGCCTACTTAGATCATAATTAAAAGATCATCAAGTTTCCAAAACAATTTGAGACTTAAGTAAAGGCCAATAATCTCTTCAGTAAGGTAAAAAAGCTCTAGAGTAAGCAGTTTCTATGTTTTACCTTTTAAACATGCTGCCTAATTCTGATGTTATCTTCTTCACCAAATCCAGCTCTAATGCAATTTTCCTATCCTAAGTTAAAGAAAAACAAATAGAATTATCAGCTATCCTTTATCTAAACCTTAGTTTGTGTTATTAATTTAATACAAAAGGCTTCTTCTGTGGCTGTCCCAACCAAGAATTACAGATAAATTCAAATTTAACAATATCCAGCTCCAAAATCTAAAATGAAATGATACATTACTAAGTGAGCCTTACCTTTTGGGCTTCATCACTCCAAATTATCCTCAAATTGGTTAAGGTCAATAAACCACTATCAAACGTCGTCTACAAATAGAAAAAAAAGTAAAATCTAACAGTTCTTGAAAAAAATGTAAGATCCAACAGGCAAAATGATGAAGATAGGTAAAGTTAGATAAATATAAAGAAACACTGCAACTGAGTTTATGAAGGTAAAATCTTCTTCAGAAAAAAAGGCATTGCAAACTTTCCTCCCTCCACTCCGTCACACTAAAGATAATTCCTGGAAACTTTTGAAAAACTATAAAGGTGTTTACAGTAAATTTATATAAATAAGATTGAAATAGTAGATTTTTTATAGAATTAGGATGCCGTTGGTGATATGATTTAATGTTGTTATCAATGGAAATAGAAAAAAAACAAACTTAAATTTTGAGTTAGCATCCATGTAGTTCTTACGCAGTGGTTATAACAAAGTGTCAGGGGGTATGTACCACCATATGGACAAGGGATTTGGTTCAGCTGCTCAAAAGTTAAGAAGGAAATCTGAAAATAAACTTCTTTTCTAACCTTATCATCTCCGTCATACAGCCGTACATTCTTTGTATTGTGAACTTGTCTTTCATTGCCACCATTCAGGTTACCATCATACCAATAAAATCTATCCATTGTTTATTATTTTTTATTCTTTAAACATAGAAAGACATCTCATTATTTTACCTTTTGATCATTTTCCTACTTTTTCTTATAAGTAATGTAATGGAGCAATTTGATTGGCCTAAAAGCCCCACCCTATTTCCACTGTTGTTGCTATATTACAACCAAGAATGCTAAAATGCCTGAATAGATGAACTGTGACCCACGCTTGCAGTTTATCTGTCATAGAAAAGCATAAAGATACTGAAAAATATTACATAGTTTGAGGTACATATTCATTATTCAGCACAGGAAGATCTTTTGGATTATCTAACAGAGGGCTTTGCCCTCCTACATAGCCCATGTCTGATATATTCGACATTGGCACTTAAAGGGTTAAGCAAATTTGCGTGAGAATGCGAGCCAATAATATTTTCTCATGCACTCAAGGGGAAAACGAAAGTGATGGATATTCTTTGAAAGAAGAACCTCAGAAAAAAAACCGTTGACCAAAAGATGTATTTTATGGATGAGAATCGATCCTGTGATGATAAAAAAATTTCGGAAATGCGTTTTTTTAGAATGCTGAAAAACTCTAATTTCCATCCTCCTTGTAGGTAAAGAAGTTGTGTGATTTGGGCTAGCAAGGCAAAAATCGCTAAAAAACAGGTAAAATCTTAATCCTGGAATATCCAAGTTCCACCTACAGCTACACTGCCTGTGGCTTAATGACCTTTTTGCTTGGAATTTTACATGTATCAGGCGCGCCCCAAAAAGGTTTCTCTCTATAGAGTGAATTTTCTGCAGGTCTAAAAATTTTAAAAGAGCCATTTCTTTTTCATTGGAGAGAAGAAAAATAAAATAAGATTTTGATGGGTCATTTATTAAAAATTCCGTTCATTAGATCACAAGTTATGCTTAATTGAATAAAAAAGAGCACTTTCCAAGAGCATTAAAAATCGACCTATCAAATATAACAGTTGGTCTGCTGTGTTTTAAAAGACAAATCAATCATACCTATGAAGTTATCATTAAAAAAAATTCTGCAGACCGGCATGTTCTCCCAATTCCCAGACGATCTCAATCAAATGGAATCGACAATCGAACCAAATCGAATGCAATCGAATAACTAAAATTCGGTTGTCAAACTGTGTCAAACACAATCCAATCTCAATCAAATGTCAAAATTCTGGGTAATTTATTTGGTTGATTCGATTGTTGTTTGACTGTATTTGATTGTCGTTGGTTGCTCTATTCCCTAAAAGTTTCCATCATAAGTCAAGAAAAAGAGTGTTTGACACTCATTAATGTCCCATGTTAACACTCCTTTCAGCAAACACGACAGTCTATTGCATAACTAATTACTCTACACTTCAGTGGATGCATGTAAAACCAGCAGGAAATTAGATATTACCTATAAATAAGCTTTGTTCAAATTGGCGCGCTAATATTCTTCAGAATTAGTACATGATAACACTACAAATCTTTCTACCCAACGCCCTATAAAGTATTAGGGTTTTATTCCTGTAATATGGAGCAGAAAATTTCTGGCCTGAATGGCTGCTGGTGTAATTTAATATGCAGTTCGTTGCCTTCTCCAAAACAACTATTTTTAAAGGGGACGTCAGCTTTGGGATATCATTTTTACCATTTTTTTTTAGAGAAGATACTTACTGATTGCAAAAAGAATGAATAGAAAAGATATAGTTTAGATAAAGATAAAGTTTATATAGATAAACTGGATAAAACTAATGAACAGATACAATTTTCTGAGGGAAAAAAGCAGATCGACTTTCCTGTTAAGATATCTGTTCTTACTTGTCAACTGGAAGTATTTTCAATCCTAGAACAGATCATGAATATTTACTTTCTTTGAAGTTATCTGTTCTTATTCATTTACATGCCAGCTAGTTAGATTTCAAGCTGGAAACATTCAGAGGTTGTTAAAACAGCCAATCACTTCACAGAACATAATGACACTTTTCCTGCTTGAGTTGGGACCTTTCCATCATAATAAAGTTATCTTTGTTTAAGAGTGATTTTGCAGCTGATAAGCTCAATTGAAAATGAGAATTATAGAATGATATAGATATAGATAAGGGAAGAATCTATATGATTACATCAAAAATATTTCTGCGGAGCGTTTCTTAGAAATCGTGCGCGCAAAATTTGATTGACGCAAGCAATTTGGTAAAAAAATTTGCATAGCGCGTGTCAAATCATTTACGAGATCAATTCGCCTGCAGCCTTAATCAAACGTAGTCTAAACTCAATAGAACAATTATCAATTGAATAAGGAAATAGTCATTTAGGAGAACGCAACGGTCTTTTGAATAAAAAAGTACTCCACATACACTACTTTCCCTCAGCCAGTACAAATGACATATAAATTATCTTGTTCCTAGGTAACTGCTGTGTTGTATAAGACAAATCAACAAAATGTCATTGTCGTTAAAAATATTTCGCTAAGCACTGTTGTGTTCTCCCAAACAACTAATAGTTGTTTTGGAGAATGCAATGACCTATTGAATAACTAATTACTCCACAACAGTTACCTAGAGACAAGATAATTTATCACGTTTTTATTGGCTGAGAGAAAGTAATGTATGTGGAGTAATTTGTTATTCAATAGGCTGTCGCAGTCTCCGAAACAACAATTTCGATAATGTTCGATTGAGTTTGAATTTTCAATCGGCTAATTGTGCTGCTAGGCTGGACAGGGCAAAATTTTTCCCTCGATTTTTGAAAACCAAACTAATTTTATTTGAAAGTGCTAACCTTTGTGAGAAAAATGAGGGGTCATTTATTAAAAAATTGGTTAAGTATTTCCGAAGTTATTCAATATTCAAAACAAGAATGAAAAGATTTGAATGATTTTAAAGCTGTAAGTACTAATGCATTGAAGGTCATTTTGGTGAATTCTTCCTTATTCCATGCCAAAAATCCCAACGAGTACGCACCCTAGTGTTGGATTTGGTTTAACTGGTTCGGTCATTTATTCGATTAGATTGTCTGGCAATTCAAACAAATAGAGAATGATTCCGCAAAATCGAAACAAATATTAAATTTGATTCTTTTTTTGTTTTTATTTCTAAATTTCAAGATAAAAAGAACTATCTACGAATTATTTTCTTTAACAGGCGTTGAATCGACATTGACATATTTAATGATGTCATAATCAATGCCGTGCATATTTTGTCAGCGTCATGCATATTTTGTCAGCGTCATGCATATTTTGTCAACATCCTTTTCATTGGATAAATACCACTAAAATAGGTATACAAGATAAGTATTAAACATAAATTTATCGCCCGCGAGCACGGCTTAGCTAAGCGCACCTCTCTTATTCATTATCTAAGAATTGAAGCGGGCAAAGATTACCGCGCGGGCTGATAGCGGACAAAGGTTTTTTTAAGATATACGATGATATATACGATGATCAGTATTTTTTTTGAATTCTATGTTTAGATTTTTCTACCCAGCCCCGTTGCTATGTCTGCGCGCCCTGTTGCTAAGACCTTAGCTTAAAATTGAAAGCGAAACCAAGATTATTTAGCGCATACTGCCGTTTGCGTAATATCGATAAAGTGAAATGAGGTCTTGACGATGACTGGTCATGATTAATTTAAGTTTATACATTTCTTTCTTAGAAGTACCAGCAATTCAAGCTCTTTTTCTACAAACTTTGAGCAACTTTTAGGCATGAGAAGATCAAAATCTCAGGGCTTTCGGGGGCTTCGCCCCCTTGGACCCATTGGCTGGGGGGGCTTGGTACAGCCCCCCCAAAAAACCCCCTGCAATTTTGCCCGCCTTTTCCGCAAGCCGAACTTCTTTTGGCGTGCATATCTGTGCACATCACTTTAATAAAATAACAATTCGGCGTTGACTTTGCATCGTTTCCACACTGGTTTAATTGGTCAGACAGAGGGCTATGCATGTTAAATATAATAGCCGCCACTGATGCAAATTACCCGACTTCACATCACATCACGGTAAAATAACCAAAAAAGATATGATATTCCTTCCCTCTCATTTTAATTACTACTCTTTCATACACAGCCTAAGAGAGCCCTCTTGTGAAGAGTAGTTATACCTAAAAAGCTGAAATTGCCTACCCTTTGAACCTTTTTCAGTTTTTTGAAGATGAAGATTTTTTCCAGACGCTAGCTAAGTAACTTAGTAGACAAGTAGAAGAGCGTTTTCCTAGTCTAGAAGGCAAGATCAGTCTCAATTCAAAGCTGCTCAAAGTAGCTTTAGCGACGGGAAGTCTAAGTACGATACGAGGTTGCCAGAATGTAAATATCGAAAGTGAAACTGGACTTAAAAAAAACCCGCGAAAGAAGTGACAGCAGCATGCACACACATATCTTAAATATGGCTCTGGGCTTGGACTTGAAAGAACACAGTAGTTATATATTTACCAATACTCAACTTAAATAAACTGGCAAGTATTAAGCTTCTTTCAAAAAAGTCTGAATTTATCCAAACTTTACTTTATTAAAGAACTTTTTTTGCTGAACTGATTTTTTTAGGTCAGAGATATGACATTGCTAGCTAGGTATGCTATTTTCAGAATACCACAGCACAGGTGTATACAATATAGTGTATAGAGTAACAACAAACAATAGCAAGTTTTAATTGGATTTTATAGGACATGGCGGGGGAAAATTGCAGCATTATTGCATGCCAATTAGTTATGCAATTGACCATCGCATTCGCCTAAAGGAGTACCGTGAGTGGTCCAAAATCCGACAGCTCTGCCTAATTCTGACCCCCCAAATAACTGTTATGAAAAAAAATTCTGTGTTTACAACATTCCCTCCCCAAGTTGAACGATAAACTATTGCAAGAACTCTCAAAACAAAACATCAGAATGACTATTTTATTTCAAGATGTCAATTAATGTGATAAAAAAGTGGGAGGTAAAAATAATTACCTTTTTATACTAGTATATAATTACCTTTTTTTCTGAATCTGTTGTTTTTGTTTAAAATGTTAAACAAATGTTATTTGATTAAACCGTTACAATTTATATGTTACCTACAATACTATCAAATCTCTCAGTTTAATTGACACTTTGGTATCTTCATTGTGTCACAGCGAAAGGTTTGTTTTTATTTTAAATTGTATCTTTGAAAGACCCCATCGGAATTAGGCAGGGCTGTCGGATTTAGGACCACTCACGGTATGGGCTTTTTCACTTGTGGGAATGTGTGAAAATTAAAAGTAAATTGTGTGAATGCTTGAATTCAAAAAATCGTGAACATAAATTATGTGAATTACGAAAAAAATTGTGTGAATGCGTGAATTCTGAGGCTGGGAGCCTCATTTATAAATCAAAAGAGGTGTTTGCTTTTTTTCAAAATTTTACCACTTCCACCTTGTCAGGCAAACCTACAGAACAAAAGCATAAAAAATTATATTACAAGTTCTCTTGGTAGCTGTTCTAGAAATAGAGGCTTAATTCTGTCAAACTTTATTTCTGCACGTAAAAATTTTTAACAAATAAAGAACAAATAACAATCAGTTCAGCCAAAGCTCTTTGAAAGTTAAGCAGTTAACCATTCCCCAAAGAAAGATGATGATACTGTTACGGTAAAGGATTCCAGAAATATATTTACCAACCTAACGTTATATCCCTTGAGCTCATTGGGATAAGACAAAAAGAGAGTAAATGTCAAATATTTACCAAATTCAGAGCAATCAATATAAACTTTCAAAAAATGTTTTCAGCAAAAATAAACTTTTCACAAATTTTTCCAACATCATAAAAGTTTTTGAAATAATTACACATTATTAAGATTCGATTCTTGATTGAAATTTATTGCAATTTTGATTTATACCTTGTCATTATTTGACTATGCCATAGTTCACATTTTCTGCCACTTATAAATTTAAGCAGGGTAATTTTTAAATAACAGTAGAATGATGAAACTTACAACCAAAAACCAGCAATATGAAGATCTCTGAGAATGGCTGCTATTAATCTATCGCTATGTACTTCTATTAGCTTCCCAAGATGAAAAAATTAAATTTTGACAAGGAATATGAATAAAATGAGTAAAAAAGATCATAAAATTAAGATAAAAAATGAACTTCTTCAATAATTCTTAATTTTACCATCATCATCATCATGATCATTTTCAGTAACTTTTTTATGATATTCTGCTTCTGATTATCTTTTTATCGAGCTCCAAATCAGATTCTCTAAAGATTGTATATAGCTTTTTGTCTCTGCTGCGGATCATTCATATGCAGACTAAGTTTTACCTTTTTCATACCAGACTTTTTAGAGTTTCGTATCACAGGGGACTACACTATCATCCCTAACCCCCTTGATAAATGATAAAATTTGATCATTTAAAATTTATAAGGAATTGAAAGTTATCTTCTCATTTACAGGAGAAAATAGTCTGCATCATATAGCCACTGAACTAAATGACAAAAAAACAGAAATTTTCTGTAAAACAAACATGTGTGACCAAAAACCAATTTGCGCGAATAGAGCTAACCCATATGGACTAGCAAAACAAAAATGAAAAGAAAAGAAATACTAAATGACAAAAAAACAGAAATTTTCTGGTTGGTCCAATGAAGCCACCAGGGGGGGGGGGTACTTAGGCAAATGGAGGGTGCGGTGTGTGCAGCCCTTAAGGGTACCCTTTTTGAATTTCCAAAGTTCTGCTAAGGGTCAGAAAAATCAGAAGATTAAATTTCAGTCCCACTAATGGTTGGAAAAACAGGAAAAATTTCAACTTTATGCTCGTCAAGATTGATCAAATTTGTCCCAGTAGGGGTCGTGAAATTCACTAAATTTTCCTTTGTTTTTTTCCTTTTTAGTCCTGGGAAGCCACTTTTTGAGTTTTCATGAGGGATGGGGAGGGTGATGCAAAAAAAATGAAATTGTCTGGGGTAATTGTCCCGTGGGGTAGTTGTCCCGGGGGCAATTGTCTGAGGGGCAATTGTCTTGGGGCAATTGTCCGGGACAATTGTCCGGGCCAACTGTCATGGGGGGCAATTGTCCTGTCACCAATAATACAGAAAACTATTTTAGGATATTGTTTTCATCAGTAATAATTTTTGAAGCCTTTCTTTCCACCAAAAATCTGTTTAAACTTGCAGAATTAAAATATGTTACTGTATAAGGTTACATAATTTAATTAATTTCTGTATCAATGTGTAGAGAGTGGCTGCGTTATAGATGCATTTCGTGGAGTAGCAGCAGGGCTGAGAAATATTTTTATAAAAGAACTGCTTTTTCCATTTGAAAAACTGTTATCAGCGCAAATTAATAAATTCTCACAGATAAATTTTCCTGATAAGTTACAATTACATAATATTCCTTTCGGATACTCATTCATTCATCATAGCTCAATAAATGCAAAGAAAGCCTATTGATGCATAATCCAGATCAAGGATCAACTCAAGGAAGTGTAAATCTCCTTTGCCTTAAAAATTCGAACAATCATTTTATAATCCACTTAAGGGTATAAGAATACCAAGTAAGTATGTATTAATATGACATAATTATAATTTTAAATAATTACACGATACATTACATAAAAATTAAATTCTTTGTTTTTATGTTATTGCTTTATACACTATTTAGAATAATTATTAAAAAATCGTGGTGGGTGTTTTCGAGAGTTGCTTTTCCAAAACAATGTTATGTAATGCTATGTTTCATTGATTCGTCTGGGATTTAAATAGTACTAAAAAGAAAACTAACAATCAGTAGTGTTAATTGCTGGATTGCCATGATGAGGTGAATATGTTTAAGATTGAAGTGGCTTGTGGTAAACCGGTTGTTAACTTTTTCTTCATACTTTATTGTTACAGTTTCTTTTTTTTAAATTTTAAACGAGAAAGCTTTAAATGTTCAGGGGGGTTTCATGGTTGGCTGAGCAGCGGAATCGAACCTTTTTTCGGACGGAATGGCGGAATTTGGCGAAAATTTAGACGGAATTATGGAAATTGGGTTTTCCGACGGAGATGGAAAATTAGACAATTTTAGTGCGGAAAAACGGAATTTAGCAAAAAGCTTTGCGGAATTTCGGAATTGGCAAAAACTATTCAACATTAGCGGAATTTTTGACAAAAATCTTGAATCTCAAAGGAATTTTCGGTGGCAGAATTTCGGTTCATTTTTAGATGGTTTGACGGAAATTGGAGAAAAAATTGTTATTGAATAGAGGGGCGCAAAATTTGTGTAGGAGAGCAGATTTTTATGACACACACAGTAATATCTTTGTATATTAGGAATAGAAAATTACTGTGTCATAAAAGTCTGCTCTCCTACACAAATTTTGCGCCCCTCCTGTCTACGCTACTGGATAATGTCTTTCTTCGTTTCCAGTCGCCGTATCATTACGAGTCAAAGGACTGTCTCGCCAGATGAAATCTCTCCATCTCTTCATTTTGTTTCTTTGCGATTTCATACTTTTTTCTGATCTTCATTTTTTTCGTCCTTGTGAAATCTTCGGTCACACTGATAGGTAGGTGCATTGATCTTTATCCTGTGTAGATGACTCATAACTCGTTCCTTATGTTTTGGATAAAAAAAAGTAACTTTTGGTCGGTTCTTGTCACTGCTTTTCTTCCCGATACGTTCATGCGCTGTTTTCAAATTTTTGAAGATATGTTTTTCATCGGCTCCAAAGATGTTCGTAAACAGTTTGATAACTTCTTTGGTATCGTACGCACTCACTTCTTCGTCAGTTTCGTCCTCGCCTTCGAAGACACCATATAAAATGATATTGTTTCCCCTGGATCGAATATCCATTTCTTCACGCTATTTTTCTTGTTGTTGTTGTTCTTGTTGTTGTTCTTTGACGATAGATTTTATCTATTTGTTTTATCTTTGCGACGTTCGCGTTAGTTTGTTTAGCTTCTTCTAATTTTGTTGTAAACTCTTCTTTGATAATTTCTCGCCTCTGGTTTCCATATATTCCATCGTCTTAGTTAAAAGTGACTCTATCTCGTTCTTAATGATGTCTCTTGCATTTGTTTTAACATTAAGTTCTTGCCGAAGTTTTTGTATGGTTGTTTCTTTTTCTTTCAATTCCTTACTGATCTTTCCAGCTTTATGTTCATTAATCCTCCTCTTGGTCAGAGACTTTGGAACCCGAACGCAGTTGATAAATTTTAATGAATTCACTGAGCTAGATGTTAAGCGATGTATTTCATAAGGCAGGCAGATCAGAGCATTCGAAATGGACTTTTCTTTACATACATGACTCTCGTCGTCACCATTCATCACACATCTTGATGAAGAGCAATTTTCTTCAGTTTGGGTTTTATTACTTGGCGATGTTGTGTCCATTTTGATGATTTTATGGTGATTTTGTTGATTTCTAAGTTTTTATTTCATATTTTTCTTTGCGACAGAGATGTTAACTATTTGACGTCAAAAAAGATAAAATGACCTCGGGGTAAAGTATGGAGTCGTTTTGCCTATGTACTTATTGTCCATCTAGAATTTTTAGCAGCAACCTTATCAGATACAAATCAAATACAAAGTCGAAGTTGAGGACATTATTATATTTATTAGAAAGAGGATCGGCTATAACTTGTTATAAGTTTTGAGGTATAACCTTTTGAAATTGTTTGAGTACAAGCTGAGTTGGTTTTATAGTAGGCTAAGTAACTTGGAGGTCAAGCAAGACTTTCTTTGACCTGAGTGGATCATCAAACATCTATAGCTTTTTTTTGTCGGGTACCGCAAAATACTATACACCCTCGCGAGCCAGGGCCGATAAACGATTCTGCGACTTAAAAAGGCCAGTACCGTATAATTGGAGGAATCGTTTATATCCCCCGTCAACGCGTCCATCAGAATCATCAATAGCGTAAGGGGGTTAGATAAGCCATGGGGTCGAGGGTGAATACTATACTACTTTTGACACTGTTATAATGACTTTACCATTGCATTCGCATTATATATACACTACACATAATAAGGAATTTTTATTAGCTTATTTTCCCATTATTTTGAAAGCTAGGTCATATCTATTTATTCTCTTTTTTGAAGTAGAGGTAACAAGTTCGATTTCGATTAAACAGATTAGTCAATTCAAGCATTATCTTCTCATGACAATCATTGGTCTCTCTTTTTATACTTTAACAGTCTATGTAAGACTGTATAAAAATAAGATGTTTAAAATTCCTGCATTAGAATTGATTAAAAACGCACAGTTTCCCTAGAAATAGATCCCTAATATTGACAATGAATCGTCTAAATTCGTACCATGAAGAATAAAGTATTACGATAGGCTTGATAAAACTGATGAGTAATGTTATGGATCGGAGAATCGGACATTTAGTTTATAAATGCCATCATAACTCTCTGTCACGCTGAAATTTAAGATTATCCTAAGCAGAGAAAACATTCTTCGGAAATATGCTAATAAAACTTTATAACAGTTAATGTTTTCTGAAGTCTTTGATGTGGTAGCATGTTTTGTTATGAAAGTAGTCCGTGTCTACATTACCACCTTATAACCACTAACTCGTATCGTATTTCTTATTCTATAATTTGTTATTTGTCAAAACTTAATCATTTTTTCTATGGTGAAGTTGTCTCATACAATAATCTAATGTTTTATTTTGAGCGTCAGTTTGTATACAGTGTAGCAACTTTCGTATGTGCTTTTGGAAAGTCTTGTTTTGGCAGGTTTATGAGTATTATATCAAATATTTGTTACAGTAAATACAATCTATCTAGTTTTGTTATCCTCTGATAAATGAATGATGAGCTCAGCTTCTTTTGAGTAACCAGAGTTTCGATAATGGAAGGATTTTCATAATTTCCTTTCAAAGCACAGACGTTACCAATATATTTCTTTTAAACTACTATACAGAGTTTGAGATTTAGCTGGGACGTCTGTTCTGCAGAAAAGGAAAAGTTGAAATATTGTCATAGATTTGCGAACAAACTGGCGGTAGTTAGTGGTAAGGTATTATAAAATCTATAAAATCAGCTATGAACATTGCCATTGTCTTAGATTTTCAAACGAACGTAGGTTGCTGTATTTTGGCTTTAGTGCGTAAGGTTGTGGCAATTACAGCGTTATCATCTCCAGGCTATTTTGGAAGAATTAAAAAAAATAGTTTAATTGAGTAGGTATTCTCTGATATAAAAGAGACTGTGTATTTGCTTTATGTTTGTTGCAATGAGAAATACCTACTTTTGGGGTCATGTTTTCAATAATTCAAATGCCTGTTTGTACAACATGGTGACAAATCAGCTGTTTCGGTATAACAGGTGAATAGGCGTTTGAGTGCACCTTTTAGTTTCACTTATGATATTATTAGCAATTTTAAGGATAAACCCAGCCTAAATTATATAGGGTTTGGTCGATGTTTTTATTCGGTAGCTTAATTTTTTTTAAATCATCAATTTTGTAGAAATACTTTTGGTGATAAATAATGGTCGTGATGATACAGGTTATTCACTATTGTAGAAATTGTTTTACTCTGTTCAGAAATATTTTTTGTTATGACTTCACAGGTCGTAACTGGAGACAAAAAAAATGTAAAAAGTAACGTGGAAAGAAAAATTCCCTGATGTGTTTTAACGTGATAACTTGATGATAAAACTGTTTGGCTAACTGGCTTGATTTGTTTGATGTTTGAGTTTATTTCTTTGAATAAGACTTTTTTTGTTTCAATTTTTTTTATATCAGACTCCTATTTCATTATTTCCGTGTCTTTTTATAGGAAAGATGTAGAATAATTTCTTTCACGCCGCCTTCACTGAAAGTTGAGTTCTACCAGAACCTTTCCACTACTAAAAGAAACGTAAGAGTGTAATGAAGGGGTATATTAAGTAAAGTATTCAATTTTTCTAGTAGTCCCAACAGAGGGGAATATTCTATCACATTTGGTTTGCTTATTATTCTTATAAAAAGAGAATGTTAGATTACAATATTAAACACTTTTTTTATCATTGTTGGTAAAAAATTATTAAAAAGATGGAAAAGCCCCCAAGAAAAAAGGGGGTTTATGAAACTGTTATAATTTTTCCATAGTGAAAGAATTATGGGAATTTTTGTTCAATTTCTGGTGGTTGGAGGGATAGATTAAAGGAAGGAAATAATTTCATGGTGTACGGTTCCTTTCTCTAGTGGGGAAGTCTGGTTTTGGATTTTAAAGATATCTTTCAGTGATTTTCACTCTTTACATAATTATAAACCTGGAAATTTATCGCTTGTTTGACATTTAAGAATTGGTACAGTTTCCACTCAGTAGGTAAGTTAGCTCGAAAAACGTTTTACATGAAAGACTCACGCATTCTCTTTCCTTTTTCTTAAATACTTCAAAAATTTATACCACTTTTTATTACACCTCCTTCTCACAGACCTGGTTAGGATTTTTCAGCCAGTGGGGGGGGGGTACAAATAATGGACTGAAACACAATATTCCCACATTTTTATGCCTGGGGATTTAAATTCTTTTGTTCTCAAGTCAGAAAATTCAGTCGGGATAGGAAAAACACATAATATTTTGCAGTGAGGATTGGTTTATTTGAATATTTTCAATGGGGACAAAAGTTGGCTGATAATTTTCCACCGGGACGATATTTTGGCCAATTTGTCCCAGTGGGTCTGTGAGAAGGGGGTGTTTTATTTTTGCTCTTGTGAATGTTTTTAAAATCTAGTTTAAGGGTCTTTAAAATCTTAAAGGTTTTGATTTTAAATAAGAGTGATATCGTTTGCTTACTCATCAATTTTAATTCACAAGCTTTTTTAAATTGGATTGACATGAATGTGGAGCAAGATTGGTCAGAAAGAGGAAAAGAAAAACACTTTTTGCTTATATAACAATAGGCAGACACTGTCCTGATATAAAATATATATCTATATGAAATGGGAACACTAATGTAAAAATAAAACCTTTAAGCGGCTATCTTTTATCAATTAATTATTTTCGGAACTATCTAACCTGTATTAAATTGATTTTTAAGTCAAAAGAATTACTTTTTTGTCTGTTGTCTGTGTCTGTGAAGTGGGATAGTTCACCATATAGGTAGTCAAAAGGGCCGTCATTAATGCATAATTGGTCAGCCGAAGCTGAGCATTCAAATAGGTAAAATTTTCCAGTTCCATAACCATAAGACGACAAAAAAAAAATCCGATTTCCCGATCTCACTTTGATTTCTAAACTTTCTTCCGATCGGGTTAACTTTTTGGGTACTTTTAGCGTGCGTTGTTTTTACAGATCATAGTGTTTCAAGATGGCGGCTCAAGCGATAAGTCAGATGTGATAAGTCAGTGTTGTACCAAAGTATTTCCAGTGTAAATCTGTTGCAAGCTTCAATTTCTGTCTTTTATTTTTTTAACTCGGCAAATCAAACACATGATTTTCATCAAGGGGATTCTTTTTCTACATCTTTTGAAGGTTTAAAGCTGTTTGCTCAAGTTTTTGTTTATGTTGAATTTTCTGATACTCAGATACTTTTTAATTATTGCTGCTTTTTATTAGTTTTTGCAATAAAAACATATTTTTCTTGTTTGCCTCTAGGTGGGATTGATGGTGTTATAATGCTATTGGAATTTGATAAAGTTTACAAAAGTACAGCTACTGTCTAAATTTGATAAAGACCTGGATGCAATCGTGCTTTTTTGGACTTGGTTTGGACGTGTTTGATAAGGCGAATCGCAAAAAATTGTTTGGTTCCCGTCATTTCTACTTTAAAAAGTGGGGGTCATTCGGTCGGTCGGTCGAAAATATTTTTCTTTTAAGAAGCAGCTACATCTTGTTGAAAGGGAATCCGTGTGGACTGATCCGAATTAAGAAACCGTGGATAAACTGGTTTTCGGTTTACTCTCCATTAGCATGCGGCTCGCTACTTCGATTTGAAAACTTGTAAACACAGAGCGTGCAGAGGTCGACAGTGGAAATCCAGCAAAGCAGCGGAAAAGCTTTCCGACTCTCCAACTCTACCTGCTGACCGTAAATCAGGGTCGGTCAGATGACGGGAACCAAATGATGACATCACATCTCCTATTATTGGACTTGCAAAATTATGACAAATGGTCTTTGGAATTTGATCAATTATATTAATATTAATATATACAGTTCTTGTTAAAATTGATCAAACTATTTTTCACGCAGTTCCGGACGCAGATTGTGTTTTTCTAACCTTTTCTAACCTTGGCGCACGTTTTGACTGAATGATGGAATGGAATGAATGGCGATAACAGTTTATACATATCTCTTATCAGACTTGCAGAAAGCGGACTGCAGAAAGTTATGAAAAATGGTTTCTAGAATTTACTGTAATGAATTATACCGTCAAGTTACACAACATGCACACTCTCGTCACAACTTGCACAGTCATAACAAACAGATCCATCTGGTCTTCATTTAACATTGTTTTAAAGTTTAAAAAACACTACCAGTGCTTGGCACAGAAGAGAGGACTCCCAGTTGAAATTAATTGCTACTCCGCTGCCCTGTTGAATTTATTTATTATGGTCGTGTGTTTATTCCGCCAAGGCGGTAAAGCGATCGCCCAAATTCATAGACCAATCAAAAGGGAGTTTAAAGCAAAATGGGGGAAAAATGAGTTTCGGTTTCCCTGCATAGTTATGAGTTTTAAGTTTTGCTTTCGATTATCATTTGCGACCAGCAAAGTCTTCAAGATGGTTGTGGGCATGTTGTGTAACTTGACGGTACTAAACTACAAAATTTATTTACGAAGACTGGATGTAAATTATGTTTTTTCTGACCTTGACAAATTTTGGCTTTGACTGAATAGCAGTCAGTTTTTACGTACCTCATTGGCCTTGCAGACAACTGACAAACGGTTTCTGTAATTTGACCAAGTCTACCAAAATACAGTTCCTGTTGAAATGTTATAAATATGAACTACGTTTTGCAAAGATTTTGATGCAAATTGTGTTTTTCTGGAGTTTGCGCTTTGTGACTTAAAGTTTGCAGCTTGTTAGTTTAAAGTGTTATTGGAGTTTTATCAAGTAAAACAAAAAGTACAGTTTCTATGTATATTTGATGGATATCTTTATTTTGGTTCTGACGTTTTGGCAATTTTCTTATTTATTTCTAGATAACACTTTGGTCAGATATGGATATTGTCTACATCCAACAGAAAAAATGTATCATAACTGACTGGAATGAAATTAACAAAAAGTTTAATTACACTATGTTTCTCTTTTATTTTATAGTAATGAACTATAGCTTAATTGTTTGATGGGGGGGTTTCAGGGGGTACCCAATTCCGCAACTCCGTCAATTTTTTCTCCAATTTCCGTCAAACCGTCTTAAATTGAACCAAAATTCCGTCACCGAAAATTACTTTGAAATTCAATATTTTTGTCGAAAATTCCGCAAATTTCGAATATCTTTTACCAATTCCGAAATTCCGCAAATTTTTTTGCTAAATTCCGTTTTTCCGCACTAAAATTGTCTAATTTTCCGTCTCCGTCAGAGAACCCAATTTCCGTAATTCCGTCTAAATTTTCGCTAAATTCCGCCACTCCGTCCGAAAAAAGGGCCGATTCCGCTCCTCCGCCAACCATGAAACCCCCCCCCTTTGATGTCATAGAAACAGTGCTACAATGCTAAAGAGAAGTATACTTTGATCTCTTCTCGTGGGGGGGGGGGGGGGTTGGAGAAGCTCTCAGGCTTGTTTTAAATAATTTTAAATCAAGTTATCAAATGTTTCACATTTTGTACATTATTCAACATTTTTAGTCTACTCTGTTTCAGTACATCTCTTACATCTGTTAACCCACTTATTAAAGCTATCTAGCTAAGCTCTATTGGCTGACCTTCCAGCCTCGGCTGGTTTATTATTCCTGTTTTCCATTCTGCAGCTGTGACAATCATAAACCAGGAGACTTCAACGAGCTGAAATGGCATAAAGTAAAACCAGGGGTTACAATATTTCTTAAACGTAGTCGAAATCGGAGCGGATTCTGCGCTTTTAGAGAATTGTTATCGCTTGATCCACCAGAGACTTGATATTGGATATTAAAGATCATATAATGATATTGATATTGATCTTAACAACTTGTCAAGCCCGCCATAACAAAGATCTTTATGTAAAAGCTGATATATTTTTTGTCATTTCTATTCCCTCTTTCTTACGAAAGTACGATATCTTTCTTTCTTTGAACATTTTTCTGAAGTCATTCAAAATCAAAGTCAGATTGTATTCGGCTTTCGAAAGTTTTATGTATTTTTGTTTTGCTTTAGTCTGCATGTTTCTTGGAAAGAGACTATTAAAGCTTGTACTCCAGAAACTAAAAACCCTTCTTGACAAATATGAGAGTCTGAGGTAATTGTATAATTAACATTTTAAAACCAATTTTCCAGTATTTCGAAAGATTAAATAATCGGCTTTTTGTTTAGCTTTTATACACTCTCCCTGTCTCAGTGACCTTGTAGAAACGTTTAACCCGTTAGGATAAAATATCAATGGTACGGAATGGGTTCTACTAAGTGAACTGATTTTGACGACAATTGATATTGGCGAGAAGAGGTTTTATTTTTTAAGCAAATACTAATTTACTCCACTCGCCAAATTTATTTTCCTTGGGTACTCTTACCAGGGAGGATTTTTGGTCATATATTTTCCATTGGAAGGAAATTCTAGACACGGGGGTTTGGCTTTCTCTTTTATGAAGGTCGCAAAGTTATAAGAATCTATTCTATACTCAAAATTATAACTGGGAGGATCCGGAAGAGCTTATGTTTACTTCTATTAGATTCTTGACCTTGATCCAATTTACGCTTTTATTATTTTCACATACAACTTCGTGCACAGGTTATCTACATTTTATGTTGACAGTGTATTATGTAATAGTTTAAGGTGACAGCTTCCTTAAAATACTGATAACTATTGTTTAAAAGAAATTCCTGTGTTATGCTAAACTGTATGTAACGTGAGGTCTCAAAGAAACCTTATCAGACAATTATAAACAGTAATATTAGAAAAGAAAATAAACATTGAAAGTAACTAAAGATTGCATGAGCCTGCACGCACGAGAATAAGTCACCTGTGTAATGATCTTGACTTTGTTTGTTCCTGAAGCACAGACAGGACAGGACTGTTTCTCAAACGAAGTGTCTGCCTTAAATAAACAGCCTTTGGTAGACTTGACATATCGTAAGTACTGTATGTTTTATTTTACTGAAAAATATACTACAGTGAAAAAATAAACTACTTTCTTTTGGGGGGGAGGGGGAGTTGTACACTCTTTTTTCATATAAGCATACGGGAAAATCGGCTCGAGGCTCAATATGCTTAGCAAAATCTCATTTTCGGCCTTAATTTATGCTTCTGAAAAGTTCTTTTGTAATTTGGCGCCGCAGGCGAAAATCTTTGGTCTGACAAAAAATCAAACAGCCTTAAAACTAACCCGGTAAAAGATCAGCGTTTTAGAAAATCTGCACGATTTTTTTGCATTTCAGCTTGGAGTTATGCTTAGTATTATGCTTATTTATTTACCGAATTTGAGCCTAAGTATGCTGCTGCCTTATACACGTTATTATATAAAAAAGACTGTATTGTTCAGCACAGAGCACCATAGTTTTACTCACTAATGATTCAGTAGCCAAAATCTTTGTTGAGTTTAAACCATATTCTTCGTTTCCAGTCGAAATGATGAAATCTGATTGGTTGAAGTTGAAAAGTGATGTTCATGACTTTCCTCAACAAAGAATGAAAGTACTTACTTACTTGTAGCTTGCAGCTTTAGCCGGATCATCATTGCGACGACAGTCGGCGATCAACGTTTGTATGATCATGTCCTCCTTTCTACTTCAAAGCATCTTTATAAAACCGATCTTTAATGACATTAAGCTTCTTTATAACTTTGTCCTCAAGTGACACCGTTGGACGGCCTTGTTATCTAGACTTTCTTTGTTCACGTGTGCCTTCAGTCGGACGTATTCTGTATTTTAGTTTAACAAATTGGATATTCTCTTGAGCACATTTTTGTTCGGACACCCGCATGACATAGTCCATAAATAAATAGAGAGGAGGAAATTCTGGACCACCTTGTCTAACTTCAGTCGTTAGTTTGAATATATCTTCCAGTGTTTCTGATAGAGCAGTGGTTGTGTACGAATAGATATCCTCCAGAATTTGAAAGAGTGTGTTATTCGGCATTAGGAGGAAACCTTTGTTGGATGGATTTGAATAGCTAATTTCTCACGACATGATCAAAAGCTGAGCTGAGGTCGACGAGCAAAACGAATTCAGGCTTTTTTTATCATATTGCTTATTTGCTACCTTCTGAGGTTCCTCTTCCCGAACGAAAGCATTGCTGTTGGTTGAGTAGGGTCTGGTCATACCAGCCTTTCAGTCTATTTAGGATAGTGATAATAAGAATTTTACACATAATGGTTCCAATCTGTGGCCCTCGATATGTTTAAGGATCTGTAGGACTTCCTTTAGATACACCTTTCCACAAACAACGTCGGTTTGACGACGGGTTGCATGGCTGTTGATTTGTTCAGCTTCACGACGGTTATTTCTGGGGTATCTCACATGCTTTTGATTTTCTTGGTGAAGAATTGGTGCATATCGCAAAATGAATAACTCCATGGGAGGGAAACCCAGCTGTCACACAACGTTCTTTCAACATTCATCCAACTTCATATGGACGTTTTGAACATTAGATGGACGTTGAAGCAACTTTGTGTACCACCTGGGAAAGGAATGAAGATGATTGATCGACCACCCATGCTCGTTCTCCACAGCTGATTATACACGTTTTTTTTTAATAAGGAACACGTTTATAAGGAACTCGAGGCTGAAAATGGTCCAAAAAATAAGGAATTGTTAAGGAACTGCTCAGGCTGAGAATAGGAAAACTAGTTTTAAGGAATCCAATTTTTGTAAATCCAAAACTTAGCAGCTATGTAAATAAGGAACTCGATAAGGAACTTTGAGGCTGAAATTCTCTGTAAAAATAAGGAACTCCAGGTTCAGAGCAAAGTTAAGGTTCCTTATAAAAAAAAAACGTGTATAACATTACGTTTGTCTCCTTAGCAAATGTTTATAATTCCTTTTACGTATCAAAACTCCTATTAACTTAACTCGGGTTAAGTCTTTTTGTGTAAAATGTAATTATTATACAAGTATGCCTTTCGGCGAGATTCCTGGAGTGAGCATGGTTTTAATTTGCTATTGTATGAGGTAAGCCCACTCATTTCATGATGAAAGAACTACGACCCTAGCACATAGATAGGGCTTCTGGTTACGGTGCCCAAGGTTTTAGGCTTAACCGCAAGCTGGGGTCAAAACAGAGACATCACAAAAGGGAACTTGATGCATTATTTAGCGACCGTATTGCAGTTATAGAGCATTCAGCTACTGTGCGTGAGGTTGTGGGGACAGCTCCCAGCCGGGTCATACCAAAGATTTCCAAAATGGTACTTGTTGCCTCTCTGCTTAATGCTCAGAAAGATCAAGGTTAAGTGGAACCGTCCAGCGAGAGAAAATGTCGCCTTCTCCTACCTTTGGTTAGATGCCTGTCGAAAGAGGAGCCTTCGGGTCGTCTCCGACTGCGGTCGCACTTACTAAAGAGACGGATTAAGGTTTTTCCGGGTTTCTTGGATTTCCGTGCCTTCCCCTGCCTTCTGGTAGTTAGTTATATGAAAAGGAAATCTCCGAGTCGCCTTCGACAACGGTCGTAGTGTAACAGTAAAGTTGTTTATCATACTGTGCTATTGAAGATGATTTAATAACTGTAGTTAACACTGAAAATTTAAAGTTATATCACAGGCAAGTCGTGAATCTCACGGCTTCACCCATGTTTCTTTTATTTTGACTGATGCATGTTATAATGCACGTTCTTTCATTCATACAACTATATCATGGTGGTCTGACAAGGCAATGCGAAAATTATTATGATTAGTTCTTTTATTGTATTTCACTTCTCACATTTTTTCTTTTTTTTTGAGGTTACGGACACTGTCGCTCACAACAGAAATCTTTCACACTAGCTTACAGTGTTGGATGCATTAAAGCCCACAAAAGCCTTATTTTTCCATAGTTTCATGTGTTCAAAAACCAAAGTCCTTTTTAGCCAATTGAATTATTTTCACATCATCCGTACTACACGTTTTTTTTTTATAAGAACAAACTATATAAGAACATAAGGCTTCGAGGCCCAAAAATTTAAGAACATTCTAAGAACATACTGAGGCTTTGGAGACTTAAAAACATGCAATTTCTTAAGAAATTACATCAAAATGCTCAAAAAATGCTGAAAATAAGAACATTTTAAGAACATTTTTAGGCTTCAAATCCAAAAAACTAAGAACATCCGAAGGCTTTGAAAATTTTTGACGTTCTTATAAAAAAAAAACGTGTACAGAAAGATTTGACGCATTAAAAAGTTTGAGGTTTTATACGGGTTTAAATGTATTGTCGTTGAGAAGTGTATTGTCCCCTTCCAGCTTTTTATTGTGTTTGACTCTAATTAACAAGATTCTTCGACCCTTCTCTAATACGGTTAATGACGGTTTAGAGGTGTCTGAAAATATTCCTAATTCAGAAAGATGGAAAAATTAACGTTTTGAAAAAAACGGAAAAGTTTATATCTTGAATAGAAAGTCTTACACTTTTTTTTTTTTCTTCATCAAACAAATCAAATCAAATTCTTATATTTTTAAAGTAATGTTTTTCTCACGATTATCTATTTGCACACGACTTGTCAGACAATATGCAGTAGTGCCTGGGAATGCTATTTTCTGAAAATATATCATTAAAGTGTAATCAACATAGGTATGCATAAGTAAAAGCGAAAAAGAATTTTAATGTATAATTTTTTTGGTTGGATGTTTTTCATGTTATTTTTGCTAAAGGTTTGTGGCTTTCCAATATTATTTCTCTTCGATATTTTTCCTGAATAAACTTCCACCCATTATAATTTTAACCTTGAGATGTGGAAGGGATCTTCCAAGAATGGGCTGAACAATTTTACTACAACGTTTTTATGACATTCCCATAAAATAAGTTGGTTTAATACACAAGAAAATAATAACCTGTGTACAGTTTAGAATGGTGCGAAGTCACTACCAACCATTCTTGGATGTGATGAAACATTTTCATAAAAATGCAATCAATTTTAGCAAAACGATTGACAAAGGGTTCCGCTCTTTCAGCGATGTTGAGTATTATGTCATCTAATCTGTTGATTGGATTAGTCTTAGAATGGCCACCCCTACCGCCTACGTCATTTTCCTGAAGTGTGTTCTTCGTACGATAGATTCTTGACGACCCGCCATCAACCAAAGTTACAGCATCGACAGTAACATTCTCTGATTGATTAATCTTGAACAAACTTTCAAAGTATTAAAATGCTTTCAATGTCATAACTAACACCACATTTGACACTGACATTAGATCGCAATAGGTTTGGTGGAGAATGAACGAAACGAATCTTTGGTGGTTTAAAGTTTTCCTGGTTTAGTTTTCAAGGTTTCACCTTTGCGATTTTCAATAAATCCGGTTTGTTTTAATTTCGAAAAAAAATATGCATGAATGAAATTTTTTTAATTGCCCGAAATTACCTGTTAATTTCGGGTCCCCTGGGGGCCTCCTTTGATACTTTATCTCTTTCAGTCGAACTCTATTAGCTTTAAAGCTAGTACATATTTGTACACTTTTTTTTCGACTTTAAAGAATACATATATTAACATTAACTAACATCTCACGATTCGATTGTCATCGTACATTTAAAAATTAGCCATAAAGATTCAAAGTTACATGAAAAAATCAGTCATGGAGAGTGTCACAAAGCAAATCTCCATTTATGAAAATATGAAGCACTCGCGTGCTGGTTTCTTCGTTGGCTTGCCAATTCTTATTTTTGATGACCGCGTCATTATTAAGATCTTCTAGGTCAAAGGTAGCTCAAACATCTAGTAATGTGTTATCGCATTATTAAGGTAAAGGTCAACAGGAAAGATACATTTTCAAAGGAATTTCTTTAAAAATGCCGCTTATCTGAAAACAAGCATGTGAGTTTTGATTTGATTTTACATAGCTTTATTTGATAAGTAGACTTTCCAGGAAGACTTTTGGTATTTTGGCTCAAAGGTATGTTGATTCGTTTGCTTTCCTAATAAAAAGTACAGTAAGGATTTTCTAGTTCTAATTCTAGAAGAGGCGACCGGTTACATAATCAGTATCGAGCAAGCGCTTACTTGTAATCCAATTATCATCAGTCATTTATTATTATCAAACATCTTAATATGTTTTTCTCCTTCCCTCTATATCGGTATATGTTAATGAAAATTTTTACTACAATCGGAGATGTTAAACTCCTAGACGAAATGTTTTTAGTCCTTAGTTATGTATTTAAAAGGCTTAGTTTTTAGCAACTGATAATTTTCTAATGACAACTAACTTTATAGTAACTAACGGCTTATATTTTTAATCTATACTCTTAAATTTGTTTTTGATAGGCTGGCGAATGAAAAATTAACTTGAAATTGTTCTAGAATTTAGGCCGGCATATTCTTAGCAAGCACATTCTTAGCAAGCACATTCAAGCCCAGTGTAATGATTAGCATGAATATGTACATTAGGCGAACTGAATTTTTAGACCAGCGAATCGTAATTTTGTTTTGACTGACAAATTTTGCCGTTCGTTGGGCCAGAGTAAGACCACTTGAATTTGATAAATTTTCTGTTGGAGTCTCCTCAACATTTTCTTTAGAGTTAGACTCCATCATGCTACTGTTTTTCTGTATGTTATATTCCCAGTGTTAATTTATAGAATCAAAATAACAAACGTTAAAGGCAAATTCGACGAAAAAGCAGGTTTGAAAGGAAGAATGCCACAAAAAGAAGACTCGAAGTCATTCAAAATCATTTTACCACCAGAATTATCAAAATATTATGAAGATAAAAATAAAGTTTTAGGCTCAGGTATTTCTCTTTTGTTCTTTCCTT
The DNA here is from genome assembly GCF_902728285.1 of Clytia hemisphaerica. Lineage (NCBI taxonomy): Eukaryota > Metazoa > Cnidaria > Hydrozoa > Leptothecata > Clytiidae > Clytia > Clytia hemisphaerica. The sequence continues at coordinate 1,041,522 of NW_027104107.1, read as the reverse complement.
GTCTTGAATTGAGTATCTTATTGGGTCTCTTTACACCGTCCGTAAGAAAACGCCCCCCCCCCCCTACGCTGACCCTTAATCCGCCACTGCTCAATTTTAGTATTCAGATTAGCTAATCTTAATTCAGATTAGCTAAACTTAAAATGCATAACGTCGCTTTTAGGTTAAAAATGCAAAAATTTTGCCTATTTAACGTCGGCCACAATTTTTTTGCAGGCACTATACAATTCAGCAACCCTAACACCACAGAAAGCCCTCTATAATTCAAATTTATAGTAATTCAATAAATTGAATGTTTTAGGTGGATTTGCGAAAGTGATATTAGCCGAACACATAGCTACCGGACAAAAAGTGGCAATCAAAGTAATGAACAAAAATTACCTCAAGAAAAAGGTATTTTTTAGTATATTTTATGGAATTCTTTTAACTATTTTAACGGACGATGATTGGTACAATGGATCGGTCCCACATACCAAGGTCCCGTTCTTTCAATATGTTCTTTGCAGTTTAATTGTTTTTGTTTTCGGGCCTGGTTCCTACCGTGACCCAGATCGTCACCCCCCCCCCCCCTCACAAGAAAGTCGAATCGACGAGTATATTGTAGAATAGGCAACGGGGGGGGGTGGCTTGTTCTTCCAATAGTTTAGACTTTCACAATGACGAGATCTACGAATATTAATTTGTCCCTATCACCCGACCACGCCCTACCCACCCTTTACTTCATTTTTATTTTCCACATTTATAGGACGACTTACATCGAGCTTACAACGAGATTTACGCGTTAAAACATCTTTCACATCAGCACGTTTGTCAACTATTTGAGGTCTTTGAATGTGAAGAATTCATTTATCTTGTTATCGAGGTAACAACAACATTGCTTAAGCTTGTGTTAATTAACAATTTACAAGAGTTATACTAGGCCATTGAGTTTAAAGCTGAAGACTAGATGTAAATATTTAGCCTTTCCCAAGCAAGCCAAAGATTTGCGCCGTATATCGGATAACGATTGAAACAGTATACCGCTGGTAATCTAGCCTTTGTATGAAAACCACGCAGGCCGCGCAAGTTGGATTAGATAGTTAGAGTTGATATTTTACGTGGATAGCCCAGTATTCTAGGATTTTAGACAGGCTTTCGATTGTTTTCATAGGGTCCACAGCCAGTATGGGCTATCTATGAACTGAAAGGAACATTGGAAGGAACGGGGATTCGAACCGCGAATCCCTGGTTTGAGATGTTGACGCCTTTGAGCACTTGGCCACCACTCCTTTGAAAATAAGTGGCTCCAAATCCTACGTATGACATCATGTTTTTACAAAAGAGGTAGAAATAATAGAATATTTTCCCCCTCATTTTAGCATTGTCCTGGTGGTGAACTTTTTGATTACATCGTCACCAAGAAGCGGCTAGAAGAGAGGGAAGCAAGATATTTATTCAGTCAAATTTTATCAGCTGTTGCTCACTTTCATAAACATGGATATGCTCATAGAGATTTAAAACCAGTAAGTGTTATTGACTTACCTTTCGCCTTTATCTCCGGTTAGCTTTGATCTAGATCCTGATTGACTACGGCTAATCAGCACTTTTTACCATCCTCAAATTTGCGGGCCAGCGCTGTGGCTTGTTTCTAATTGTTTCAATCCCGTCCGCCGTCCTCAAAAGGGTAGATACTTGTTAGTAAGCGTAGAATGATTTTTATAGATTTCAATATTTGTAATATTAATGTTTTTTTTCCTTTATTTTAGTCATAATAAAAAATACCTTGACGATACAATCGATATTTTTTAATATTTTTAGCTTTCTATTACAATCGGCCAAGCAAAATATTATGATCAGTTATGATCGGAGTTTTTTTTAAATTGCTACCCGCGGAGAGAGCGCTAGATCTAACTTCGCTTGTACACTAATGATGTAGCGCCGTTTATCGTTAGGCAAAGTTTCAAACACTAATGGCTTCTTTGCGGGTACCAACTTTCAAAAACACTTCGATCAAATATGGCGGACATAGTGGGCACCCCCCCCTGGATTCAGGGGGGGGTTGAGGATTTTCAGATTTTTAAAAATAGGTGGGGGTTGGGTTGATGAGAAATTTCAGGTGGGGGTAACCCTATGTAGGTGGGGGTAACATTTTTCAGGCGGGGGTTGTTAAGTTTTCTGTATTTAACTTCGTTTGATTTTGTACTTTTTTGTCTTTTTCAACTTTCCACATACTATACTAGATAAAAATATAAACAAATGACTAATTTTAATGAGTGAGTGTTCAAACAAAGCACATCTCTTTATATCCATTACCTATGACATATGTTTCCTAAAGGAAAAAAGGATAAACTGAATTTTCAGGTGGGGGTTCGAAGATTTTACAAATTTAGGTGGGGGTTGCTGAAAAAGGTGGGGGTTGGGCTGATATGAGATTTCAGGTGGGGGTAACCCTATGTAGGTGGGGGTGACCTTTTTCAGGTGGGGGTTGGAGGGGTGTTGCCCACTATGGCGGATATAATTCTCCATAACTCGAACTCGCACGGAGAGCATAAATTCGTTCGAGTTAAAGAAAGTTAATGAGACTTTACTCTAAACGTTTAAAAATTTTCATTTTGTTGATATTTTACAGGAGAACATGTTACTGGATGATGATAAGGTAAAAAATTATCTTCATCCATATTCAATTTTACTTCCATCAAATTCAAACGAACAGAATTTTCAATTTATGGACAAATGCTCCTAATACTATTAAGAAATATTGTTTATTACTAACAATGGTCTCTCTAGTCCAATAGGCTCTTATTCCGATGTCTCAAATCAAAACTGTCATTTATTTTATCATAGAATATCAAGATCATCGATTTCGGTTTATCAGCAAAACCGGAGAATGGTTTAACAAGTGCCTTGAGAACCAGAGCGGGGTCTGTTCTCTATGCGTCACCAGGTATAATACACCCTTCTTCAACTATTCCATTTTCACTATCTAACTTGTATCAGAAACACACAGAATTGAGATTGACAACTCATAATACTCATAGGTAGATCTCACCAATACCTTGTATTGCAGACTTTTATAGTTTGTTCACAACATTTAAAAGGGAGAGTTGAGTTTACTCTCTAGTCAACCTTTAAACTTTATAACAGTTATTTGGTTCGAGCTCTGGACTTTCTAGTGCCCGCTCGTTGCAATAATATCGTGTACGTGATTTGATTTCTTCTCGCCCCATCCTAACAACCGTTTCATAGCCGTTCGCATCCGTTTCAAGGCGTAAAAATAGAGTAGTGGGTTGATTAAGGATTTGCAAGAAGCTGAGAAAAAGGCCCACATGTTCAAAGTTTGTACCCAGTCCGCATTCTCGGCAAAAGTCCATGAAAGTGCACAAATAACGAAGGGTATATAGCATAAAATGTTTGTAAAAACCATTAAGAAAAGTAATATTTCTTTTTGACGGTTTTGCTTGTTATGTTTGGTTACTGTCGTTTGAGCATTCTGTGTTTCGTTGTTTGGATTCAAAGCGTTTTTATGACGTACCTTTGTTTCTCTTTCGACCTCAGTCATTTCAGTTATCTGAGTTTTCTCCCTTTGGTTTCTTATTCCGAGAACGAAAGGTGCTACCATCGTTGGCGTCGGTTGTCGGGCGGCGGGTGTCAATTTATGAATCTTTCGATTAGCTAATTTCATTACACCTCTTATACGCCAATTAGCAACAGCAATGAAAACCAAGGAACCAATGAAAGAAAATGATTCCACCAACATCAACAATATTAAAAGCGGTTTAAAAATCACAATGCACATCATACCGAAGATGAGTAACCAAATACAGAGTATAATCCAAACGTAACATCTAGCCTGGAAACGTTGGTATTTGAACGGGTATAATACAGCACAGTAACGATCAGTGATCATCATGAACACCATAAAGAAAGAAACATTGAACATATAGTGTGTAATGAAATACATCGTGACGTACAATCCACAATCGTGCCGCCGGTCAAGCGCTAACAAAAAGTTTGCACAAAATAATGGTAACGGTAGGATTGCCACGCAAACATCACAAACTGCTGTACTAACTAAACATAAGTTTGTCAATGTCTGTAAACCTCTATTCTTGAGGATTACAATGATGGCTATTAGATTTGTAGGGATGATGAATAATGCCAGTATGATATCAGCTGGGATGGACAATAGCATTACTGTTTTGTACGGCTCATATAACGGATACATTTGCCATGCTGTGTGACATCCGTAAACAAAATGTCTACTCGAATTTTGTATTTCTTCTATTTTCATTATGTGTGAAATAGAAACTAGATCAAATTTCTCTGAAAACTGGCGCAGAAATTCGTACCGAAAAACTGTATCGTCAGGGTTCTAGCCGTGAATATATACTTTAGTATCACTTGAAGCTTCCAACTGAAGAAAAGTGGTTTTATTTTTATCTTTTTATCCCGCCTTACTTTCTAGCACTTTCAATTTTCATTTTTTTAGTTTTCTTTTTTATGTGGGTCACAAATATTTTAAAAGCATACCCATTAGTTGATTCTTGTCTGTAAAACCCCCTTTTTGAAGAGAATTAAACACCCTTCAAAACAACCCTCGTGAAAGCCGGAAGAAAAGTTTTATTGTTAACTATTCAAATCATATTGCACTTGGGAGATTCACAGGTTTTATTCATCTAAACAGAATTTCAGAAAATGGGAATTATGAGATTTTCAATCAAAGATAAAAAATCGAGTCCGCAATATTTCTTTCAGTATAAAATACTACATTTATAAAAGATTTTTAACAAACATTGTCTCTATTACTCGCACTTGTCGAAGTAATTTCATGTTTATTTCGAATTCGACCTCTTGTCAATATCTTTCCAACGGCATTACGAATTGATTTTAACGAAAAGCAAAATATAATCGGATTCGATAAAGTCTTTAAAGCGATAAATGTGAAGCCCCACATATTCAACACTGTTGTCCAATCGGTGTCGATCCCCGACAGCCATGCAGCTGTAACAACTGCATAAGGAATATATCCAATGAACATAGAAGCTAGCATAAGGAACGTTAATAAGGCTACTCGTCTTTCCTGGCGTGTTAAACGTCTTTGTGATGGTTTTGTACGTGAAGTTGGCTTATTAGTTATTTTAGATGTGTTTGGTTGTGTTTTGTCTTGTTGTCTATTGGGTGAAGATAGATGTCCATTTGTGAGATCCACTTTTGATATCGACGTCGACTTTTCTAAAGACTTTTTTCTATCGGCTGAATCCACTTGCTCACTATTTATGTTGTGTTCTTTGAAATGTCTTTCCATATTTGGTGTTTGCTGTGTTTGGATATCACAACTAACGGATCGAACTTGATTGTAAATCTTGATGTGAATGAAAAAACTATACCCACCAATCAATACAAAACAAGCAGCTTCGAAAATGAGAATAGCGTTAAAGGTTTTCAGCGCTAAAGCCACGGTAACAAATATAGCATCAGCCGCCCATAGAGTCACGATGCCGTAGCGGTATTTCTGTACTCCTTCACAGCTGATATGTTCGTGGTAGTAATAAGGTTTGAAGACGGCTATATATCGATCCACGGCTACCGCTAAGATGATCCAGAAAGATAAAATCCCGAAGAAATGTATTGATGCCATCATGATAATGAATAAATTACAATCATGCGATTTTTGTATGTAAATCCGTAGAAAATTACCTGAGAATAGTGGAATACATATTAAGCCGTATAGAAAGTCACTAATTGCAGCGTTCATTAGGAGATAGTTGGATGGTGTTTTTAGTGTTGGGGTTTGATAGATTGCCAGAATGACCAAGAAGTTTGAAATGATGGTTGATGCACCAATAATGAGATTGACGCCGATCGATGCCAGGATCGCATTCACATTGGAATCGTCTAATGGATACTTGGTGCCTAAAAGATAGAAAAATGCTCGGTCTAATTTACTTTCCATTTTGCGGCCCGGACTCCTCGTAGAATATGCAATTTTATGATTGTATCAATTTAGCTCAAACAAGGGGCAGAAAATGAGTCATTTGATTCGATAGATTTTCTCAGGAAATCATGTGTAAACAATGTATAAGCTAGGCGACCAAGTTAACGATACACCTAGTCTGTTTTTAGACCTATAGTTTGTGCTCCAAAAAGCTTACCCAAAAGTATATCAAGATAAAAACATTTAACGGACTGAGTCTCAAAATCATTCGGTGCATAGTACCTGATGTTATGCCACATGTGAAGAAATAATACAAGGAATTTGAACCATCATCCAAAGTATCATTTTTGGTCATTTCCTTTGTGTTTCAACTTCATATAAAATATTATTGGATTTTTAATGAGACAGTAACGTGACCATAAGAATTTTTGTCTTCTCGATATCTAGCCTTCAATCTAGCCAAAGTCTTCCTCAAACACTTACTCAAGTCAATATTATATAATCAATATATTCTCTGTCATATGATTGAATCTATAATAAATAGCACTTAAAAGATTATGAATAAGATAATTATAAAAGATGCAATTCAATTCTCATAGCTATTACATACAAAAGTACCTACATTATCTTGGACTCCATAGGAGCTCTCTTTATCATCCTGAACTTTGTAAACATCCTCACTATGAATATTTCATAAACATACACCCGCCTACTCTATTCAAACTTTTAATCAAGGAGGTATTGGAAACTGACAATGCTCATCTTTATCTTTTTATCTTTTAGAACTGATTTCTGGAGAGCCATACTTTGGAGATAAGGTAATTATTCACAAACAATAATGATTGATTTTTTTGTCGAAACCACCTGAATCGCATACATAATATATTTATTTCAAGTCTTTCGATTTTAGATAAACAGTCTGTCTCAAAGTATGGGACACACCCCTTTTTAAAGATTTCTTAGAACCCATTCCTGTTAAATTAAAATATTATACACAGTTGGGAAAGTATTTTTGAGAAGAATATTTAAAAGTTTAGATAATAGCCGAAATTGACTTATATCTCGTTTAGGAAACAACAGCTCTTTCTTCATTCCGTTTCAACTTTCTTTCTTTTCAGACGGATATTTGGAGTTTGGGTGTTGTACTTTATGCTTTACTTTGTGGCTTCCTACCCTTTGACCATGAATCTACTGTCGAGCTTTACAAAAAGATTAAGGTAACAGTTTTAACAACTAAATATTCACATTTCGCAAATCTTCAATTGTAAAGTCGAAGAACTGGAAGGTTACTTTCCTTACCATTGTGAAAAGTGAAATTTGAATTTTGTTTAAAATCTAAATTTTAAAAGTAATTTTTACAAGCAAGGAAGATATAGTCAATAACTAGCTGTAAATTTACTATTTTTTATAAAGTTTTAACTCTAACTAAAAATTATTTAAAACTTAATACGATAAAATAGGCTGCCACAACGAAACAAAAAACCTATGTTTATCGTTCACTTATCAACTTCAAATCTTTCAAATGATAACAAGTTTGGCGAACTTGATTCTATTTCACAGTTCTATTTGAAAAGACCTTGATTCATGATCTTTATTCTTCATCACACGAACTTTCTATTACAAGCACTGGAAGGAAGGAACAGCCTCGTCTTCGCAACCTCGTTTTCGCAACCAAACCTATTGTTGATGAATTCATAACTTTTTTTTCTATAGAAAGGTGAATTTGCGAAACCGCCTTGGTTATCACCCAGTAAGTTTTCTTCTTCACGTTCATTTTATTCCCGCCCCATACCAAAACATTATTTTTATCAAGATGTGAATATTCCCTTCATTTTTGTCTTATATTCTCAATTTCTCGCGAAGTTTGGGTGTGATATTCAGTCTTATTTTACCTTGCCCCAAAATAAAGTGCAAATTCCCAAGATGACCTCATTAGATATATTAAAGACAATTGATTGAATTAGTTGAAATTAATTCCCTCGTGTTGATGATAGCCATCTTGCAGAAATTATAAAAAAAAAATTATAAGATAAAATACACAAAATAGTACAAATAGGTGAGTCGCCTTTTTTGATTAAAATCTCCAGGATTTAAAAAAAAATTCGGAGCAGGAGTCTGAAGAAACAAGCGTGATCTTCGTTTGCTTCCAACTGATTTTCATTTTTCATTTCTTTCTCCTTTTTCAGAAAGTTTATCTCTCTTGAATGGGATGTTAGAGGTAGGTAACCATGTCATTGTATTCAAAATTTTCCCTTTGAGACAAATTTTCCTGTTCTATTTGAGACGATCCTCATTCTTTGGACAATTCTTACCGCGCTTGAATTTTCTTGTGAGTTACCGCAAGTCATGGCTTGAATCCGAGAATTTAATTTCAGATTTTCAAACAAGCGTGAAAGTCTACTGCTCCAGAATACATCTCGAAATGCAACATTCAAGTTTGGCGAAACTTTGTAACACCCATTCAGCCTAAATATGTCTTTTGTTTTGTTTTTGTAGACTGATCCAAAAAGACGAATAACGATCGAGAAAATTCTCTCCCATCCATGGATGGCTTCAAGCTCCATTTGCATTCCTCAAGAAACAAAAATCACTGTAAGGACCCTCATTTTTTTACTCCGGTAAAAAAAAACTATGCGAAGTAGAAACTAATAATGTTTCTTTTGAAGAATTTGAAAGTTTTTTTGACACTATTTCTGTGAAAATTCTAAACACCTTGAATTCTTTTTCAGAGAAATGCATTGAATTACCGTGCAGTACAGCTTATCGCTGCTTACTTCAAATGGTCATTGGTGTACGCAGAAAAGAAATTATCAGCTGTAAGTTACCATAGCTTTTCTGATATTACCACAGACCACAGTGCAATGCTGACATAGGAAAATTTAGTGTCCGATCTTTAATTTTTCTTAAAATTTTTTATCATTGATTTTCTATGAGTTTTTGAGCGCTTTAGGCATAAAGTCATGTTCAGTGTTTTTATCTTCTCATTAACAGTTCAAATACAACCAATTGACAGCCATCTATTTCATTCTATGCAAGTCATCTGAAGAAAAATTATCTTTCCTATGTAAATGTTGGCTGAAACGGGACCATTTCATTGGCGAAGCTATGAAGTAAGTGAAGTCTGATACATCAACCCATAACAAGGGCTTTGGGTTTTTGCTGATGACGTCATTCGACGCTAAAGTGTGGACCCAACCCCGGCCTTATGATAAGAAGAATGGGCTATAGCATTCAGATTTAGTTTTCAAGGCGAATAAACTTATATTCTGCTTAATTTTAGTTTAAAGACGAAATTAGAAATTACTTGAGTTGAGGTTTTTGTTCTTTTTGCTGGAGTTTTATGAATAATTTACTCTATGAGTATTTCATCTAAATGTATTTGTGTATGAACTCTATTAGGGTACAACCAATCAAAAGCTTAACATTGCATTGGCTAAAAGAAAAGGCTCTTTTAGCACTGGAAAAACCTGATGAGTGCTGTTGAAGTCATTGTAAGATATTTTCACCAACTCTGTATGTGACTTTTTGTCAAGAGGAGCTACCTTGAATAAGATCCACTCGATGTTATCTTTCCTACAAATAGAAAAATATCCCTTTAATGTGTTTTTATTGGTAGCTTCTCTAGATAAATGGGTCTCTTTTCTTTTTCTATTTTGTTTACTTTTTTTTTCTCTTGTGTTTCTTTAGATCAACCCGTAGTACTAATATTGTGCAGGAAGGGGTAAGTGGTAGTGAAAATCAAAAATATTTTTTACCCAAAAACTTTTTTGTTACCTAACTACGAACCGTTTATATCGAAACACGGGCGGCAAGTTCATGAAAATAGTTGAAATTGTAAATCAGGTGTTGGTTGGTCGGGAGCTTATAAAGCCTCAAAATTATATCAACTTCAAAGTCTATTCTACATTTTAAGAGTACGATATAATATTTGTGAATAAATTCTCGTTCATAGTTTGCAACTTTTCAAGTCTGCACTGTACATCCAAGCAAATACCTGATTTACGAAATCATTGTATCATGAACTTCATGCCACACTCACAACAACTAATATGTATTGCACATTTCTTTAAACACCAAAAAAATAATTACTAACAAAAAAGTACATTTTCACTAACACTTACCACTTCATCACAAACACAAAGCTTTCTGGGAAAAATTATTTCCCCCAGAAAATTGACATCACTTCTTGACAAACTCCCTAACCTATTTGACGAACTTACCACTGGAAATCATCACACATCCCTCACTACTCGAAATAGTTTCCCGACTTCGCAATATTATATACAACTGCCTACCAACAAAAGTTTTTCCCTGAGTGATATCTTTTTACCATCCATCTTAAAATTGTTGAGTGATTTTTAAAAATTTTCATCAAAACGGCTAGACTCTGTTTGTTTTTTTTTACTTTGTGGAAACCGTCTTTCTTTGATTGTGCTTGAAATTCTTATGAAATTGAATAGTGTGGTTTCTCCAAGCTCAAATGTTTGATTAATGATGATTCTACCTGAACTAATATTTATTCACTTGCTAGCTCTTTAAAGAGGTTTAACAAGTGCCCATCCATACTGTGATTTATTAGTTCCCATACCTCAACATCCATAGACGTTTTCATAATTTTCCTCATCAACAACTTTCCTGATAATATTATTTTCATCTCCATTTCATATTTATCCCTCTCTCTCTTCCTCTCTCTCTGGCATATTACAGTAAAATACAACATCGTCCCATTTTTGAATTTTTTTTTATTCAAGAGATTTTTGCCTATAATCAGACTGGTTAATCTGCCAACATTACCTGCATTTCATGCGAGCACCAAACGTTTAAACAACCTAACACATCTCTGGTGTCTTAGCGATTCGGAGACCTCTTTTGGGTATAATGAAAGGATAATAATGTTAATGGAGATGAGAAAACTTCTTTTTTTGTGGGTTTAAATTCAAAATTCTATCGTCTACAATTCAGCGGGGATTCGATTTTTTAGCTAATTTTTATTAATGGAGATGGGTCTCACCGGGCTGTCATAAAAAAGTGTTAGTTATAACATCCACATAACGTTCTAAGATGAATGTCGAAACAATTTTTCAAGACAGCTGGGTGGGATGTAAGAGTTTTGAACAACATCGCTAAATTTGGCCAAACGGTTTTGTTTGAGTCTCGCCAAGATAAATGAAAGATTATTGGTCTTGCAATGCTGTTAAATGTTTCTCTAAAATATCTCTCCTCTTTTTTTAGATTGGCAAAGGATTTTTATGTCCATCAAGCAGTTTCGTGTATGAGACGACCTATGCGACTCCAACCAACACATCTGAGTCGTCGGCAAAGTCGTCACAACACTTACCACATTCGACACAGCAAACACAAGAACCCTATTCAACACACCATACTCACAATCACACACAACGCTCTACATCAAAACATAAAAGGATCTCACAACAATATGACACGACACCTTCACAGACAGCGGCGACACAGCAGACAACACACACATCAAAGAAACACGCGCGACAAGAAAAATGCAAATCAAGTATACAAGAGACAAGTAAATTCAAAGAATTCGCTAATAACTTTTTACGGAGAAAACGATCCAGTACTATCGATTCCACGGCCATCAATAAAGTCGATCGCTCGCGTGACAATCTAGGCGTCATTGAAGAAGGCCGAGGCGCGAGCCCGAAAGTAGAAAGCAGGAATACGCCAGGTAATAACAGTATTCCTTCTCAAAGCTATAAAAGCTTGAATGAATATGTCAATAAAGTTAGCGAACGTTATCATTACTGTCCTTCAACATATTGGGTAAAGGGTTGATATAAGAAACATATCGGAAGCTTATTATATTAATGTGAATGAGATTCTCTTTTTTCAGATATCAGGATTCAGAGAGAAACGAGCAATCTCAAAAACACGAAAAGGTAAATCTTCATTTTCAGATAGCCGACTCATTACGAATTCACCTTAATCGATAAACAAGAGGGATGTAGTATCAATTTCTGCGAGGGGAATCAGTTGCTATTTTCCTTTTATCAATCTTAAAAGCTACCTGTTAAATGTTGTAATTCAAATAACAGCCTTAAATATTAATTTAGTGAGTGTTTTTGTGCAATTTCCTAGAAATTAGGTGTTTTAGAGTCCAAAAAGTCTTAAAATGTTCTTAACTCTTTCTTCATAGTTTGGCCATCGAAGCCTTATGTTCTCATACAGTTTGCTCTTTTAAAGAAACTTTATAATGATGTTTCCTCTTTTTTAGACTTGCTGTTTCTTGTATAGACCAATTGAACAGTACAAAGATTGTACCATCAAAAATGGACGGTAGTAATAATAATAATGATAATGGAAAATCTTCAAAAACGAATTCTTTAGAAAATAAATATGATAGAACGAAAATAAAGAAGGATGCCGATAGACCAAAGAAAGCACGCTCTATGATGCAACTCACCCAAAGACTATCTGGGATCTTCAAGCATGAAGTGAAACCAAGGAAAGCGAAGGTTTGTAAGATATTTTAAAAGTGAACTTCGGTTATTCGAAGTAAGATAGCTTTTCCACTTGGATCTGTTTATTTTTCGTAGGTAAAAACTCCCAAGAGTTATCCACAGTGGTTCTAATTCCTGTTAAGTTTAAAATTTAAAAAAATTTAGACATGATTAAATTTGTTGACTTTTAGGTCATATTCGAAAATAGAGGTAATATGCAAACTATGTGAAAAAACTCTTTGCTTGTCGTGCCTCTCAACGCTTTACCCTAGAAAAACATTATTCATAGGTTAAATTGTTTAATTTAGTGCCCAGAATGCTAGGAAAATGAAAAATAAAAATATTCATCGATGCTATGAATTTTAGTTGGATAGCTGTGGCGGAAATGAGGGACGGGCTTTAAAATTTATGATGGGAAGTGCTTCATTTATCCCATACTCCTTATATTGTAAAGGAATGAGGGCTCTCTGTTATAAATTTTGGACTCCTTCAGATCCGCCACAGTCTCGAGTCTTTGATGTATTCATTACCAAGAGAATTGATTCTTGGTTTCAAATTATGAATCCTGAAAATTGACGTATTTGGTTTCTTTTATCAGGGTATCTACCATGTGGAGAATACGTCATATCGACCACCGAATGAATTGAAAGAAGAACTATCTCGTGTTTTAAAAAATCTGGTGACATCTGAGAATTTAACATCATACAAGAATAGTAACGATAGGTGAGATTCTAATCTTGAAATATTTAGTGAAAGAATGGAAAATAAAAACAATAGGTGAGATTTGAAATTTGAAGCTTGTTTGGAAAAGAATGATAAATATAATTTGATAGAGAACAATATTTTCATCTAGTTTTTTCATATAGGTATAAAACCTTTATCTAATCGTGATTTAGGGCTTGATTTATTGGACAGATTTTCAACCTTTAATTTTTGCTTTTTTATTTCAGCTACCTTTTCAAATGCAAATTTTTGGGAGAAAAAACATCTACAGTTTTTGAGTTGGAAATTTGTCTGGTGCCCAACATGGAAAATGTTTCAGGTAAATGAGCTTATTGGTGAAATGTAAAGTTTTTGTTCCCATGGTGATAGCTCCCTGGGACTTTTGTTTTGGGGAAAAACTTCCCCAGGAGGGGTTTAGGGGTACACACGTGTAACTTCAGAAGATCGAATCGATGATCAGAGGTCCCATCAAGCGTTACAACCCCAAATTCTGAACATGTTTTTCTAAGTCTTCTAGTTTACTTTGCAAGCAGTTGAATGGGTTGCCAAGAGGGAATAAGAAAAGTATCATCCTCAGTTTGAGAAATGCAGTGGTTCAAGAGGAGGGTTTGGCGGTTGGCGGAGGAGCAGAATCTGTCCTCTTTCGAACGGGTGGCGGAATCCGACAAAAATTTCGACCGAGTTTCGGAAATTTGGGACCTCAAAGAATATGGAATTTTTTGTTTCTTTTTAGACGGTTTGACGGAAATGGGACAAAAAATTTGCGGTGGATTTGCGTACCGCTTGAACACCATTCACTCTGTGTAATTTGTTTCACATTTATTTTTATTTTCAGGAATCCGGCGAAAAAGACTTGAAGGTGATTCATGGAAATACAAAGAATTAGTTGAGCTTATCTTAACTTACATGAAGCTGTAGCCAGACTATCGTAACAAAAATTTGTGTGACGAAACATACCTCTTAATTTTTCTTCAGAGTTGCATCAGGCTATTGATTTGAGACACGCTGGACTTGGAAACTCATAAGTTGTACAGCTACATTACCAAATACTTTGTCTTCTATCGTTCTATCCGATACTATTTTCATATAGATGATTTTTAGTTGGTATAGTAGATTTTATTAGCAGGAGCTGGTCTTCTGGACATATTTTAGAGATTTTAGAATATAATTTGTAAATACTAGAGATTTTTCGCTTCAACTTTCAGAAACCTGAAAAAATATTTTTTTGTTTTTTTTTCTGAAAGTTCTATGTATCGTAATAAAATTCAATATATTTAAAAACAAAATTATATGAGAAAAATCTTATACAGAACAACAAGTTTATTATTTTTGTCAATTATTTTTGTATTATTTTTTACATATAATAAGTTAACAATACTAATATTATTAATCTGATTTGTATATAAAATTTCACTGCAAAATGAAGTATTACTAAAAAATCTTAAAAACATTTTTTTCACTTTTATGAGTCTTTAAATCCCTTTTTTGGGATGATACCATCCCTGCCTCAGTGACCCGATTTCAATATTTCTATTTTATATGGCTAGGTACCATTGTGCCTGGAAATTCACCTTCAAAAATCTAGTGGAGAAATTTCAACAACATTTCTTATGAGATTTTTGACCTAGTTTTCCAATGAGGATGATGGTATTTTTCTCGTTGGGAAAAATTTTTGCAGATTTATTCCACGTGATCTGTGACTAGGGTACTCTGTAGCAGAGTGTATCTCACGTTTATCGTTTCGTAGTACACTCTGTGCGCATTGTCTGTTTGATAAAAAAATTCCCGTACGGGGACCTCTGCGATGAAGTATGATTTATAAATAGCAACACTTCTCTCATCGCCTATCCCCTCTCTCACCAACACTCCATCGCAGCGGAAGGTTTGAAAAATCTCAAGTCAGAAAAGACAATAACAACAGACCCTCTACGGCAATGAATAGCACACCGTTATGCAAACGTCATAATTATTACTTTTAACACTTGACCGAAAATCAATCCCACAATCCTTTTCGTCTTAATTAAAAAGTCGTGAAAGTCATTACTTTTTCTTTGTAGTTGAGTGTAATTTGCATGCAGGCGTAGTTAACGCGAAGGGTGATGGGATTGAATTTCGGTCAAACAGAAAAATCAATGTCTATTTTTAGATTCACTGCGGTATGCTATTTTGAAATTAGCCGTAGATACTAGGTATGTGTACAGACAATGACAAGGGTCGCACCATATTCTTATTCTAGAAAGGATTACAGAAGTAAAAGATATACACTTTAAGAATTTGAATTATTTTCATTAAAATCTTGACATTTGAATACATGACGTCGTGTTGATTTCGTTTGACTTGCAATCGACTTTTCAGACGCTTCCGAAGTTCTTCGTTTATTTGAGATCCCTAAAACACTTTTGAAAGCATTTCTCATTTGTTTGTTCCGGACTCCATACACAATCCAATTACAACAACTATTCATATACGCTAGTATGAAACTAAATCGTTTCCACCAAGAGGGTACCATGGATGGATGGAAAGGTTCCAAACCACTGGTGATGAAGTAGGGTAACCACAATAAGATGAAAAACCCAACAACAATCATGACTGTTTTCAATGCTTTCATTTCTGCTTTCATCTTTTGTTTTTGTTTTTCTTCACGCCGTCCGATTGAATAAGTAAACATCTGTTTAGTTTGTTTTCGGACGCTGATACAAAATATTAAAGTATAAACAATCACCATGACAGTGAAAGGGAATATAAAATATACTCCACCGAGCACTAGCCCCAGTTTTGGTTCATTTCCAAGATAAACTTCACAGTCTAACATAGTCGGCGTGAACCGCACTAGCCCGACTCCAAAGAATGGTAAAAGCGAGCAGACTATAGATACAGTCCATACGATAAAAATCGCCACAGTTATCGAACGTTTATGAATAAATTGTTTTGCTTTGTAGGGCAAGTTAATGGTGATACACCTTTCCACACTGATCAAACACAAGTGATTAATTGAACCTGCTCCAAATAAGATTCCCAGAGTTGATGATACCACACACCAGTTACAACCGAACGTCCATTTCCCAAGAACCATTGCGATTCCCAATGAAAGTAGCCGTACTATTGGACCTAAAAGGTCAGTTATTGCTAGAGAACATAGCAGTGCATTTGTTGGAGTTTGTAAAAGTTTGATTCTATACACTGCAACAATGATGAGTGAGTTACCAAAAACTGATACGATTATTGTTAAAAATATAACGGTAGCTACAGTATAGGCTTCTGGTGGTGGGATGGTGTCAGAGATTTGACCGTCACATCCATACAAGAGGTTTGTACGTGATATATTTTCACCTTGATCATGGAGGTGGAAAAGCTGTTCCATCAGGTGAGATGGTTGGTATATTGTTGGTTGTAATGTTGTTGTAATGTTTGCTGAAAATGAAGAAATGGAATATAAATTCACTGTCTCTGACCTCCTGAACTCTAACGAGACAATTCAACTTCTAACACAGGATCTCATGAAATTGGAATCGGCCCAGAGAAAGGAAAACTCTTCTATCATAGTATTTTAACACTGCTAGTGGAGGTTACTCATCACAGACAAATTGCGTATTTCATACTGAATTTAAACATAGAAAACTACCTTCACTCGTATATCTCTCTCTCTCAATCCGGCTGATAATAGAAGTATCGATTGACGTCAAATGAGCTATAGTAAAGCTCAAATTGCAGATGTAGAACGATAAACTCGGGATACATAGAAAAGCTCTTTAAAATTACTTTACCCAAGACTTTTCCTTTAAAACTGATGACTTGTCTTAAAATCGTATTTCTAATTCGACTCAGCACCAAATCAATTTCGTTGCATTAAATTCCTATCAAAATCTAGTTGATGAGGTGTGATAGAATATTTGGGTTTCCAATTAATAAAAGTTTATCAATCACTTTCAAAGTTCAGAGCAAGTTAAACGTCGAAAAATGTAATCACACGACCAAATGAAAAATCAGTCATCCATTAAAAGCATACGACTCTCCATCCCAATGAACTAGCTCAATCTCACCGGGCCACTGAAACAGGGGTGTCTAAAATTACACTGTCAAATTATCTGTAGCATTCTGAAAAGAGGTGGTAATCTTTATAAATTAAACAAAAATATCTAAATACCGAAGAAGAATCGAAGAAATTAGAAATAAACAGTTAGAAGCCAAAGTTAAAGCAGATCCTATCTTGAAGCATAAAAATCAAGTGAAACCCTACAATGAAATGGTCCAACGTTAGTTCTAGCTTTCAAGAATGTAGAACGTAAAATTACATTTTAACAAACTGTGAAAACACAAAACTAACAAGCCTACTCCTAACAGTTGTGTCTTGCTGAGTTTATCATTAAAAAATGAATTAATCTTCAACTTAAACCTGCCCCCTTGTTGTTATCATCTTAATAAAAAATTTTCAAATCTTTATAACTGGTCCAAACTGTCCAAAATGACTATTGGTACTAAGAGAAAGTAGATAAAGGCATTTTAAATGAAAAATGAAAAACAATTGAGTCCGTGTTAACCCTTAGGAGTCGAAATACGTATATATACGTTTTGAAAAGGTCATTTTACCGATACACAGTCTTTTGGTCATAACTCCTGACCACTTCAGATTCAGAGAAAAAAAATCTGCTATTTTTTGTAGCTGAGAGAAAGAGCTTTCCAACGATACCAAAGTTGATACCTGAATCGTTTGTCCTGGTCGAGAAATTGCCTTTGAAAAAATAAATTTCCAGAAAAAATTGATGAACTTTTTGGCCTTTTTCAAATAAGTTAGCGGCTTTGAAAGGTTAAAATCGTATTGCTACTCTGATAAAAGCTATCCAGGGTTCCAGCTTAGCTTAAAAGTGTTCATTTTCTGTGTAAAATGAAGTTACATTGCTTCTAACCCCGAGATCAGATTGTGATTGGTGAGATGGGTGAAAGGGATGGGTGAAAACAATACAATCTGATTTTCTTGAGGACCACATTTCCAAGAGTGGGCTGGGAACGATAACAAACTAGCGAAACTTGAAATAGGGCTGGAAAATTTAGTTTTTGACTTTCCGGCGCACAATTTTCTGCGGGAGGACTATTTTCCTCTGATGGTTAATTTTTAAGTGCCTTATTCAGAGGTTACTGCCCGTATGAAAATTATGAACAGCTGTTATCAAGTTAGTTGAAGCCAATCAGCAGTCAACCAATTTCGAAAGATTCTTACTTCCAAAACATAAGAAGGATATTTTGAAATTTTGCCATTCCAAAAATAAATTTAAAGAAAAACAACAATGTTTTTAAAATTGAGCAAAAGCTTTTCGATTAAAAATCATCTTCAGTGCTACAAATGATGTTAAAAATTGGAAATCAAAAAAGTTACAATTTATGTGTTTAAAAGCAATTAAATGTAGTAAAAAACTGGATAAAAGAAACATCATAAAATACAAAAGGCAATGCATGTTAAGAGAATATGTAAAAAGTAATTAAAATAATTGGCTAAGTTACTCCATTTCGGAAAAGAATTAATCGGTTTGAGTCTAGTTCTCAACAGATCGTATCGGATAGGTATGAATTTTGAATTTGAGAAACAAGTAATTCGTACAAAGTTCAAAAATGCTGGCTTTCCCACACGCTTTACAGAGAGCGTTATCAATCAATTTGAAATGAAGCTTGACACGTCGTCAGAATTCATAATCCCAGAGTTCTTGTTTAAAGAGCCAAGAAAGTTTATTCTAATTGAAATTCCGTTCTGTGAGGAGAATGAATCTTTATCAAAACGTTTTTTAGAGAAATTAAAGTCCTTCACTAAGAATAATATCGATTTTGCAGTGAAATGGTCCACAAAGAAAGTCAGGCAATTGTTTAATGTCAAAGATAAGAACCCATATCCGGCATGCAAAATTTATGAAGGAATTTGCACTTGTGGAAATAATTATGTTGGAGAAACCGAAAGAAACGTCGAAACCAGATGGGGGGAACATGAAAACATTGACAAAAACTCTGAACCAGCCAAACACCTGCGTAAATTCCCTAATCATCAATTCGTTTGGAAGGTCATCTTTAATGCCTCTGAGAAAACTGTTTTACGGAAGAACTTAGAGGCATCTATCATAGCCCTCAAGAGACCGTCTTTAAATGACCAACTAGACTCAAACCGATTAATTCTTTTCCGAAATGGAGTAACTTAGCCAATTATTTTAATTACTTTTTACATATTCTCTTAAGGTGGTCGTTAACACTTCTGAGATAGGATCATCTTTTTCGGGTCGATTTTTCAATTTTTGGTTTAAATTAAAGTTTGAACCTTGCTGAACAATATCCCGAAGTTTTATTTCATATAAAGAAGAGGAAAGTCGAAAACTTTAGGTTTTTAGACACGTACCCGAGCAGACTTTGTGGTCCGCCCCAAACGCCCACCCCGCCGCCCATCACGAAAATTGCAATATTAGCCCTTCTGGCTCTTGGAGCGACTCCAAATTTTTACTGTCGCTACTTAGAGCCACAAAGAACATTCCCGGAAAATTTTACACCGTTACTGCTAGTAGTTCCGGATTTATGACAATCAAAACAAACCCGCCATCTTGAATCTTGTCAAATTTCAAGTGTGAATTTTTGGTAAAGGGAATGGCTGTTTCATGGCTTATTTTCTTGTAGTAAGTGATGGTTTGATGCTTCCTTTTTATATAAAGAGCTTCTCAAAACTCCAAGGAACATTTTTACTTGATAATCTTTCTAATTTCCTTCCCATTGGGATCAAATTTCAGCGCCACACAATGTGCGACAGGTACGTGTAATGTTTCTTCTGTTTTCTCTCTCTTTTTAGTTATTTAATTGATAATTTATTGTTTAAAACGTCCATAACCTCTTCTTGAAGCTATCCATACACATTTAGTTGGATTTTGATAGTGATATAGTTGATTTTGGTGTGTTTCGGGGTTTTCGCAAAAGTGAAAGTGAAAGTGCTCTTTATTAGAATTGAGCGCAGCTTGTATTTCAAGTAATAGGGATAAAGATTTGCTTTGTTACAGTGAAATGTGTTACTTTAACCAATGAAAGGGTTAGGGAATACTTTTCAATCACTTTTCACCAAATTTAAGCTTTTTCGCAAGCAAAAGTAAGGTTTACGCAACTTTTTTGTATGTTTGCGGTAATTTCAGGGTTCTGCGCGACACCATAAATTTGCTGAGACATGCAAAAGAAAATGGCTTTACTTTCTTTCTGAAGGTGAAAATTGAATCAGTGCATCAAGTTCAACTGAAATCTGTCAAAAATCCCATATTGAAAGCTTTTTTTCCTCTTTCTACAGCAAAAAATAGTTTTAAGGCCAGTTTACGCAAAACAGCAAAACCGGGGGTTTTCAATCTTGTGGCGGAAGAATCTCAGGATTGGCTGTTCCGATTTACTTGGAATTTTGTACACAGCTTTCTCTTAGTGCAAGGGGTGTTTTGAGTGAAACAGATTTTTCAAAAAATGTTTTGTTGATTTCAAAATTAAAAAAAACAGTTTTTTGCGTTTTTACCCCCGGTTTTTGATTTTTTTAAAAAAATTTTTCACTCAAAACACAGTAGGACAATATTGTAACATAACTGCCAAATATCAAAATCTAAATCCATCTGGTTGTGGAGATTCTTCTGCCACAAGATTTTTATATCTATTTTTAGAAATGACCTCATGACCCCCGTCTTTGAAATTTCTAACATTTTTTTCTATTTTTAGATCAAGATGATAATTAAGTATCGTCATACAAAATTTCAACAATATATCATTTATACTTTTTGAGATATTTCAATTTGAATATTTTTTGACATTTTCAAAAAGTTTGTTAACGACCACCTTAACATGCATTGCCTTTTGTATTTTATGATGTTTCTTTTATCCAGTTTTTTACTACATTTAATTGCTTTTAAACACATAAATTGTAACTTTTTTGATTTCCAATTTTTAACATCATTTGTAGCACTGAAGATGATTTTTAATCGAAAAGCTTTTGCTCAATTTTAAAAACATTGTTGTTTTTCTTTAAATTTATAAGAAGGATAACTTTCAATGTATGGTCAATTTCAATCTCAAACAAGATTCCAATGACAACCTCTTTACTTTGTCATATCCACTACACTAAATTCAAAAAGTTCATAAATACAAAAGGCAAGCTAGAAATCAATCCAAATCAAAAAATATTTAACAGTATTTACTTTACCATGATCTATATGATAATTCTAAGATGGTTCTTGAAATTAAAAAGAAACTCTCTTATCTTGGCTTTTAACTCGAGGACATTTTCAACAACGAGATTCCTTTGATGTGTCAGTGTGATGTTTGCTTTATATCAGCAAACTCTTTTGAAGCGATTGACAATGTTTTGTCATTTGAAAAGAATATCCACTTTAAAAATCGTTTACACGATTACTGGAATGTCTTTCATTATAGTCTGAAACCATACAAACTTTTCCCCTTTCCAACAAGCTCTTATGATAAAGGTATGATTATGTACTGATTGTTCTAATATGGAGGCTGGGGGTTGGCGGTGGAGCGGAATCGGCCCCTTATCGATCGACGGAATTTCGGAATTTAGTCTCTGACGAAGACGGGAAATTGGACAATTTTAGTGCGGGATTTGGGAATTGACAAAAAATATTCGAAATTTTGACATTAGCCTTGAATTTCAAAGGAATTTTCGGTGGCGGAATTTTATTCCTTTTTTAGACGGTTTGACGGAATTTGGGGAAATAATTGGCGCAATTTCGGAATCGGATACCCCCTGAACCCCCCCTAATATATACAGTCCCATTATTGAAAGTTTACAATTCAAGTGAATTCAATTTCAGAAAAAGATTTGAGTTTAAGGCTGTGTACACCTTTCTTGACACATTCTCTTGAGTTTAAAAATCTGTAAAATCTGTAAAATCTGTAAATAACTAAACAGGCTTCGAAATACTGAAAAGTGGTTTTAAAATATCTTCTTTCGGTTTAGTAAACAGTTGGAAATCTTATATAATCTATAATGGATCATTTTCATCCAACACCGCTATCCCTTTTCACGACAGCCTTTTTATGGCAGACCACGAACTAAAAAATGATGCCGATAAGAACCAGGCAAAAAAGGGTGACATAAACTCGTTCCTTCAAAATCATCTTTCCGTCATCTTATGTCTCCAAAGAAAATCCTTTATCAATAAAACTTACCTATGTAATAATTTCAGTAAAAATCGTAAATGAACATGTTCCAATTTATTCAATAAAATCAATCTCAATGAAATTTTACATTCTCAGATTTTAAATCGATTTTCATACCAAGAAACAAGAGCATGTTTTACAAACATATACTTTTTTAAACTTTTCTTCCCGCGGTCGAAGATGTTTTCAGGCGGTATATTGTAAGAGTTGATTAGAACATTTGCAACTTAAAACCTTTCGCTAATTGGTTTTTCTGTTACTTAGAAGATAAATTCCAAAATAAAGCCGTGAAAAATCTTCGTATCAAACATAGAAAACAAGGTTCCATGAAACCTAAGAATTTTTTCAGTTAGCAGTTTTGATGATAGCCATAAGATGGATGTGGCTCTGAGTTTCCTTCAACTTGGTGTCCCACCTTCCCAATAACAAGAGCTGATGATCTACTTCGCTAGATCAATTTAAGGGAACTCATTTTTACGAAATAGCTAATATTTTTGGTGAGCAGCAAAGATTCCTAAAATTTGGCATAAAACTTATTTTGGCGAGGCAGTAATTTTTATAATTTTAGTGAATAATATTTACTTTCGCGAGGAAGTTATTTTGGCAACGCGTTAATTTTTTTTTTTTTTTTTCTTTATTGAAACAAAGACACGTGTACACTACGAACATATATTACAAAACATTACTTAAACATAAAATATAGTCCCTCCCCCCGCTAGGAACTAACGTTATATCGCCAGAGGTACTAGACTATGTAAAAAATAGATAAATAAGTAAATAAAGAAAAAAAAAATCTTGGAGAAGGAAGCTACAATTGTAAGGTAAAAGCCTAAAATAAAGCACCGCTAAACCCTCCAGTTTCGTTAAGAAATTCAACAACAGAACAAAGAATAGATTTATTTAGATTTGAACTCAAACTTTCATCCCCATATAATAAAAGCCGACAGAAAAAAGGAGGGTTAAGCGGCGGATGAAAAATAATGCCTAGGGTCTGAAGTTTGTCGAACAAAGATTGTCTTGCATGGGAATATATAGAGCAGTGCAGAAGAAAGTGCTGAGTGTTTTCCACAGAGTTAGTTCGGCAACCACAGAAAGGGTCTAAAGTGTCGCTGAAGCCATGTCTAAATTTATGCTCGTTGAGATGGCTGAAACCGACCCGAAGTCGATTAAGAAAGATCACTCCTTGAATGTCAGGAACATCAAAAACATGAGATTGCTTGGGTCTCAAAAATTCATAGATTGCTTTTTTGAAAGTTTTAATTGAAGGTAGATCTCGTATATTACCTCCCAGAACATTTCACTGAGATATGCAGTACGGAAAAAAAGTGTTACGGAAACGCTCGGTTCGTATATTAAGAGGATAAATAGGATTTCTTGTTCTAAGGCAACCTGGTGCTGTAAGTCTTACTGGCAGGTAGTTACGTAAATACGAAGGGGCTAAATTATTAATAATTCCATAGAAGAATGTCATTCTTCTAGCAAAGCGCCTGTCAGCAAGACTTTCAAGACCAAGTTCTGAATATAGTTTTTCTTGAGACGTTCCACGAAAACAGCCTGTTATAGCTAAACAGGCATTATATTGAATAGATTCAAGCTTCTGCACAAAGGTAGCATTTCCTGGGCGGTCATATACGATATCACCATAATCAAGATGAGGCCTAATGAAAGATTTATAAATGGTTAGTAGAGATCTCCTAGGCACATGCTTGCGAAGTCGATTAATAAGACCAATTCCTTTATTGGCCTTTTTTATCTTCTCGTCTAGATGGCGATCAAAAGAAAGTTTTGAATCTAAGATTAGACCAAGATGTTTCTGGTACTCACTGGTCGCGATATTAGAATTATTAAAGGAGATTGCTGGAACATTAGGAAGAGTGAGTCTACAGGTAAAATAGACTTCAATGGCTTGCTTAGATGGGTCAGGGTTAAAAGACATCTTCCATTGATGAGCCCAGTCAGTTATCCTGGAGAGATCTCTGTTAAGTACATCAAGGCTCAAGAGTTGATCAATCACAAGAGAGAATAAAGAGGTATCGTCAGCAAAGATCTTCGGTTTTGACTCAAGGTTTTTTGGAAGATCATTAATATAAATTAAGAAGAACAATGGACCAAGAATCGAGCCTTGAGGTACCCCAGCATTGATTCGCTTCCACTCAGATGTTATCCCATTCAACGCAACTCTCTGATACCTATCGTTAAGAAAGCTGCGAATTAAGGAAAGCAACGGTCCAGTCACCCCATAAGATTTAAGTTTAAAGAGTAAGCCATCGTGCCACACCCGATCGAATGCCTTTGAAATATCTAAAAACACCCCCCTGGTATCTAGAGAAGGATCTTTGTCAAACCCTGTATAAATATCATGCGTTATGGATAACAACTGAGAAATGCAGGAATCCCCCTCCCGAAAACCAGACTGACAAGGAGAAAATAAGTTATTGTTTTCAAAATACCTGTAAAGTGTATCGTAAATACACTTTTCATATATTTTTCCAAACACAGGAAGAAGAGACACTGGTCTGCAGTTTTTGGCTATGCTCCTGTCTCCCTTTTTATAGACAGGAACCACGTTACCTTTCTTCAACTGTGATGGGAAGATGCCAGAGTTGATAGAAAGATTGAATATGCTAAGCAAGGGTTTTACTAGAGACTTACCACAGATTCTGATCATACGAGTAGAATTATTATCCCACCCATGCATGGGCTTTGTTAACATTCAAAGAATTAATAATAGACTCGATTTTTTCTTCTTCAAATACAAGATTATCCAGTCTAGAGTTAGTAAGAAATTGTTCAGGTGGCAAAACACTGCCAGTATCGATAAGTGAGCATTGGTTTGAGAAAAAAGAGTTAAAAATATCGGCCTTCTCAGAAACATCACTTACAAGGACGTTTCTTTCATCTCGAATAGGTGGAATTTTCGGGGATTTACGTACGTTCAGAAACTGCTTCAGAGTAGACCAGTATTTCTTACTTCTTATGTTTGGATCCTTTAAAAAGTTGCCAAGACGAGAAAAATAACTATCCTTGGCAGTCTAAATGGCCAATCTGCACCTGTCAACCATGTCATCAAGTGTCTGACCATCTAAAGGACTTCCCCATTTTCTCCAACGACGATAAATCTTAGCCTTATCCAAAAGCATCTGCTTAATCTCAGGAGTCATCCATAACGCATCTTTGTCTCTGATGGTGATAGTTTTATTTGGAACAAAATTAGAAATAATATTAAGTATATATTCAGAGAGAAGGGAAACACGATCTTCTACGTTGAGTCCCAAAAAGGAGGTTTCCCAATCAATGGCATTCAGGGCAAGCACGATTCCCCTCTTATCAGCACGAGAAAAGTCCCAAATCTTGCGTTTATAAGCTGGAGGGAATATAGTTCGAAAGTTTTGTTTTACGAAGGGTATCTGGTGGTGGCAACGTGGATTAAGTAAAGGTAAAACCCCGGAATCTAAAATAGGAGTCCGCGAAGATGAAAAAATAAGATCAATGCAAGTAGGAGAACACCCAGGACGAAGATGAGTCGGCTCATCAATTAGTTGATGTAACCCATATTGTGAAGCTAACTCGCTAATGTCCTCTCCCTGAGAATTTGTAATATCACCAGTCCGCCAAACTGAGTTTCTTGCGTTAAAGTCACCGAGGAAAATAGCTAAAGTAGGAGAAAAATTCGGTTTATAAAAATGTTATGAGAGAAACAATGTAGAGTTTGACGAAAAACAAAATCACAACAGAAAAAAAAAACTGTTTTCAAGATCTTACTCTTGAACGAATCAATATTGTCAAAAAAATTGTATTGGTTTGACTTCAATCTTGCAACAGTGTTGCAATTGATGTCCGCAAAAACAAAATCAACGTTGCAGTCCTTAGTGATAAACTCTTTAGCTTCATCCAATAATTTCAACCGCTTTTTTGTTAAATCCAAGTAAACTTTGATGTTATTTTTTGCTTTTTTTCTGGCCTTGTAGATCGATGTACGTTTATCAAAAGAATAAAGTTTGACTATCATAGTACTGCGTTCTTTGCCTACACGGTGAGCTCTGTCAATGTCTTTGGGTTCAATAGCAACATCCATGTCCTTACAAACTTCGATTACCTTTTTAAACTTTTAACACAATCAGCACTAGATTCGTTTTCCCTTTTCTCGATTCCATTGATCCTTAAACAACTCCTACGTGAATACTGCTCTTGATCGTCGCTTTTTTTAGTGAAAAAGTCTACTGTGCTACTCAAAACAGCATTTTTGTCCTGAAGGATAAGCAAATTTTGTTCAAGGAATGAAATTCTCTCCTCGTGATCCACAGACTCTTTTTCAAGTGAGGCAATCTTCTTATCCTGATACAAAATGTTCTCATTAATCTTGTTAAAGATGCCTTTGATCTCAGCAACATCATCCTTCGAGGCCAAGTTTTTAAGTCTGTTGTCTAATATTTCTTCTATCATCTTAGCAAGTTCAGTTGAGCTTCTTGTCTTTTGACTCATAATAACAATTAAACCAGAAAAAGAAATCAATAAACCAAGCCAAAAAGCAACAGAAAATCAAAAAACTAATAGCCAAGCAAAAAGATTGAGCAAAAAATTTCAAACGCCCTTTTTTAAAGACACGTTAGCACATCAAGAGCATGACCGTACACCAAGAC
This sequence comes from Clytia hemisphaerica, assembly GCF_902728285.1. Lineage (NCBI taxonomy): Eukaryota > Metazoa > Cnidaria > Hydrozoa > Leptothecata > Clytiidae > Clytia > Clytia hemisphaerica. Next base: position 1,014,610 of record NW_027104107.1, on the reverse strand, counting down.
GGTTTCCTTGACTTGTACTTGTTCGAAACACATTCTCGAAATTCTTCTCGTTAATTTTTCAAATTTTAGTTAGAGTCTCTAAAAATGGTAGATAACCAAATTGTTCATTTCCAAATAAAATAAAACCATCTGGTCGTGTCAGTTTGGGAGTGTAATTGGTAGAGAATTAAATTATAGTTTTACTTACATTTCATTGTGGTATGAAGGAGGGAGGTATCTTTTGTGAGGACGATTTTTTTTCTTGCAAACAGTCTCCTCGGCTTTGTGAAAAATTATTTTTCCAAGGATCTTTAGTAGCACAGCAAGACTCTTTTGTTGTGAATATCTCATATATTTGTGGTAGATATATTTTACAATGCCTTTTCTTCAAAGATTTTATTTCAAGATGGGTATGATAAAGGCTTTTTCTGCAGAGAAAACTGATAACTATCTTTTGTTCATTTTTCAGTCCTTTGAGTAGCATAAGAAAAAAAAGGTAAACTCTTTTTCTATAAGAACCAGTAAATTTTGATGAGGCTTGGCTGTTCTTATTTTTTTGGCACTCTGAGCCTCAATAGCATACCGCAGTGATTCTAAAAATAGACATCAAAATTACTGTTTGTCCGAGTTTTAATCCCATCATCCTTTGCATTAATTGCTCTTGCAAGTCAATTCCACTTATTGACAATACAAAAGTGATAACTTGCACGCATTACGAATCAAGATGAAAAGGATTGTGGGATTGAATTTCGGTCAAATGTTAAAAGTAATAATTATGACGTTTGCATAGCGGTGTGCTATTCTTGCTTATCCAGTTCTTAATAATTGGGTGAAATTGAGATATTTAAGGGTTTATACCAAATTTTTTTTACTTTGACACCTATATCACTCGAAATTGAGTAATTCCAGATTCCACAATGTTCTTATTTTTTGGCGATTTTGAGCCTTATTGTTCTTATAGAATTGTTCTTATAAAATAAAAAAGAGTTAAGTTGAAGAAAAGAGGAGTAAGGTTTGTTATTGCATAAAATCCGCATTTATAAAATATTTATTAATTTTGAGAAAATAAAGAGTGCTAAAAATTGTGTACACTTTTTTGTTAAGAGCCAGTAAATTTGGCACTACGCTCTTCTCTACTTCATTTCTGGGCTTGAATAAATGGCTTATCTTGCCAAAACACAAAAAAATATCAAATCAAAGTATCATAGTAACTTTAAATTCCGTGGATCAGGTTGGTCTTAATTTTTTGTTAGGTTTTCGTTGAATTCATGTTCTTGTAAAATTGTTCTTATAAAAGGGGATATTTTCAGGAATGAAAACGAGATACTTTTCAAGATAAGGTATGGGGAAAGTTTTTTTTTCTTTAATTGATCCGCCAACTTTTTTTTTGCTTGGGAAAATTACATTTATTAGGTCTATCTACCGAATACATTTGAGAAAATATTTTTTTTCTTTTTTTTTCGCTTTGATAATAAAATTTCCATCCCGAATTCAAAGTATCCAGCAAATAATGCGGCTTTATGAACGTCAAAACAACCCTGTGTATCAGATGTGGAAAGGATTGGCGGGCGGGGATTGACACAAGAAATTTCGTTTTCACTTATTTCAATTAAGAATAAAAACAAAAGCCTCTTCCTTCGAAATTACAGAGCCCAACGAAAGGATGAAAGAAACGAAAGAAACTCCTGTTTTCGATATGAAAGGGTATTTTTCTCATTGGGGACGAGTTTTGCTTGACTTTTCATAGGCTAGTTCATTGACTGGGTCTAATACACATGGGCAAACTGTAAATTTCTCCCGCTAGTATATCCTGATTTGCATGTAAGGATAAAAGACATTGTAATTTTCAATATGAAAATTTGGTTCTATTTTTGAGATAAATCATAAAGAAAAAACAAAATTCATGAAGCTATTTATAATATATACAGTATATTTGTAAAGTAGAGTTTCGTAGTTTGCCATGAATTTTATCATTGGCAATTCTTTCGGAATTTGTGGAAAATATATAATGATTTTGTATTATTTTGGAAAAAAGAAAAAGAAATTAAAATAAAATAAAAACTGCATAAAATTTTGTGGATTAAGTTGCCAATCCTATTCTCGGACAAAAAGTTAGTTTGTCGGACATAAATAATGTTAATAGTAGTAAAAATATCTTTCAGTTCACCTAAAGGACCCTTTGTCCCGTGATAACATTCCTACCAAATCACATGAACACATTGTCGATCATAGTTCGTTGATGGAACCAAGCTATCATCCTTTGGAAAGATCGTCGAAACAAAAAGTTATGAGAAACCCGTGAAATCATAAGATGTGGAGGATTGGATTTAGAAGAGGTTCGCTCTTCGTTTAACGATTTCTCGTTTCCATGGTTTCATTTTGTCGTATTCTGCTTTGGTGCATTTCATATATTGCTCAAACTCCGCATCTGATAAATGTTTCTGAAAGTTAAAAAGTGGTGAATATTGAATGTTTTGAACATAAATATTGCTCTTTGCGCCAACGTAAAGTTATCAAAACAATTGTTATAAAAGTTTATGTTTTGTGGTATGATTCCAGGAAATTTTCCAACCAAGACATTCTAATTTAACTCTCATAACATCCTAGATGAATGTTGAGACAACGTTGTGTGTACAATTTAGGCTAATAGCATAGAAAGGGTCTTATTTACAAAACATACCTCCTTATTACAAGGGTCAACACCATCTAAAATTCGTTCGTGGTCACACAGCGCTGAGTAAGGATAAACTTTGTTGTATTTTTGTAATTCCTGAAAGAATAAGTAATAACGATTCAATCAGTACCATATCTATTTTAAAAGTATGGGGACCAAGCCCTCTTTAACTTGGACTATCTGACCATTAAAAATCCCTTTTACTACAATGAAACTAAACATTTAATGGGACGGTTTCCTCTTTACCAAAAATCTTTTATGTATAGTGAGGTAAGAATATCGATAAGCCATCTTGTAACCAAGCAAATAGACCAAGAGAAATATAGTCAACTTTCTTTTAATTTTAACATCTACTATTCGAATCTTTTTGTAATTCGAACTGTCTCCTCCGATGTGAAGTGGTTTGAATTATTCTATGTTGATCGAATCTTTCTCTAACTCGAAAATTTTTTGAAGATCGAATTAGAGAGAGTGAAGTATTTACCTCCTCCACAGAAGTGACGCCAGCATTATCTTCGCCCATTTGTTTCTTCAATTCTTCGTAAGTCATTCCTTTCTATAAATTGAGAAGACAAAAAAATAATTGGGTTAAAATGGTATCAAGTTCCAACCCACCTACAAAATCATTGAGAATTCTCAACTATTTGTCAACACTGATCGCAAAGGAGATTCTCTTAAAGTTTTGATGTTTTTTAAAACCGGGTCCTTGTTGCAGTATCGAGTTTATGTCTCCGTGTTTTGCTGCAGTAGAGATGGTTAGCTTTTGATTTTTCTAGATCTTGACTTAAGGGGGCACTTAATAGAGAACAGTAACTTTTATCGTCCTTGATTTTACTGGTCAGAATTGTCCTCAAAGAGTAGATACATAAACTTGCCAGTATATAGCTGACTGTGGGTCAGTGATGGACACTTCATTTCAAGGAATTATAATGTGAAAAAACTTACACTCCATTTTTCAGTATCCCAAGCCAAGAAATACCCGGTGAAGTTGAGTGGTTCACATCCTTGTTTGACTTGAAGAATACTCGTATTCTCTGGTGTACGCCCGTTTGTGTCTGATTTCAAATATTCCTAAAAATTGTAAAAATGAATATCAGTCAACTCAACCTACTGTTGCATGGATGGATAGCTGAAAGCTAAATTGTTAATCATAAATGTTCTATTTTAAATAGATAGAATTATGTATTAAAACGAGCCATTTTGAGTATTTTTTAAGTATATGCTTAATTTAGAATTTAGGAGTAAGTCACACAATGAATATGTTGAAAACAATCTTGTGTCAACTTACAACAGCCCCTTCTAGAGCATTCTTCTTTTCGATGAAATTGGCTCCATCTCCGATCCAGACAAAAATCTAGAGATAGAATACATATTATGTTTTGGAGATCATCATTTCACAAATAGGTTAATAAGGATAACAAAGTCCAACGACTTTACCTTTAGAAAACGATGATAAGGCGATAACGAGTGTCGAGTCGCAAACTATCCAAGCTCTATCAGTTTTTGGTCAATAAGGAACTTCAAAAATGACTGTCTAAGGGTCACTAGGCCAAAATGACCTTACCCCCTTCAATACTCCAAAGAATGTTTTCCCCAGCTTTACCAGCGTGGCAGAAACTGGTTTTGAATTCAACCATATAATGAAAAACTATTAAAATGAAAGCCCATACAAACAACTTGAAAAGGTTGAAGCTAAAAAGGTAATTTCACCCCCAGACTAAATAAAACAAAAATGCTGACAATATATTACCTCATCATATGTATCCAAAAACATGACGTCATCCTCACATAAATCCTGGAAAAAGGTAGAAAATAAAATGTTTAGACAAGAATTGCAAACTTTCTGCTAATATTATATCACCATTCCACAGTATAAATAGATTTTCGACAGAGAATTTTTGTATCAAAAATTGACTAAAATTACGGTATTATTAGCAGCCCTTAAATCCTACTTCAAGTCCAATAATCCACTAATAACGTTTATTGTATGAAAGATATCTTACATCTTGATCGAAGTCGAAGATTTCTTCCACCCAAAATTTTCCACTGGCATTCGAACATTGGAAAAGACGTGGTGGAACCTCTGGTCTGTCTTCCTGTAAGAAATCGAAATTTGAGGAAATATAGTGCTCAAGTTTGACATATCAAGCTTCATTTTACCGAATGGAAGCTTAGCACACTATAAAGATATTATGTTGCAAGATCATGGTTTGGCTGAAAGGTATGTAAGGTATTTGTGAAAAAGTTCTTTAGTCTGATAGAGGAGAATATATACTCATTTTTCACTTACAGCTAAACGAGGCATGGAAGCGTATTCTTCTTTTCCACCCAAAAGAGACCAAAATTCGTCAGTTTCTTTGCCTTCACGGACGATAACCAAATCACTGAAACGGAAATTCAATCACTTGCATCACAACTTTATCTATGAAGACTATAGTCTTATGTTCGTCTATGAATGACAAATGTTTACGGTTAATTAGAAAAATCACAAGGGACGAAAATTCAACAATCTCTTGAGTTTCGAACAATCCTCTTCGATATTTTCGCATCAGATATTTTATTTTACCATCTGTAGTTTGTTATAGACGTGCTGCCAAACTCCTCTAACTCTACAAACAAATAAGCATATGTTCCTTTCAGGGTCGATTGTAAATATCATTCTACTCACCCATCTGGTGCTGCGTAATCTGAAACATTTTCCGCGAATTTCTTTTCGTCTTCGCTTGCACCCTGGAATATTAGGAGAGACCTCATCACTTTAAGCTGGTAAAAATGAATGTACACATGAACTCGTTCTTAATATTTCGTACAAAATTTTTTAACAGACCTAGTTGCATTCAAGAGAAGTTCGGAAAAAACATTGCCAGTATTTTGAATAAAAGAACAGTTGATTTTTAATTGTTGTAAACGAGAAGGTGAATAAAATCGCTTACTGATCCTTCCCAGACAAAAGCTTTGTCAGGTGTTTTCATTAAGAAGACATCGTTTGAGTTGAGAGAAGCAGCACGTCCAGTCACTTCAACAGCGCGAGTGTTTAATTCGGTCGTTCCACGGATTTGGAAAAGAATGACGCCATCTTTAGCTTTTGTTTTCTCACTTTCACTATCGCTTCGTTTGCGGAAACCACTATCAATACCACCCTGTGTTGGAAAAGAATAGAGAAGCTTTACTTATTACGGAGCAAAAGAAATCACCGTAGATATCTAATATTTCCTAGAATCTGCTTTGTCTTTTAAACTATTTCCAATCGTGAGTCCTGAATTAAAACGAATTATCCTGGAATGTTCCATACCCAAGGTTATTATCCGGGTTAAATTCATAAAAATGGAATCATAAAAGACGGTATAGCCGATCAAAAACTAAGACTGAAAATTTATCGGATATTTCACTAATTCTGTCCTAGTCAGCTCGAAACATTTTCTCAATGTTCAAAAACGTTAGTTGAATGTTGAAAAAACGTGAAGTGACAGTGGTTGGCCAGCTGACACACAACATTGTCTCAACGTTTATATGATGTTCACAACGTCAATATGATGTTAGTTGAATGTTGACAAAACGTTAAGCGACAGTGCTTACCTTTCTGATGATCATTTTACCATGGAAAACCAAGCAAAAATGTTCTGGCTCTTTGTTTTGAACAACTCGAACCTGGACAGCTGATCCTCCCAACTCATCATCGATCTGTGCAGCAATGATGGCTGAAGAACCTTTCTCGTCCGAACTACTCTTCAAGCCCTACAAATACGAAGGAAGCAGCGTTAGTAATCTACTTTCAAGTCAAGTAATCAATATTTCAATCAAAATTGGACTATTCCAGAAAAAATTTGTACCCTCTTTGTTGAGGAGGTCCTTTTTTAAAAAGGTAACCCCCTGCATTTTCTCCCAATTTTTCAGGACCCCCTTGGATTTTTTTCTCCCAATTTTTTTGACCACCTGGATTTTTTCATTAAAAAAATCAGACCACCCTGGATTTTCTATTTTCCAGACCACCCTGGGCGTTACACCTCCTCGACATACGGGGTACAGACTATTTCTGTAATAGACTATTGCAACTTTAAGAAATAAGGGCTATAGGATCTGTTGGTTATTGTGTTAGTAATAAGTCTAGGGGGTTTCCAAGTTCGAATTTCATAATGTTTCTTTCATTGAAAGTTGGAGGTACTGTTAGTCTTCACTCCAGGCTTTTAGTCGTTTGTAGGAGTGAGTAGGAGTTTTACGCTCGAAAAGAAGGAAGATATGACGTAGCCTAGGTATTGTGGGCTTACTCAGTATAAGAGTTCGGAGGGAGAATTGGTTGATTAGTGTCTAATTTGAACAAGTTTGTATTGATATTTTTGACATGTAAAAAGGCATTTATTTGCATCACTTTGGCAAAGGTTTTGGTGATGTCAAGGTGTAGTCGTCTTGTTTATTGACTCTACCAATAGCTAAGCAACGAGGTAGAATTTTTGCAAAATAAGTCATTAAGTGTGATATCAAATTTACACTTTTGTAAACACTAGAGTCTTTGACAAACACTTATTGGTATAGTGGAGCCAAAAGGCATTTTGGTAAAGTGTAACAACATATTTGTAAACATGTTTGACCTTGTTAATGTTAACAAATATTGTGACTTAGTTACGGCGATAGCTCTTCTAATATATTAATAATGCATATCAAACGAAGTGCCAAGCCGTATGAAAATAAAGGCATTTCAAATTTCGAGTCGTCACGTACTGTCACTTGACCCACTCTTGTCCGTGTGTGGGTACTTGGTATCCTAAAAAAATTTTCAAGCCCCGCCCTAACCAGTCAGTATATTTTTGGCACCCCCTCCTAATACAGAACCCCCTAAAGACATGAAATCCTCCACCCCCTAGTAGATACTTTCTGGCCACTCCCTAAAATAGATTTGTAACTGATTACTTTATACTTATATCATTTAATTTCTCAAAAGGTAGCCATTCTGGACTAAATCTTTAATTTTCGTACTCGCATCTTGAAATATGAAGGTTTAGGACTGAGTTCTTACCTGCCAGTAATAGATGATGTATTTTTCATAACTTCTGACTTGGTAGGTGTACAAGATAACATAACAATCTCCATCATAAAATACTCCGTACTCTTTCTCCGGTAAATCCATTTTCTTGAATTTCTCGATACGCCAAATCTGTAAAGAATAATGTTGATTTTGAACGTTTCTAACGAGTGTATTGGAAGATCCCATATTTTGACAAGTGAGATTAAGGACCCAGTGAAATCACTGATTTACTGTCGATCTGGGAGGTCAGTATCTGAGAAAGAGATATACCAGATATTTTCCAACGGCAAAAATACACAGTAAACTGGTAATCTTACAGCTAGGCAGCTAAATTAAAAGTAGCGATAATTTGAACTTTTCTCTTCCAAATTTTGATCCTGAGAAATTTCGATTAAATGAAACGCTTACTTTAACTTTTCCCTTTCCATCATCAGGTAAGAGTGACTTATCCTTCTTCTTGCCTCCGTGAAGTGAATTGACGTTGAATTTGGATGTATTGTACGCAGCTGTAAAATGAATTCGAAAATAAAGTCGTTATTCAGACTAAAAACAAATGAGAGTAATTTTAAAGGAAATCTAAAATCCAAGGGGTTATCATTTAAAAGCATTGAGCTGGTATTGGAACTTTGCAAAAGACTTTGGCTTGGCTTTCGTGACGATTGTCTTATTATAGTTTGGGTAACAAATCTAGTGTTTATCTGAGGGCTCTTCAAAAATGTCAAAAATGTTACAAGTTACTTCATGCATATTGCAAATCCCCTAAAAATGCCCTCTTAAAAACAATGCAGCTATAGTTGTCAACGGTTTGAAATTCGAGATAGACAGTTAAACTTGTGATTGTAGACGGTATTAATTAGCCAATAAAGTACCATTGAATATTTCGGTTTGGCACGCTCCAAGTAACGAACGTAAGCTGTCCTACATGTCGATACACGACATAAATAGATTTCATTCTTCCAAAATGTCAGTAGCTGGTCATGAAAATGAAAGTCCCTTCATTCTGCAAAAATTTATTTGAAGCTAGCAGGTCATTACAATGGAGTCTCTTTAAATCGAACCTTTATAACCTCTATCGAACAAATTGTATGACCCCTTCAGTTAGCAATGCCTTATAAATCTTCCTCTATAACTCGAAATCTCCTTAACTCGCGAACAAATTTGTTTTCTTCGTGCATGTTCGAGTTATGGAGACTCCACTGTATTTTCATACACCGCACATTTAATTGGCAAATCCGTTTCATGGGTAAAAGAGCACTTGAAAGATCATCATTATCATTATATTCTAACGAAGCTTTAATGTAAATGAAGATTGCCCGACTGGTCTGTATGCAGGGGGGGGGGGTAGACAAAAAATGTGCGAAGAAGATTATTGAACGAGTCTCTTTATGAAGCGGTAAGGCCTTAAAACTGATACATTGTTAAGTTTTATTGGATTAGTATACAAATGCCACTAAAGCTTGAAACACACCCGTAATACAGCTTCAAGTTTGCTTACCAATGTTACTTTTATCAATGACGCCCATACAAAGTTGATCTTCAGTGGTGGCCCATGTAGCAAAGTAAGACTTGAAGAGGGGCGTTTCGCCGCCCTCTAATATCCTCATGATGGTGGTGTAAGATGGATAACCTTTCTTGTGGATAAATTTCTGGGAAGATGAAAAAAAGAGAATAGATATAGATAGATAGAATAAAGATTAAGGAATATCGAATGTATTCAAGTATTAACGAGTTCTCAATAATGTACATGCCATGCCTCAACTCACCATAGCGTTGTTCATGGCAGCTTTCTTTTCATTGATGGTGCAACCTTTACCAATCCAACTGAAAACACCAGCTGGTCCAGTATCCAAGATGAAACAATCATCAGTATCCAAATCTTCTTTCTTTAAAGGTTTCTTGGCTGCTTCTTCGATCTTCAGTTCACCAGAAGCATCTGATACTCTGATTGAAAAGAGTTGTAATTTCAGTTTACTATTTACTCCAAAGCGAATGAATCTACTTATGAGATAGGTAGTAAATAGTAGTGAAAACTCTCCATGTAAATCATTCGGAAGAAAACTTATTTCTAAGTCTCTCTGAATATTCCCAGTATGAAAAGGAACGGATGTCGTCAATGCCGATACTAAAAGAAGTAGAAGCTAAAAGGTTTCAGATCGAAGAATTTGATGGAGATTTAAAATTTCAACTGTAACAATCTCGCAACAATGAGCACACCTGTAAAGACACACTTCCACTTTATCTTGTGAGTCATGTTCCACGTCATCACCACCTTCTTCGGCTGATTTGATTGGTCCTTTATCTCCCAATACTTTGAAAAACGTGTTCTCATTGTCGTGCCCACTGTCTGTGAAAGAGAAGGAGAAAGGATGGATTTGTTTTCATGTTATAGGTGGAAGTTATAGTTGAAAAGTCTTCTCTCATAAAAGTCATTTTTACTGTCGCAATGAGTCACGAAGAATAAGGCATGGCGATTTAAAGTTACAGCGAAATTGCACACATGTTCGTAACTTTAGAATGTCGCAAATGAAATTGAATCCAAGGGAATCTTCATTTACATTAAAGGTTACATTTCAACGTTAATAATATCCCAAGCTTCTTTGAATTTACCGGAGATAGTTACCGCAAGAGAAAACTTACCAATAAGAATGACTCTTGGTTTTCCTCCGCGTTCATCATCTTTAATCTTTCGTGCGATTTCGGCCGCTTTGACACGCTCACGTTTCGAAGAGTCTTTTCCGTTCCAACAGTAGATAGTTTTTCCGTCATCCAACACAAAAACGTCGCCGTGGTTCAATGATTTGTATGTAAGTTCAACCTACGGAAAGATAGTAAATCATTATTTAAGTTTTTAAAATAAAATTGATATCAATGAACTCTTTCGAGAAAAAAAGTGGGAAGCTTCTTAAACTTCAAGGTCTCTATCGTGTTCGTCAAAGTCTTGTGTAATAGGTAAGCCACCGATCGAACAAGAATCGCTCACCTCTTCGATACGGATGTTACGTTTTCCTTTGACGTGCAACAAACGTTTTCTGTACGCGTCACGGTCGACTTTCACGAAACCACTGTCAATACCACCTTCCAAGTATCTTAAGTGTGAAATAAAAAGCAAAATGTCAAAATTTAAGATTTTCAAAAATTAACTCCTTCAAAGGGTCATAAATCCTTGAAATTTGGACTAAAATTTGAAAATTTTGGCTGAAATTTCGGGGAGCTAGTTTTTTAAGGGTGACAAAAACGTCAAAAAGGACAAAATTGGAAAACTCTCAAAGGGTCGCAAAAACGTCGAAAGTCAGTCTCTCTAAGGGTTGATTTTCGAATTTTGGCTCGAACATACCCGTCATCTCGCAAACCTAGTATTCCCCGTTTTTTTTGCGTATTTGAAGACCTTTTATACAGTAGGCTTCCATAGCAGGAGCTTCTGCAACCCATCATCTTGTCAGATTCAAATCGACGACTCTCTATTGCTCAAGCAAATTACTTTCTCTGAGAGCGTGGTAGAGGAGATCGAATGAATGAAAAGAAGAATAACTTACTCGACACCGAGTGGAAAGATGTCCAAGAAACGTTTCGATTCGTGCTTTTGAACCTGGGGGAAAGGAAAAAATCGTAAACAGCTAGAGAAGAACATTGAACTAAAAAACTTTGAGATCCTAATTCTATTAGAATATACTCAGACCCAGTTTTGCAACCAAATGAACTACATCAGTCCTAAAAAATATCTAATTCTTGCTGCACCGTTCCTGTTGGGCAGCATATAAATAAAAAGCTTTATAAATGGATCCTGGAAAAGTTTATCAAAAGTATATCGAAAAAATGCAAATTACCTCACGATACTGTACAGGGTAACCACCAAGCGAATCATCAAGTTCGACCGTCTTGTAAGCACAGACACCTGCTTCATCTTGTGATGTCTCTGCACCAAGCCAGAAGTGAATATCCCATTCTATTCGGTTCTCTACTTTTCGTGTCTAAAAATGAGTTTAAAGATCTTCAAAGATTATACTGATAAATTTTCGTGTCCCCCTCTACGATCCCCGACAAGAATAAATGGTTTAAGTGGGAGAACGATTTCAGCTTCAGACGAGATCTTATAACGATACATTTGACGCTTTCCAATTTGGAACGTCGAATTAGAGAGCATAAACTACACACATAAAAATTATAAGGAAAAAGAACTTTTTCTATTGGATACTTTGGCTAGGGAAGCTTTCTCATCCAAATCTACACATGGGGAATCGAATCAAATACCGATAGGGATATAGAATATGTGACTGGAAATTTCGGATTCGACTCTTTTATGTCTTTTTCTCCGGTGGCTAGGGTGTTCTACCGGGGTTAATTTCACAGACAATTCATTTTTCACAAACTCAATGTTTACTTCTGATTTGAGTTATCTCGGAAAAATTATACAGGGAACTCTACGCCAAAATAGGAAAAGCTTGAAAAATTGACGGTTTTAGTGTATTTGAGTAATACAATCCTTTTCTTGAAACAGCGAATGGTTATTGATCTAGATGGGATTTGGTGAACGACTTTACATAACGTGAACTATAAATATTCATCGTTCAAACAAATGGCTCCATCTCAACAGTAAACTCCTTTCAGTTGAAACAGTGTAAACAGTTTCGAATTGTCATCTCACACAAACAGTATCGGGATACAAAGTTTGTTGAAAGTGTCAGAACAAAATGTAGCAAACTGACCCCTTGAACTGTTTGAAAACTAAGCATAGGCTATGTGTATTTAAAGATGGATTACCAAAGAATTATTATACAAAGAGAATTTTTCTTTTACTTACAAGTAGACAAATGTATGAATCTCCGGAGTAGAATTTCCCGTAAGTTTTTGGATCTTGTTTCACCACCTTCAATTTCTGTAAACAAGATCATAAAAAAATATTATAGCTGTAGAACGTACACATCCCTGTCTCATTGGTCTAGAGAACATTTTTATCAGTGCTTATCCCCATTAAAATCCCCATGGCATATCTTCTATGGTATATTCTTCAGGAAAATGGTAAATTGCTTTCAGCTGAGCTAGAATCTATTCCTGTAGCAGGTCTTCTTTTGGACACGAGATTCCCCGTCTCACTTCTGACTCAGTTCGATCCGTTTAAATTTTAGCAGCTGATTTAATCTTGGTTATATTTGGACTAATCGAAATTGACCTCGATGACGACCTTCGCACACAACATGAAATTTAGCCCTAAATAGTCTCTGTGAGATATTCATCTAGTCATGTTTAATAGTAATAAATTTTTTAAATCCAAGCTTTTTTTTAACTTTAAAGACCAAGAATTGATTAGGGAAAGAAAATTAAAGACATTTTAACTATGAACACACTCCGAATCTAAAAAAGGTCAATCTTCTTGCAGAATGAAGATGATTTTACAGAGTATTGAAAATAAGTGATCGGGCTAGCTAATTGCCATGATGGAAATTCTAAGTATGGTTGTCATTCATCGGTGTTTAAATTGTTACTTCTGAAAATATGGATTGATTACACAATCAGTGAAAATTATCAAAACATTTTCATAAAAGGCTACTTGAAAAGTTTGTACGTGTGTTTTGAAGGGTAACAGAAAAGAATTAAAAAACAAGGACGCTTAACAACGGGTGATGAGTTTTTAACTATGTTTGGACATAAAATCCATACGTAAACGAAAATCAACTCTTTAACATTGTCAACTTTATTGACATCAATAAAAACTCTGCTAAAGTCGGAAAATGGCTCATGAGGCCTTATAAGTGATTTATCACGTCTGAATGCTTCTATAGTGCAAGTGCCTTTGAAAGGGAAGACCTAATGAGACAGAGCCTGGCCTGCTCCCCAACCTAATTATATTGTAATTTTTTCACATATTGTAAATTTTAGTTTAAATTATGCAGGCAAATAAATCGTTTTTGAATTTTGAATTTTGAAAACAAAAAAACACTAAAGTACCTAAAAATTGAAATACGTCACTAAACCTTTTCAGTAAAAAGTTTATTAGCTTTCACCAATGTTTTTCAGTCAGTCAGCTCTAGTCACACAATTTTTTTTCATTCTTTAGGAACATAGGGATTTTTGTCAAACACAAACATACACATTCTTTCCTTTTTATAAGAACATCCAAAACTTTTAAAGAATACGGACGAAGTTCTTAACTTCTTGAGTTTTATCAAGCCTAAAGATGTTCTTAAAATGTTCTTAATTTTATCAAAAAATTGTACGTGCTCATGTGTGATATCCATCCGTTCTTCAGATTACTTTTGATGGGTTTTTAAAAGATTATCATGGGTGTTCTAACGCGTTAACATGTTTCTTTAAACATCCAATAACAGCAAAAATGGACAACAAATACACACAAATTATATGAAAATTTAGTCCTCAGTCAAGACTATTTAGCACTTTTAGAACAAGAAAAATTATAGGATTTACAGGTGTTTAATTTATTTTTGCTGTTTTAACAATTTTCTCCTTATTCGAACGCAATCGACACAAAGTTAAACAAGGAGCTTTAGTCTCAACAATTAAAAATCCTCATTTTCTGCAACTGTGACTGTGTGTTATGATTTTACCACAAACATGATTTTATTTTAGAGAAGATGATACAGGGGTGTAGTATCTGTTAAAGCACTGACATGTTTCTCAACTATTCTTAATTAATGTTAAGTCTATTTTATATTTACGAAACATTCATCAAAATACGGACCGGTTCTTCTATTAAAAATGCATTGAGAGGTTCTGCAAAATCAAAAGCTCAGCTCAAAATACCCTTTTTCATTAAATCTTATAGTAATTCTAAACGAACAGTTAAAACCACGCCTTTCTAGACGAAACGATAATCTGAGAATTGGTCCAAGCGACCTTAAACTACCGCTCCTTTGTGATATTTCAGTCCAGATTACTTTTCACACCAAATAACGAAAGCCTGGACAGCAAAGAGATTATGCAATCAAATGCTACCAAGGTCCAATTTCTTAAAGTTTCGACTTATCAAATTCCAAGTGTTTTTATCCGAAAGGATTTCCGTACGAGAGGTTAATTGGAACATCATTTTTCACTGTAGGGTTTCAGGTTATAGCTTTGTGTTCTTTGATAAGAAATTAGATCTCGGACGTTATGTTGAAATATACTTTTTGGTTGCGCAGTCACCTCAAACTTTTTCTACAAACCCTTTGAGATGCGGCCTCGTTTTGGAGATCCAGCAAATATGGGAGCTCACTTTATCGACACATCAAATCAAAAGGTCTTGAATGGTTCATATATGAAAGCCGATAAAGTAATTTGTTTATCGATTAACAAAATCTGTCAAAACCACACTTAAGCAGCCTCGCGGTTTCTACTGCAAATAGTCAGACAAACAATGTTGTTTTTTATAAGAACAGATCCACGATTTTTGAAGCCTTCGGATATACTTAACCTTTTGAGTTTTAAGCTTTAAGTTCTTATTTTCACCATTTTGACCATGAGTATTTCTATCCATTTTCCTAGAAAATAGGTGTTTTAGGGTCCGCAAAGCCTTAAAATGTTCTTAACTTGTTCTTAAAATTTTGGCCATTGAAGCCTTATGTTCTTATACAGTTTGTTCTAATGAACAAAAAACGTGTATTGGTTTAGTTTTTGACTCCTCGTTTATCAAAAAGTGAAACGATTGTCCTGTCTTGTTTCATAGTTTAGATGTTACACAACCACAAGTTCTGTTTAGCATGATCTTGTCTTTGCATACAGCCAAAAAGCTGGGAAAGGAACCGCTAAGACTAATAACCGCGCATAAATGTTGGTGCAAATTCGGTGATCAACAAATTTGGAATGAACGACCTTTCCATTATTGATGTGTGCTTGGCAAGGGTTGTTATTTTAATATTTTTTTCTTGGGAACTTGGGAATACTCGGAGATGAAAAATGACTTCAAGGAAAATTTGGGTGTGTTTAAAGTACAGACCAGATTCTAATTTCATTTCAGTCAAAGCTGACAAAATGATGTAACTTACTTCAATTCTCCATATTTCCAATCCTGGTTCTTGTCCACACCCTTCAAACGCTTCATCCACAAAAGCTCCTTTGCTCATCTTTATTGCTCCACAACACTGTCTATATCAACTGAAAAGTAATAAGTATAAATCGATGTATGACTTTCCACTTCAAGCGCAACCAAAGTGGCTCTCAGATCAAGGAGAAGTGAAATAAAGAAAAATTTTGACGCGCCTTCCATGGAAAAAGAATGGGGATGGGGAGAAAACAATGTTTTGTAAAATGACAATATTTTTTTACATGTCTTTAAATGGGTCATTCAAACTTCTATAACACACAGTTGAATGAAAACATTAAGAGCCATTAGAAATAGGGAAAAATAACATCGCTAACTATATCTTTTTCGTGTACTTGTTTACACGAGCTCAATACGAAACAGATATTAAGGTCCCATATCAAACAATCGAATTCAAGGAGGAGATTGTCGTGAACTCTAAAATAAAGGTTTATTTTTATTCTCCCTGGCTCTTTATTCCTTATCTCACGTCCTAGAGCTCCTCATTAACACTACTCAACTAACTAGAAATTGAGAAAAAGAAATATTTTCCATGACAGAGAAGCTCGAGCTTTTTTTTTAGAAGAAAGTTTACAGAAAGAACAATCAAATCACTATGGTCGTTGTTTGATTAAACTACTTGTTCTAACCAGCTCTATATTTGTACATTAAACTGACAAATGTTTGGACCAACTAAAAATGTTTTCATTATATAAAAGGCCCGATCAAACAATAAAAATCCTAAAACAAAAGTCTGTAAAAAACAAATAACGTTGCAGAGACTTTATGCACTTCTTTGAAAATGTGTTTGGTTGCTGTTAATGTGTCATCTCAAATGAGATCGTCGGGGATGTCAGAAACATAATGAAACAGGGATGCTTCATTTTAAAATTTTTTATAAGAACAATTGATGAGGCTCAAAAATAAGAACAATTTGAGAACAATGCTGAGTCTAGAATTGCTGAAATTTAAGCAAATTAAGGGTGAAACTAAGGTACTAAAACCTAAACAACCTTAGTTTTCCTTAGATTTAAGAATAGGATAAAAACAACCGAAGCTCACTAATGATTTACTGGCTTCTATTTAAAAAGAGTGTATTTGCTAAGCTAAGAAGTATAACATAATATCCTGTAATATCCTCACCTTAAATAGCCTAAATATACTAAGAGATTACAGAACAGTCAATCAGATTTATACAGCTTGTTCAGCGGCTCTGTTTACTTGTTTGTATTTTAAGGTTATGTTGTATTAAAAACAAACACGTCTACTTGACGGCGTCTTTCACAATATAATTGTGACAACAATTTAATTGCTAAGGTACCTCAAGGTATTCAGGCCTCTTGTCTCATACACATTACAAAACTGTTGATTTGCAAATTATAACTAAGGAACCAAGTTTATAATGTTTTAAAGGTCTCGTGTTTGTTTCTGTTGAATCTGAAAGCTTCGAACAATTTTAAGCGCAATCAAGGAGGCCACATGAATTGAAATCGATAACAAAAATCTTCCCAAATGTGCACATTCAAAAAGAGTAATTACTCAATTAAAATATCGAATATATAATTCCCAAAAGACCGTTACAAGCACCAAAGGCCTCTAATGAAGTACCAAAACTTTTTTTCTGTCTATTTTCGTCATCTGGATTCAATGACCGAATACGCTGAATCTCTACAGTTCCCATCAAAGAGGAATAATGGTGATCATTTGATGTGTTGTATCACCAGTCGGGATCAACTCCCCTTGCGCGTAAATATGAAAAAATCGTGTTTAGACAAAACAATCCCCCAAAACTAGGGCAGAGGTTCAACCTCCTGCTGCTAGATGAAATTCCGTGATCAAAGCCTTCAAGATATTATTATAAAATTTAATCCTGAAATTAAGCGGGCTAGAAGAAACTTTTTATATCATATAGGCTAGAGACTACGACAGTTGGATCGATGACAGAGCGGGAAATACAGGGTGGGCATCCCATTTTTCTTTTAGGCGGTAAACATGATAGACGAAATTTTCGGGAAAAGTTGATGGGACACATCTTTGGTATTATCCATTTTGTATTCCAGCTCAATCACGACCAATCAACTCAGAAAGTACCAAGCGCAATTAAACTAGACATAAAGCTACAAGAAGGCCTTTAACACTCGTCAGTTCAAAATCAAGAAAAACGGAAGCAGCAAAACGAAAATAGCATACTCATCTCCCGTCCAATATAACGCACACAGCCGTCCAAAGAGCTGCTACTGCAAGAACTAAACATCTAATCGACATTTGATCTGCTTGATTTGCAAAATAAGGCGAAATAAGAGAACTGGGGAGAAATATTTTCTTTACTAATAAATTTCTTCTATCAAAGATCGTGTTACAAACTACGTAAGAGAAAGTACAAAGACGAGTACAAACAGAATGATGATTACTAAAGTAGATCCTTAATTTATACGAGGCTATGTACATACACACGGACAGCTAAAGATTCACACTTTAATTACTCACGCAATACCTGTTTTATCAACCCCAAGTCACGCTGTGAAGTAAGTGGGAATATCAATTCAAATGGGGAGAAAGAGGGGTTACCGTTATACCGAAATACGACCTGGGACGACAAATCGTATTTCTTTTCAGCGAGAAAAAAAGGTAACCGTATTAATTATCCAAGATCTTGTATGAAGCCGAGTCAATAAGAGAAGATTTCAATGCGTTTCATTGGAATGTAACTTTATCCTTGATGAAGCAGCTAACCCATACCCTGGATTCCTAGACCTTAACTGCAAAATATTGAGAAAACACTATGGATTAGAGTCAGATGGAGTGTAGTAAACTTCAGGACATATATTATACTGGGGATCCCCGGTGGAAGAACAGACGAAATAGAAAAACTCAAGACTGTTGTAAACAAATGATGATTATGCACCCATGATATAACGGTTAATCAAACCCTGGCGTAATAAGTGAAACAGTTTTACGCAACAAATAACAACTCAACATCTCCGATCATTCCATTTCTGAAGTAAACCACTTCTAGCCCCAAGAGTTTTTCATCCATAGCTGAAGTTAAGAGTTAACTGAAAAGTCTCTTTATAAAGCTCGAATACATTAAATATCGCTAAAATGTGCAACCATTATGAATTTTCTCAGCTCGGCGCAACATCTTTAAAAACTTAAAGACACTCTTTCACAGAAAGAAATTTCTTATCAAAAAAGGAATTCTTTTAGTGCGGTCTTTCCTTTATGATATTTGCATTTTACAAGTAAAAAATTTTCATAATCGAAGGCGAGTTTATATCTTAGTTATTAAATGGTAGTCTGAAAGTATATCAGAAATATTGTTGGAAATAAAAAAAATTCACAAGTTAGCAGGAAAGTTGTTACGTAACAACCAACCACTAAGAAATATTGGAAGTAAATGAAATTTTAAAGGAAAGACCTAAAGGGTTTGTCTTGGTCTCGAAGTAAAACTATAAGAGCTCGAGGCTGTTGGCATCCACTAACGGATTCATTCCTCTTTTAAAAAGGAGCACGAATCCATTTTACTGCCACCTTCGGTTTTTTTAGAGGTCTTCAATTCAGTCTATTATAAAGGTCGAAATTTGCGCAACTTTTGGGTTTTCTGGGGATGGTTAACCTCTTCAGTTAGTTGCATTAAAGCAAAGGCCACCTCGAAAGGTAAACTATGTTTTCTCTAAGTTTGTATGCCTTTACAGCATTAGCACGAGAAAAAGAAAACGAGCTCCGAGAAGATAAAATGCGAAGGGAGATTTTTTCACCCATTCATTATTCCCATTCCTGTAGTCTTTTATGATAACTCATGTTACTCAATATGTTGCTAATTTATTCCAAACCTTTTCGGCAAACATTCAAAATATTTGAATCATCTACTTTTTTTTAACGTCCGAAAAGAAGGTTTCTTTTTAACGAATTTTCACGTTCAAATTACACCCGAGTGTTAAACGATTCATAGAAAGTAGAATAATGTCTCTGAACTGGACATAAAATGTCCATTTGAAAGATGTTAATAAAGCTATTGAACTGTTAAACATTGTTTTAGACTTTTACAAAGAAGTTCTCTACCTTGAAAACTCCTTATGAACTAGATGAACCACCAATGGGTTCTTAGAACACAACTAAATACAATTTTTCGTCAAAATTTAGTCCAGAACTTGTAAAATCATGACCCTCATAGGCCCCCAGCGGTTTGGGTGAATGCGTAAAAATCGAATCGGGTTTGCGTGAAACTCGAGAAAATTAGCGTGAATGCGTGATGGCCGATGGGGAGCTTCCTTACGAGAAGAATATCTTTGATTTTGGTGATTTTGAGACCCTTTCGGTGAGTAAATTTATTCTTTTCACCAATGACATGATTGTAAATAAAAAGGTTTTTAGTCAATTACAGGCTCTTTAAGGTCTCTGGATAGAATCAACATATGACAAAACAAACAATCAACAATTTTGCTAGTCCTCTCCACAATAATGTCAATAACTAACTAAGTCACACATAGTTCACTATAAGTTACTTATTACCCATATAAGGTTAAAAGGAAAGAAGCTAATAATTTACTTAAGCTAAAGCTCTCTCTTAAAAAGTTTTCTAAATGACTTACTTTTTCTAATAATGTCCACTAAAGTGGACTTTACTTGACTTGAAGACTATTTCATGAAAAAACATATTATACTGTCGTGTGGGGCAAAAATTGAGAAATTTCAAGCAAATATTCATGCTAAATTAGCAGCGTATGGAAATAGTTCAAGGTTCAAATTAAATCCAGATTACATTTTGAATCAATATAATCAGGAGACATGAAGATTAAAATAAATCCTGAAGGCGTTAGTAAAGGCTAAATTGAAGAAAAATGTCAGACCAAGATGACAAATTTCACTGTTTTTGACTTTTAAAACAAAGTAAGAAGGAGAAGGAAGAGAACTGGAGAAAAACATCATTAAAAAATTTCGTATATGAAGCAGAGTTTTCCGACCTTAAATTGATATTGAGACAAACAGTTGAGTTTCAATAACTTGTGGACATACAAATTTGTTCTTAAAGTTACGAAAATTTGGAGTAATGGAGACCTGTTTTTGAGGATTTGGTAAAATGAAGGGGCGACGCGACTTGTTCTAGTTTAATAAACAGATTTCAATGTACCTTCTGCTAAGAAACCCTGCGATAGAAAGAGTGTCGGCAGTTAAGGATAAAATAACGAATGCTCTCTGGTGTATCAAACCCGCACAAAATAAATAGACTCGTTACTAGTTGGAAGAGACAACAGAATCATAGATAGTGCAAAAAGTCACAAATTAATGGCATTACCGGAGTCATTTGATGAGATGACATTATCAAACAAGACTACGGATGCCATTTTTAGCGCAACAAGGTCACACTGAAGTTGCAAATTACTATCTGCTTAGCATAAAGTTGTCAATCAATCATGCAAACTTGACGTCATTTCATTGTGACGTCCATATTAAGTTTCGAGTTTGAATTAGCGGGAATAGGACATGATTCCCAGGTTCTTTTTCCCTTTTTAATTTTCCTGAAAAGACAAACTAGCCCAACCAGCTAAGCAACATCTGGTCAGTAACGATCGGGATTAGGTTAAACGTTTATTTCATTGATTACCGTGCAAAAAATTGGATAGGACGACAATACGGGTCGATAAGTGTTTTTGTCCCTGACAAAAAGTAAAACATGAACTTCTGTCGTCGCGAGATGATTTCTCAAAGAAATTAAAATTAGGCTGGATGCTTGCCTGTTAACGCCGGTATAAAATGATATCAATGGCTTGATATGATAACGAGGTTGGCTAAATATAGGCTATTTAACTTCTAATAAGTTCTAGGGGATTTGAAATTACATTATTTACTAGTGGAGGAAATCATCCGAAAAAATAATTTCAACCAGTGCAGATTACCCTTAGGTGACATTCTTTACCAACGAAATGTGCCGTGTACTTTGAATAAAAATCCAGTCTTTATAAGCGAGAGAGTTGATAAAGAATGTTAGCTACAATCAAAGTCATAATATTTGAGAAAAAAGGGAATGTCCAACGTAATCTTACAACCACAAACAATTTGGATGCGCTCTAGTTTTAACGCTAGACTTAAGACTTGAACTAAAAGTCCATGAATGGTCCAATATAGCTCAGAATATAGCCTGGAAGTCTATAAACTCTTCCTCCCGAATTGAAATATTCGAATAAGTTTATCAATTTGCCCAAAAGCGACTTTTTCGCCCGAACTTTAAATTGCTAAAAACGAGGAATTAACCAAAATTCCCAACATATTTCGACCCTGATTGTAGAATACAAAGTGCACCTGATCCAAAAGGTTTTTTCAATTATGCACAAATTTAGTAGAAAGATACTACGCCCAAAATATTAACTAATAAAAACTAAGCATCTTTTCTTCTCCAATAGTTACAAAGCTAAAATCCATTCAGACTAGTTGCAAATCCATTGAATTTAATTAACAGTGCGAGAAATCATTTTTCAAAAATATTTTCTGTTTCTTATCTCATAGCTCATCAACGACTGCATAAAAGGAAGATAAAACGAGAACATTTTTGTTTTATTTTTCAATCTTGCACTAAAATAATATAATCAGAGATAAAAGTTTATCTTTCCTTTTTCCTTTTTTTCAGATTCTGAAATGTCGTTTTTCAAAAAATTTGTTTCTATTTTGTCAATTGTGCTCGAAGTCAATACAAATTTTATTAGACTTTTAAGTTAAACTATAAACATTTTAGGGGTCCAAACAAGGTGGTTTAAATGAGACACGTTATGACGATATCAAAGCTGTTCAATAAGCTCAATAATTTAAATGCAGGAAACTTCAGGCCGATAAAAATTCATTCTAATGTATACACGATGAGTATGGGCATAGATTCTATACTTCAAATTTTACCCTCTTAACTTCAATGAGCCAATGATATTTTTTGGCTGGATAAGAGAAGAAATATGAATTGAAATTAAAATCATTCTGCTTTCATCAGATTAAAACTCATTTGATAACTAGGTGGGCGAACCTAGAACATCATCAAGGCTAAGAAAAGTAGCACTCGAAACTTAACATTCCAAAAACTCAAGCAATACACCTTTAACGAAACTGCCACAAAATTTATTCTTCTTGCTCTTACCAAAAGATTTCATTCAACAGCAAATGTCTAACTAAAAATGACTGTCACACACTAGTGAAATCATTCTATTACTGAAATACATCATACATGACCAAGCTAAGCATTTCTTTTGAATAATTTTAATGATTGACCAAAATTTGATTGACATTTCAAGAAAGACCTTATCTATCCACAACCAACCCGAAAAGTAGCCTCACTCTCAGCAAGACACTTAAGATTTTATCAAGAAACCGACCTCAAAACTCAATATGCAAGTAAAGTCAAGTCCAGATTGCCAAAATTTCTTCATGAATGAAATTCCTGTAAATTTTTCTCCTGATAATTTTATATTATTTATGATAGCTCCACCTACCTTTTCAATAAAAAAGAATACTTAATTCGAAAGAAAACATAACCAGAAGGGATCTGGTAATACCTGAGCCCACAAAAAACTGATGAAAATGAACAATTTTTTTTAAATTTTGATATAAAAACAGACAAAATTATTTTCGCGAGTAAGCGAGCTTAAATAAAAGGACTTGAATAAGAAGAAAAATGGTAGGGGCTCATTAACGTATAAGAAAATAAACTGTACTGGCAAAGAGGGTGGCTAATTTGTTCAGACTCAAAATCAAATTTTTGAATACTAGTAATACTCTTAAGAAGCTCGGCTCTTGTTACATTTCTCTGTCTTTCAATTTCTCTGTGTGTTATCAGAGAGAAAAATCTTCAAATCAAATTATTTTGGGGAGAATATTATGTATAGAAACCATAAATCAAATCCAAATTCAAAAAAGTTATCAGTTTTTCTATTTCTTTGGGCTTATGTAAGAACAATGTGTTCATCAAAACATGATGGATGGTAGATTAAAGTATGGACCCTAGTTCAAAATCTGAGTACCTTAAACGACTTGTGCATCCCTACATGGTGAACAAATGAGAGAAATTTGACAAACCTGTAACACTAGACTGATTGTGTGCATGCATTATTACCCTCTCTGAACTTCTGATATATACAATCTTTCAAATTTCTTGCAGACTCCTAAAAAGATTGAACTCTAAGATGCAGGTAATATTTACAATGTGCGATCGATGAGCAAACTCGACCAAAAATATATGTGAAGCTGTCGAAAAACTCGAAAGACTGATATAAGTTAACAAGACGGAGTATCAAAATGGACAAAATATAGTGAAAGTTATTCAAAAAATTGTTCAGAAAAAAAACCAACAAAGGAGAAGGGAACATATTTTTAAAAGGGAGTAGTATAAAAAGTCGTTTGTTTAAATTTCTGTAAATTCTATTCCATTTTGTCACACGTGTATACTTTTACACAAAAAATCCGATCACATTCTTGATACAGGTTTAATACCTAGAATATGAAATCCGGAAGCAAAAATACGACTGACAGCTTCCAATAATGCGATTCGATTCATGTCGACGCTCTTGATATCACCTGTCTCCTTATCTTTTGTAAGACAATAACACGCATCGTAGAATTCCGTCATCGTGCCCGCCAGCTCGTAAAGATATTCACAGAGAGGGTGCAGGTATAGATCATCCATACATTTGACGATGACTTCAGGGAAACGGCTGACCATCTTACCGAGTTTCCACTCTTTTTCGTGATCTAGTCGAATGTTATTGTTATCGATATACGATTTGAGTTTCGCTTCGTCAACTTTGGCTGTTCGCAGAATGGACCTGAGAATTGAAAAAGAATTATAAAAAAATCAACTGTCTTCGTATCTGTTTTTTTTATGACTTTTTTCAAAGTTCTGCTCTTCCTCTTTATAAAGACTTGTATAAATTTACAAAAAAATCATAAAACATTAGGGACACCATAAACCCTTATAATTTTCATAGGCTACCCGGAGATTTTGAAATGATTCAAATGATAGTATTTGAATGGTAATTATCGGTAATCATTTTTGAAAATAGTTGAATTTGCTTTGACTTATTGGGTAGAATGGTGATTTGTGAGCTCACCTGATTCGAGTGTAAGCGTATAAAAGATAAACAGCCGTGTTTCCTTTGTCATCCAACATCTAAAGAAAAACAAAGTGTAGATGTGATAGGAAGGAATCACCGACCCTATGAAATTATTTTTCACTTGAAAGACAGATGTTTTACACGGTATAAAACCTATCATGAAGAATCCTTAAGTAAGCTCAAAGAATTTGTCATACAAAGTTAAACAAAGTACAAAAAGGGGATATCCAGAGTGATTTATACCTTATCGAAGGAGAAAACGTAGTCCATGACTCGGTTGTGACTCAAATCAGCATACTTGATACAACCGTACGCAACTGATGTTTGTGCTGCTTCCAGTTCTTCTTTTGTGAGTTCCTTGTCACGCCCTTTCTCGAGAAGTTTCTCCATGGAACGTTTCAAGCCTTCTTGAATGAGGTCTGCAAGACGGACCGTGTCCCCAGATCGGGTTTTGAATTTTTTCCTGTTTTGGAAAAAGTGGAAATCAATCGCGAACCCTTCAAAAGTCATTATCTGAAAATTTATCTGAGATTTTCAAGGCTAACATGAAGTGGAAGTTTCTGTGATAATAATATCCAGACGGTCTATCGAATTAAAGTAAAATTTTGATACAAAAAAAGAAACCCTTATCGGTCTAATACAGGTTAGCCAAATGCACAACAACCACTACGAAAGGCACTACAAACGAGATTGAAATTTTCCTTACTTATCCTCTCCTAGGACGACACCAAAAGCCACGTGATCAACACGTGTCACGGTGGGGTTGTACCAGCCCAATTTTCGTGCAACACCGAATAATGTTTTGAAATGATCGCCCTGAGAAAATATGAAAGGTCTTTATTAAAAAAATCAACTTTTAAACCTACAATTTGTTAAAATGCAAGAAAGAAAACCAAAGAAGTTCGGTCAACACTTATATTAGCGAAGAGAATAAGCCAACAGATTTTCTATTATTATGATTAATAATTGCAGTTAGAGCGTTTCCACAAACACTGAGACAAGACTCGTGAACCTACCTGACCGGCATCAACGACGTAGATAACCCAGTCACCTTTTTCATCATGGAGACGTTGGCGGATTGCGGCCAAATCACTTGTATCGTATGTAAATCCGCCATCTGATTTCAACAAGATCAATGGGACTTTCATGCCCTCGGCAAATGAAATGGTACGGCCATCATCAGCTTTTTCACATTGTCCTGAAGTGAATCAAAACAAAGATTATTTGACGAGAACGAACTTTTATCAAGGTACTCATAAGAAAACTACTAATAATAAAATCTTTCAGGAAAATAAACAAAATGTTTTATTATCTCTCACTTACCAGTTGCTAACATGCCTTCAACAACTTTAGGCATTAAATCATTATAAAAAGATTCACCACGCTCGATCAATGAAACATCCAATTGGTTGTAAATGACTTGGAATTCTGTAAAAAAAAGCAGAATGCGTAATAATTAAAATATTATAAGAATTTTGCATAAAGTTTCAATCAATCAATCAATCAATCAATCAATCAATCAATCAATCAATCAATCAATCAATCAATCAATCAATCAATCAATCAATCAATCAATCAATCAATCAATCAATCAATCAATGTCAAAACTACCTTTCCTGGAAGCTTCACAAATTAAGGTCCATGCTTTACGGACATCTGCATCTCCGCCCTGAAGTTGAACGACTCTTTGGTAGGCTCGCTTCTTGAATTCTGCGTCGTCGTCGAAACGTTTCTTTGATGCCTGAACAAATGCAAAAAGAGAATTCCATTTTACGATCAAGAAATATTCATCTGAAATATCCATCTGAAATATATTATTTAAAACTGAAAACACTCCTAAAAATAACTAAAATAACTGATGTCCAATGCCATGGGTTGCACATTTTCAGAAGTTATGACATCACATCTAACTATATAATTAAGATAAACCATAGAAACTCTGTATTTCAACGATATTTCGTATAAATATAAAACTATATTTATTGAAGAAACTTATCTTAAAGCCATTTATACGGGCGCTTTGGAAATGTAACATTTTGAAGGCTTACTTTATAAAAAGCTTGTAAATCAGCGATAGGAGGGACAACTTCTTTATAGTTGGGGAACTCATCTTCAAGATGGGCGATCAACATTCCAAATTGTGTGCCCCAATCACCGACATGGTTCAACCTGTAATGAAACAAAATATATTTCATAGGGAAATAGAAGGTTCGGTGAAACGTAACCAGTCTGAACAGCCCAATTTCAACAACACAATCTCCGAGCAGACTCTGATTACTCTGCGCTGGCACGTTTGAATTTTGATTTGATCTTTGTCATCCCGTTCTTAAATGAATATTACAGTGACTCTCATTAATTCGAACTCGAACGGAGAATCTTATTTGTTCAAATTAAACGGGAGATTCGAATTAAAGAAATTATTTTAAGAGAGTTTCTCTTTGACGGAGACTCGGAAATAGTTTGAGTTGTAGAATGATTCGAAACACAAAGCTGCTGAAAAACCAAGTCAGATTGTCACAGAAACTCTTAGTTTGTAGCACTGACGCCTTACATTCGGCAATCGTTCCTTAATCTTCAATCGACACATGCTATATAAAATGTATACCTTAGAACGTCGTGACCAACAAACTCCAGAAGTCTCGCCAAACTTTCGCCAATGATGGTAGATCTCAAATGGCCAACATGCATTTGTTTTGCAATATTAGGCGATGAAAAGTCAATAACCACTCGTTTTTTAGCTCCAACACCTGGTGGGTTCACTTTGTCTTTGAGAATCTTATCCACAATTTCGTAAATATTCTTACGTTCCAAGTGGATATTAATAAACCCTGGACCAGCAATATCGAGCTACAAAGAAAAGAAAACTCAGGTTAACTCAGCTTAGACCCTAACAGTGAGGTCTGTTAGCACATAAAAACGTGAGACTACTCCAGATGGTGATAAAGCATGCCTTGAAAATGTTCATATCAAAAGTTGAATTTTCAAATAAACCAGGTCTATTATATAATAAACCATAAATAACTTTAAAAAAACTCTTGAGTAATTATTATGACTGTACCTTTTGAATAATGGGATTTTCAGCAACATTAGCAACGATTGCTTTAGCAACTTCTTGTGGTGCAATTTTTGTCCCTTGTTGTGCTGCTACCAACTAAAACGAAAAGATTTTTTAATACAATCTTTCATCTGGAATGTAACCTATTGATTTCCCTTCAACTTAGAGTTGAAAAATTAAGTCTTACTCAATAAAGAAGGTTTTTTTTTAACTCTTTATCGTTATGATTACCTTGGAAATAGCCATCGCACTGTTGCATTGATAGTCACCAAACTTTGGATTCTGAGCAATTGCCAAAACAACTGGTGCATTGTTCAGTTCTGGAAAAGCATTACCAATAGCCAACTCAAAAATGGATGTCAGGGATTCTTTGATATTCAACATCCTGTTTTGTGCCTTTGACTGTTCTTCTTCGATTGCCTTTTAAGTTTAAGAGAATGCTATAATTTTGATATATAATTTTCCCAACATTTTAGAAAAAAACACCGGCAAATATTACATGTATCATTTGTTATGAATAATTTAAATCTTTTGCTTCCTTTCTCATTGGTTTTAACACCCTAGACTGTCCATTTTTAACATAACTGATTAAAAATGAAAGTGAAGCATTTTTAAAAGACAATCTATTAAAAAACAAAATAAATGCCTCACCCTCTTCAAGATGTTGACACGATACAGAAGTTTCCTGTTCTTAGATCTTTCTTCTTGCAATTCCTTTGAACAATCTTCGTCCTCAATTGGGATGGATGGATCAATTCTTCGTTTCAGTTTTGCAACTTGTTCCTGAAGTTTCTCAATCTCCAATTCCTAGAGTATTAGGATTGGTTAATATAAGGTATCAACTTAGTGAATGAGCACAGCTTAAAAAAGTAATAAATAAAATATCAAAGTATAGAAGATGGTCAGTATTAAGAAAAACTTACCATAAACTGAGCTTTCTTTTCAAAGTCTTCTGTCGATGCCATGTTCCTAATTGGTAATGTTCTATACAGGTTTTTTGAGGCTTGCTTTATGTTTAAGAATGAAGTGTTTGGTCGGATGATTCTTCTAAAGCTTAACATAAACTATTCTTCTAAAAAGAGAAGGATTAAACATTTTCAATATCACCAATCAATCCAAAAGCAATCTTACAGTTTTTAAGATTTCAAAACATTGCATCTTCAATACATCGAAGGCAGAAGATTGGACCCAAAACATGGTTCTGACTGGGCTTTCTCATTTGGCTTTTCTTATCTAGATTGACACATTCAAGGTTGCATAAAAGCTTTTAAATAAGTATGCCCAAGCTTTCGGATTTTGGAAGAGATGGAAATACAGAAATGCCCCCATCAAATTAATTTCCTTTCAGCAAAACTGTTGATTTAAAAAGAAATAGTTCATCTAAGATTTTCTATCCCCAATCAAAGCTAGCCTGGAACAAATTATGTCTAATGGTTCACCTGGTAACCAGATAGGCTTACTGTCAAGCAAGTGGGCTTGATGTTCCTTTTTAAAAATGAGATGAAGCACCAAGATGGTAAAATAATGCATATAAGTTTTTTTGCAAAAATAAAATTCCAACTTTCCTAGATTAAAAGTTAGTAAAGGGCGTGTTTTGGTAAAAAATGCCTTTAATTTTGCAAATATAATGTAGAATTTCTGAGAACTTAAGGAAAAACCCCATTTCCTTTTCAAAAAATTAAAAAACTTATTGTAATACATTTTTATTGCTCAGTTTAAAGAGCTTTTACAGATGGTAAAGGTCTTTTTTGATTGAATCATGATTTCTTGGCCTTTAATAAAACTTCGCCTTAAGTGGAACACAAAAAAAAACCAACGAATTTGTTAAAAGCTGTGGGTTTTCAAGTTTGGTAACATTCAACTTCTGAAAAATCAGAATCAATCAAACATACTAAAAATTTGGTCAGACATTTTGAAAAAAAGTGAAAGGTTTTGGGGCCATTGGTTTCAAGATCAGAAATTATTACTCGTAACTTCTGATCTAGAAAGGAAAATCAAGGTTTAGTAAAACAACATCAGTCATATACAGAATGTATTTGCAGCAACAAAGATGAGAGTTATCTCAATCAAGTTCTGAAGAAAATTAAATCAAAATTAAAAGCTTGAATGAACTAAATAAAACATGCAGTAGCAAGCTTATCAACCAACCAAAATTTGTCATTTTATTTCCTGAGATAGAGCTTAGATTTGCTAAGCCTTGATTACATGTGAAAGTATATAAAAATAATTTCGGACATCTCAATGGGTCAGTGTTTGGTCAGTGTTTGACACACAGTAATTATTTTTGGAAATGTAACCTATCTGGTTAAGTTAGTGTCTTCTCCCTGCAGATCTTTTTCTTGGGAAGTTAGTTTTCTTTGGAAGTTAGTTTTCAAGGTTGGCGCAGGTCAAATCTATGGCTCAAGATTTAGGTAATTTCTCATAGTTTTTGAAAAAAGTTTTTTCATTAAAAAGCACCCTTAAGAAGTTTTGCAACACTTTGTTTTCTTTTGCTTGTGATTGTGAATGAGGTAGGTATAAGGTTGTTGACAAATCCTCCTTCTTCTTATAACAATAATAACAGGCAAAAATACGAGTGTGATTAATTACGTGCGTCCAGTGCTCTCGTGCCCTCGTGGGTTGTGCCTTCGTCCCTCGTGCGTCACGTGCCCACGTGCCTTCGTGACTTCATGGGTAGTTCGTAATAATAGTTCACATGGTCTAATATGGTCTAATATGGACATCCCTAATTTTGACACCCTTTTAATAGAGCTAAAAATAATAGAAAGGGCAAAACTATTTCTTTGCTTAGTGGTCAGAGTGGAAAATCCTTTTTCAATGGGTGATTTCAACTTTCACATTATTCCTATCACTAAAGAAGGGTCCCAATTCTACTAATTTTCAAGATTTATATCTGACAGGGTCCACTTTTGGTTATTTATATTTGGACAATTTTTCAGGGTAGAAATTAGAATTTTTTTCAGTTTTTTGTCTACTTTTAGCCATTTTTGCCTCTTGTTAGGGTGGAAATTGGAAAATTTTCAATTTTTTGTTCTGAAAAGGTTACTATTTCACCAAAAATTCATATCTAATAGGGTCAACTTTGCATGCGGCACGTCCTCATCGACCGTCAAGGTCAGTGCCCCCTCCGGGTGTAGGGGGTTCTCTCCTCACAAGCTAGACATATTTTCCAGCTCCTTTTCAAAGAATTTCAATTTTGAGGATCTTTCAGGGCGGGGTTTTACCCCAGATTTCCAAGGGATAAAACAATCTGCTATTCAAAATTTCCAGGGGGTTTGGTGAAAAAACTCTCAGATTTCCAGGTGGTGAAAGACTGATTTTAGTTAGGTCCACCATAATTTTATGGTATAAATTTTTGCATCGAGAAATATTGAAAACCCTGCGAAAGTTCCGCTCAGTGACTGGGCGCGTACTGACCAATTAGATACACTTGAATATGCAGGGACAAATATCCCTGCAGAGGAGTAAGTTGGACCAGACCGTAAACCAGCAGAGAAGATCAAAAAAAACTAGAAGATGAAATAGTTCACGGTCTGGATATCCAGGCTAGGGGTATCCACACATTTCCAAGAACCTTTTTTTTAAACTTGATGAAGGGAGGTTTGTAGTGGTTCGAAATACAGTTTTTCCCATCAAAATTTTGGCTGAATCCGGGAATTAATCCTGAAAATTGAAAGAAAAAGTTTATAACATCGTCACATCAGTTTTAATAGGCTAATTTAATACCGGAATACTTTTACAAAAGAATAAGGCTAACCACCATCATCGTCTACTGATTTTAAAATACTGTTTTCTCGTCTCTTTTTCCAATTTTTTCATCAAATCCTGTAATACCGTACAAAAAAGAGCCAGTCCTGTCACCCATCGTAAAAGTACAAATCTCCTTCCATCACACTACTTTTGTAGAAGCAGTTACATCAATATGCCAAAAACATTTTGTTCAACCACCTTCACTTCACGATAGGCCACCATAGAATGAACTTCCTTTTATAGGATGCATCCTGCCTTAAAAGGAAGTTCATTCTATGGTGGCCTATCTCTGCGATGGAGTGCAAGGCTGAAAGCCACATGAATATGGTTCATCTTATAAAAGGAAGTTCATTCTATGGTGGCCTATCTTGAAGTGAAGGTGGTTGAACAAAATGTTTTTGGCATATCATGAATTCCATGAAAAAATTATTGTTTTATGTAAAGGTGTTTTGGGCATTTTCGCAATACCCTTTGCAGGATAAGCAAGTCCCTTAGATAAAGTCTAAGGATAATCCTGTAAAGTTTTGATAAATGGTGTTTTTGTAGCATTTATAATAATAGGTTGAGTAAACACATCATTAATTAATTAAAAAGATGTCTGGTACTTAAATTGCCAGTCAGGCACATCCTTGCAATTGCACGGGGCGTGCATTTGCAACGGGTTTTCCATACCCAGTGCAAATGCGATAGGATGTCTCGGGCAAAACATGCTAATTTGACCTTTAAATTAAAAACGGCAAAAGGGGAAAAAAAACGGCAACTTCATTTCTTCTGTAAAATAATCTTCAAGTATGTAAGAAAAAAATGACCCATTGAAAAAAAATTTCATCTATCCAGTTTTCTTTAATTTTAGATTTAATTTCATTTAGTTGAAGCGTTCGCTCTCAGATCGCGCGTATATAAAGATGGCCGGAACATGGGCGATAATATTACGGAGTTACCCGAGCTCCGTCTTTCGTATTTCTCACTATCGACGATGTGAAGTATATTTCTAGAAAACCCGTACGAAAAAATAAGTGTAGGAAATATATAAACATTTTTTTCTAGAAGCAATTAAATTTCAACAAAGGAGTTTTAACACAAATTTCAGCCTCGTTAAATTTAATGATCTACTTCACTTTCTTTATCAGTGAAATAACTGAGTAACAGGTAATAATGACGATTAAAATAAGAGGAGCCAATGGAAATCTAGGTTATATGCACACGACCTATGTATTTAGTTCTAGAAAAAGGCCACTGTCCCAGCATTAACTAAAGAACTAAAAAGATATTGACCAATACTCCAATGTCCCTAAGCCGTAATAAAAGACGGAATAAGCGAGGGTGGTTAGAAAAAGTCACAAAACTTAATACCGTAAATCCTGATGATTTTGACGACTTCGTGATGACTTCGGACGACTTTACAGGGCTGTAATTTTTTCATAGATCAAATGAATTACTTTCATATGTTTTGCAGACACACCTGTCTCACAGCCCCGGTGGAACTTTTTCACAAGCGGGGATAAAAAAACTCTACTGAAATTCCAATTGGGATGGAAATTCTATTGTGCCAAGGTTAAAAAATCCAGTGGGGATGCTTTCGGAGTGCAATTTTTAAACAATGAATTTTGAAAGGCAATGAAATCAAAGTAATTTTCTCAGTGGGACTAAAATTCTAGGATATTTTCCCACCGGTGACAAAATTTTTGTCAAATTTTCTAGTGGGGTTGGGATCCCAGCGAGAGGGAGGGAAAAATACCCATAATACATCCCTGTCTCATGCGAGTGGTAATTTTTAAATTTCTTGTCTCTCTGTCTCACAACGAATGAAAAATACAAATTGCACCCCTGTCTCATGCGAGAGGGTTTTTGGCTCTCTACCTATCTGTCTAATAACGATTGAAATACGCATTATATATCTGTCACATGTGTGTAGCATCTTTTACTCTCCTCCATGTCTTACAATATCGAGTTTATGTATCGGAGGATATCGAGGGCGACGGTAAGTGAAATCGATACAAAACAAAGTAGATAGTTGATGAACGGCTCTATATCGCCTTTGCTCACCTAAACAGACGACGGTATCTTGGTGTTTTTAACCGTCGTCGAGCAAAGTGGACGGCGATTTTGACCCCATGTCAGCTTTGTTTTTATACCGCCCCCCCCTCGATTTATCTCGAATACATAAACTCGCTAATGACGGGAAGAATAAGGTAGAATGTCGCCATAATCACCTTATGTGGATTAGTTTTTGTAACGCCACTCGATTGACGTTCAAAAATGATAGAAAGGTTTTTGACATGATGTTGTATATCATCTGTTTCATACTTTTATCGGTTAAGATGTGATTCAGATTATACTGGTAGGAAGGTGGAATGATTTGAAGATGCCGCTTTTCTTTCAAGGTATTCGAAATCGATACATCGAGTAATGGTACAGCTAATCAAATATCCGAATTGAGAAGTTAACATCACACGCGTTAGATCACACGGTATACAGCAAATTATAAAAGTAAATTTATTTCGTGCTTGGAAGTTTTTACTTGGTTTTATGCCTTTTATCGTCGTTCTTTATACCGTTTTTTCAAAACTAAGAAAGATATTATTGGCGTAGCATATGTCTTCTTCCTAGCCATTAAATAAGGTTACATCTTGTCCATTTCCAGTTTTTTGACAATAATATTTGTGTTTTAGGTAATATTGATGATTCGTGGGAAATAAATGGCATAATGGAGAATTCCGTTAGAGGGAACAAAAGTTTACAACAGGTAAGTCTTAAACAAGAATGAAACCCTGCACAAAATGTTTCCTTTACCTTACTGGGAGTATGCAAGTCATATTTACAGGGAGCACCCCTGTCTCAATTTTCCGTAAACCATGTTTTGGTCGATTAGTTTATATGCTTAAAATTTGACGGGGCCGGTTGAGAATATCTATTGAAAAAACACCTGTCTCAGTGAACCGATGCAGTTTTTAAAACCACTGGGGTGGCTATAAAATAAGAAATTTCATTTTTTTGTAAAAGTAACTCCAATTTTCGGGTCAGGGCCTGGATTGCTTAGTTTTTAGCTCATTTTATGTAAAATTTGCTTTGACCTAATATTATACATTTTTATGCTTATTGGGTCAAGGGCTATCATTATTGTCATTGTTAGATCATTTAAGAAACTTTTACTTATTCGCAACCTGGTTGCTTAAAATGAAAAATGTGTAATAAATTTGATCTTAAGATCATTGGGGTTAGGGTGAGAGACTTTAACTCGCCTTTTGCCGGAGTGAGGAAAACATATTTCATTTCAAAGCATTATTTTTTTCAATTTTTACAAGGCTGCTCTAATTACGTTTTTGACCGGGAGAAAACAATACTATTTCAAAGTTTTGGCCGGGGTAAGAAATTTCAATAAAATTTGACCAGGTCAGAACTTGTCTTCCAACGAAAACTTAAAATCAGTTAGGTCAATTTTGGCAATTTATTTCACCAGGTTATCCAGCGAGATGGATCTCACTGGGTCACTGATAGTGATACAGGAAGTGAAAGACGAACGCAATGAAGTAGTTTCATATCAAAATCCTTTTAATTTATTCGTCGTCTTTTATTAAAGGGAGCACTGGTTGGACCAGTTCTGGAAGACGTTCTTGGATAGACAGTCAGCCCATTGATGGAGTTCATAAGTTGAAAACTTGACTAAACACGGCAAGAAAATTGTCCGGTCATCGTCAAAGCGCTTTGAATTAAACAACCACAACTGTATCCTCCGGAGCTTATATATATGAGATTTCTTCTATTATATGAAATATATAAAAATGTGTGGCTTCGGAGAGGGTTTCAAGGGCGTTTCTGTTTCCTCCATTCGTCAATACTTTTCTAAAATTCCGCCAAATCGTCTAAACGAGCACAAACTCCCCGCTACCAAAACGTTCTCTTAAACTCCTAAACATTTGAATATTTTTTCCCGATTCCGAAATACAATTTTTTGACAAATTCATTTTTTTCGAACTAAAACAGTGGTGGTCTTCCAGATACGGGACCTGATTTTGGTAATTTTATCCTCTAAACGTTCGACAAATTCCGCCATACTGTTCGTAAGAAGTTGATGTATGACAGAAATTTTTCCCGACTCTTTAAAACCCGACTTTTTCTTTCCCCGATAAGGTATTATGCAACAGAATTTTATCACTGATATGGGATCCCAACAAGTGGCTCTCAGGTACTTAATAAACAGCCACTCCCGCTTGTTAATTTTCAATTTTTTTTTAACCCCCGGACCTTATTAAATTCATTAATTTTTGAAAAGAAGAGTTATTTTCTCTAAATAGCTAGTTTTTTTTCACATGGTATAGTTAACTTATTTTGGGGACATTTAGAAGAACAGTTTCCAACCTCCCCTTCCCCGATAATTAGGTCCCCCCGTTTATTTAAAATTTGAAGATTCTCCAATCATCTCGTTTGTTTATTCTACGACCACCCCGACCACCTGACAGTAGAGCAGATCATTAAGTTCTTCTATTGCTAGTTTATCCTTTTGAGATGGTCGTCACAATGATGGTGGTAAAACAATTTCAAAGTAAGTGCTTGTAGAGTTTGTTTGTTCTTATAAAAAAGTCTTCGTGTCTTCTTTTGCTCCATAACTTGATTCCAAAGAAGGCAGGGCCTAAAATTGAGATCAGAAAAAGGATTAATTAATATCTTTCTTTTAGTAAGAACTTTTCCATAATACGCTATCAATCAATGAGAAAATCAAATATAAACAATTAAAGATGTTAAAGTTGAAAGCCAGAGTGTCCAGTATTCCCAAATGGACTTTCAGAGAAATTAATTACAGTAATTAAAAATGAAAAACTCGAAAATGACATAGCAGTAACAGGAAAATTGTAAATTCCAATACGCGATGTTGATTTTCAAGATAACATAATTTTTTTTTCCAATCTCGCAAAAAAAAATTTCTTCCCTTAAGTCCGGCTTACGTTTTGTAGTATTTTCGCCGCGCGGTTTAATCTACTCATTACAAGGCCTTGACAGGAAAATGGTTCTTTTGATTCCAAGAATAGATATTTAAAGCATTTTTCCTTCTGGTATCCCTCATCTCCTTGTTTCTTAACCCGAGCATTACAAAAAATTATTTAAGAATAAGATTAATCCCCTGAAATCTTCATTTTTCGAATTCTTCAATATCTTTACCCCTTGCAACTACAACTGGTTCTATTTACCCGATGCATTTGCGAAGGGTATTACGTCACTTTCGTTTTCTACCCGTTGCATTTGCAACCGATCGCATTCGCGAATAACCCCGTGCAATTGCAAGGATGTGCTAGACTGATTGCTATTTAGATGAGGTCATCAGTTGAAGTCTACCAAGGTTTTCGGCCCGCTATCGTTTATAGTAAACGATATCTTCAATAACCTTTTAAAATGCTACAAAAACACCATTTACCAAAACTTTACAGGATTATCCTTAGACTTTATCTAGGGGACTTGCTTATCCTGCAAAGGGTATTGCGAAAATGCCCAAAACACCTTTACATAAAAAAATATTGATGTAACTGAGAAGAGGTTTCTCTCTACCCTCACAACACCCAGTCAGGAATTCATGCACAGTACGCCGAATATATTCGGCGTGAGAATGTCCTCAATTGGGTGTAACCTTCTTGATCCTCAAAATATCTTCGGCGTGGCTTTTGCATGGATTCCACACTGGCACAACACCCAGGCCAGACACCCCCTCTTATCCTTGAATCCTGTAGATTGATACTCGATACTAACATTTTTTTGAAGATAAAATATAAATGAAATACTCCTATAATGAAATGATACCTTCTTTGAACTAGTTCTGTAGTTTGGTTAGGTTAGACATTAAAAACTTACGTGTTACAGTACGCTGTATTTAAAATCAATGAATGTCGCCAGGTTGGGTAACGTTCATTTAAAGACACTCGGGTCGGCTCTTGATCGTAAAACGGTTCTCGACTCATTAGATGTGCTTTACTGAGAGCATGATGAAATCTTGAAAACGAAAGTTCAAAAAGTAAAACTAGGGTACTTCCGGAAGCACTCCTACCCAGAAAACGGTCGTGTGTAGATTGTAAATGACTCTCCAGGATTTTTTCTACTTTCTCCACTTCCTATCTTCCATTCTATCTCCTTGTCTTTTCTATTTTCTGACTTTCTGAGACTCGTTTTCTGATGATTTCGACTAACTTTTCTATATTTTAAACGTTCTCCAAATATCGACCCGACCGGGATTCGAACCCACCAAATGAAAGAATCTCTGATCAGAAACCCAGTGCGCTATCCGTTGAGCCACACTCGCACAGCTGAACACAAAATTTGTAAATACTTATAGAATGACAAAAAAGACGGGGGTAATGTTATTATAATATGGGTAAAAGTACCCCTTTTTTAACCTGACTGAAATTTGAGCCGTTACTAGCAACCCTGCGGGGCCCAAGGCGCCGAGTATGCACCCGGCACAGTGACAAGCCGTTACTAGCAACCCTGACCCTACCTAACTGATAATTACAGAACCCCCGTCTAAATGGAACCACCGTACCCCCGTCTAAACGTTTCCGCAGTTTGAAAAATGTTTCGCCTTGGTAGTCATTTACAATCTAACCGACAACCCAGAAAACAGTTAAAAATCGACCCGAATTCTACCGCTTTCAAAATGGTGGTGCAGCTGCCCAAATGTCAGTCGGGTCCATTTGTAAAATATCGTAAAAAGGTGCAATCATTGATTGTACCTTTTCTTAGATTATACGGAGTCTGCGTCACCAGATATCTAAGCCCGAAGGGCTAGATTTGCAGCTTTAAGCTTTCTCCAGCAAAAAAAAGTGAAGCTAAAATTTGACTTTTTAAATTTCGTGCCGATGGATAGGATCTAGCATTTTGATTGTTTTCGGAGCGCGATATCAAAAAAATTAGGCGGCAAACGCTATTTCACATCTCTCAAACCGGTGAAATTGCATATTTTAGTCACGTGACTCTGGTAGGAAATCCTTCCAAAGATGAGCTTCACTTTTTGAACAAAGCTGCAAATCTAGCCCTTCGGGCTTTACAGATATCTGTGGTCTGCGTACCGATATTATACTACTTTGGGTGTACCAACTAGCCGTATTGTATAAGGGTTGCAAAGCGATCCAGACTCCACCTCAATTCGCAAGTTGCTAGCAAAATAAGAGACACTCTAAAAATCCCTCTAATAAAGCCGCTATAGAGACAGGGTCGTAAGAGCCTTAATGCCCCAAACACACTACATACATGCATAATCCACGGCGGTACATCACCCGCCGCCGCCTGCGCATTGCTCTTTTTTTCCTTCTAGTTATTCTAGTGTAAATGGTGCCTTATTAATAAAATCGAACGATATTCGTCGAACGATCAAACATTTTTATTCGAATGACGAATCGTCTGTCGAAATCATCAAAACATAATTGATAAAAATAAAACAAAAACAAAAATGTACAAAGATGGCTTGTTGGTTCTTGGGCAGTTTTGATTTATTTCTTGACAAATTCGACAAATTTGATTACCTCCGTACTTCTTTAACATAGAATATCCACTTGGTTTTGCAAGGTAAGTTTCGGCAATCTCCATTAACCCGACCTCGACCTCGACCCTGACCCTTGAAAAAGGCCGACCCTCGACCAAAATACAATAAAAAGCCGACCCTGGGTAAAAAAAAAACAGTTTTTTTGGCAGTGTTTTTTTTTTAATACAAAAGTTGAGCATACAAGCAGGGGGTGGGATGGGATACACACGTTTTTTTATAAGAATAATTAATATGTAAACCTCGTCGCCCCTCCCCCGCCCGGCGGTGGTCGTATTATCTGCTTTTTGATGTTTTACTGTGAGTGGAAGATAATATACTGATATAATATCTCTCGTGCATCAACGTAAAACGTAAATATTAAGCCTGGGATATATGGATACAAGGCTGATTATGGTCAATAATATGATGCCCCCGGGGGGGGGGGTCTTGTGAAGAATATTCTCATCCTCCCTTCCCCCCCACCGACGACGACTATTCTTGAAGTATTCTTTAAGTGTTCTAATGATCAGTTTTTGGAATATTCATCCAAAAATAATCTTATAAAAGTCGCTAAAGCATTTTTTTACCCAGGGTCGGCTGGGGGTCGGCTTTTTATTGTATTTTGCAATCCAGGCCCTGACCCGAAAATTGGAGTTACTTTTACAAAAAAATGAAATTTCTTATTTTATAGCCACCCCAGTGGTTTTAAAAACTGCATCGGTTCACTGAGACAGGTGTTTTTTCAATAGATATTCTCAATATTTTCTCTTTGAAAACTTGACCTCTGATACTCAGGGTAGTAAAAGTCAAGGGATGATGAAGATCCTTTCTGTCACTGTTCAAACTAATTTTTTTTCTCCATTTAACAGCAAAATAAACATTTAAAACCGAAGAACCACTGCTTAGATTGCTTAGATTGCTTAGATGCGTGCCGCCCGCGCGTCAATTTGATCAGATTCTAAGTCTGTGTTTCGGCTTCCGGTAATTTTGTTGCTGTTCACTGCTTGGGCACACCATTTTAAAACGGCATTTTTCGCAGTCTTAGCTACCAAACCGAGAAAGTTTTCGTGGCTTCAAGCCAAACCATTCAAGGTTATTTTGATAAAATCATCGGTTTGAAGATGTGATTTATATAGTAAATTTTACAGCAAATTTTCGCTTGGGATAGAAGTTAAAGGTACGTGCACAATGTAGCAAAACTGCTTCGCTCATAAATTCGCTTCGCAATAATTTTACACTGTATCACAGCTGTATCCGACAAGCGAGAGTTAGTTTACCACTCACTAAAAAAGCATGCTGCAAATTTGTTCAGTGTTTTACGTTTGTTTCATTATTTTCATTGTTATTTTGTAGGTAGTCTATATGTTGACATTTGTCATCCGTCAGTTTTACAGTATAGTATTTTCTTTTTGCTTGATTTATTGGATGTATGTTTTTTTCAACTTGGAATGTCTGACCACAAAAGTCATAGACTTTTTTCATTCATCCAGACCAGACCCGATCAATCGAACTTGTCGAACCAATCGAACCATCGAACTAATCGAACTTCATCGAACAATTAAAGTTCGATTAAAAAAATCAATCGAACTTTAAATTTTTTTCAAATATTGTGAGTGTTCGATTAATTTTAAGTTTGATCACTAACTATGGTTCGATTAGTTCGACAACCTAATTTGTTCGATTAGTTCGCACCATTAAAAGTCCAATTTAAAGTAAAAATCGGATTGTAAAATCTGGAAAGCTACTTCCGATATCAGAATTGAGCATTTTTTCCGAAACCAGTGCTAACATCACGTCAGCAACGCCATTGGGCGCACCCGGCCCGGCGTCAATATTACCACGCGTTTTAAAAGTTCGCTCGCGCGGCGCGGGTGGGCAGTTGTGCAGACTAAATATTCGGGTCGGTAAACTTAAATATTTTGGACATTTTGGTCGGCAAACTAAATATCCGGGAGAGCAAAATATCCAGGACTCGGCAAGATGGCAGCTTTACAAAGGTCAAAGAAGTGGCGATAAATTGCAAAATGAGGTAAGGCCTAGATCACAAATAGGTTGTGTTCGCGTCATTTTCAGCCCTAAAATGTGAGTCGGTCGGTCGGCATATAAAATCATTCGAAAAATGCGCTCTGAACATAGGCGGTCGCGGGCGGTCGGTCCGTGCTTCGAAATCATCAGAAAATTGCGCTCTGAGCATAGGTTTGTTCAGGCGGCAAGAATCATCAAGCGTGCAAGCTGCAAATATGCGCAAAAAATCGTTGAAAAATTGCAGATAGATGTCTTCTTAAAAACACTCGATGATCGAAACGCTGGCTACGCTGAATCTACAAAATTCTTTGAATAATATCGCTAAAAAATCCGACATAATTATCGACTTCCCGACTGAAAAGTGTCGGATTTTTTTGACAAAAAGTGGGTCGGTCGGCGGACGGGAACACAAGTTATTTGTGATCTAGGACTAAGGATTGGAATATCGAACTAATCGAACTAATCTGTAGCTTAACCTACCGAACTAATCGAACTGAAGCAACTTACCGAACTAATCGGTAAAATTGTGAGTGTTCGATTAAGTTCGATTAATTTTTTTAATCGAACTTTAATCGTTCGATGAAGTTCGATTAGTTCGATGGTTCGATTGGTTTGACAAGTTCGATTGATCGGGTCTGGTCCAGACCAGTCACATTCAACATTTAACGTAGCATATAGCCTGGGGGAATCCAAGCTCATAATCTTAGAAAAAACAAAAAATACCTCACAAAGTTCTAAGATTATAGAGCTTGGTGCAGGTAGATTAGTCTGACACAGAATGTTATAAACAGTCTGTGTGTGAACCCTTGTTGACAGACTTTCTGAACTTTGGAAACCCAGGCAAACACTCTTTCACAAGCTTTAAAGACTTTCAAAACTACTAAAAACTACATCAAAACATCAGCCACATGTATTTAGACGTCCAGACAACAGTCATTTTGTTTCGAAATGAATCTATGTTTTCATTTTCATTTGTTTTCCTTTTTTCTGCAGAGTCAGCTTTTTCCATAAACTATGCGCGCACGTCAAAAATATCAAAATGCGCGTGAAAGTACTGTAAGTAATACCGTAAATGGTCCTAAATCCGACAGCCTTGCCTAAATCCGACCCCCCAAATAACTGCTATGAAAAAAATTCTATGTTTACAAACATTTCGTTCCTCTCCAAGTTTAGCCTGGAGATCCATGCTATGATTTCTTATTCTATATACTGATGGTGAAATATATAGCATGGTATGGGCTGACAGTTTGAATTTCCCATATCCTAATAACGGTTGAAAACACAGCCAATCAAATCCTGTTATTGTTTCACTGGTCACACTTTCTTAAAGAAAGCGCAACTTCTGAAATTTGGTTTTTATTTTAGTAAGTGAGGACAGCGCTAAATTCGAATTTCCCACTGTAAATATTTTGAGTCCAAAATCGGACTCACAGCTCTGACCCGTCAAGTATTCATCAGATTTAAAAAAAATACGCAGACGGGTTCCTGTCTACTCCAAGTTGAACAATAAACTATTGCAAGGACTCTCGAAACAAAACATCTAACAGGATAACTATAATGTCAAGCTCAATATGTCAATTAATAATGTGATCAAAAAAGTGTGAGTTGTAATCATTTTTCTTGTGCGCTCAAGGGGAATGGAAAGTGATCGATTTTCTTTGAAGGAAAAACGTCAGAAACAAGTCCAAAAGATATATTTTGTTGTTGAGAATCGATCCTGTGAAGATGAAAAAAATTTCTGCTATGTGTTTTTTTCGGAACGCTGAAAAACTCTAATTTG
Source organism: Clytia hemisphaerica (assembly GCF_902728285.1). NCBI lineage: Eukaryota > Metazoa > Cnidaria > Hydrozoa > Leptothecata > Clytiidae > Clytia > Clytia hemisphaerica. The sequence continues at coordinate 971,723 of NW_027104107.1, read as the reverse complement.
GATCTTCCTTAAGGTAAAGTTAAAGAGGTTGCGAGATTTGGGTTAGCGAGGCAAAAATTGCTAAAAAACTGGTAAAATCATAATTCTCAAAAAAAAAAGAAGTTCCAGCCTCACTGACTTATGCAGGTCTTAAAACTATAATGTATACTATAAAATATAATGTATGTGTTAAATTTTAATTAAAATTTTTTAATTAGCATTGGAATAATGCTAAGCCCGGGAAAAATCTGAGTGTGATTATTTGCGTGCCTTGTGTGCCCTTGTGGGTTACGTGGCTCGTGGGTTACGTGGGTCTCGTGCACTGGCTTCCTAATAATTCATCGGGATTTAATTTCGCAAATCACAATATTTTGAATATTTTGAAAATTAGTCAAGACAACAAAATGGGAAATCTCTCTTGAAAAGAAAGAAAGTTTCTCATGATACAATAATGCTATCGAGAGTGTGCAAATTTTAAAGTGGGATGAGTAGTGGACAAAAGGATTAAAACTCAAAAATAGAAATATATTAACTTTATCAGCAATTTTTTGTGGGGGAAATTCAATCTCTCCAAAATTCTATCTATCCCACATCAAAGAAGATGAATTTATATCTCTTGTAATAAAAGATATATGTTACGATTGTACACACTTTTGTAGGAAAACAGTTTCTCTTGAGAAGTCTTACAAACTCTAAAGTACTTAAAGAACTCATAAGGTTTTTGTTCGGCGCGTCTATACCGAGTCTATACAGAGTCTTGGCGCAATTTTTTGGACCCACGAGATACCCACGTAATTTTTTTTTGGACCCACGAGATACCCACGTTATTTTTTTTGGAACCACGAGATACCCACGTGAATTTTTTTGGACCCACGTAATATTTTTCTGGACCCACGAAATACCCACGGAAATTTTTTTTGGACCCACGAGATACCCACGTGAATTTTTTTTGGACCCACGAGATACCCACGTAATTTTTTTTGGACCCACGAGATACCCACATAATTTTTTTCTGGACCCACAAAGGTACGAGACCCACGAGGGCACGAGACCCACGCAACCCACGAGGGTTAATCGAAAAATCTATACCATGAAGTTGGATATCAGTTGAGGGAAACTTGCATAGCCATCAAATGACTGACCAATCAAAGCAGCAAAATTTCAAAACAAATGAGCAATGCAACTTTGCTCGCAGATCTACTCTACCATTTTTGTTTAGATTTAACTTTGTATTTTAACGACCATACAGGTCATTCATTTGAGGGCTATGCATGTTTGCCTCCACTGATGCCATGGTATGTGAGTGACCGGCCTAAGACATAACTGAGCTGTGTAGTTCATTTGTTTTGAAATTTCGCTGCTTAGATTGGTTAGTCATTTGAGGGCTATGCATCTCATGGTATTTTCCTGCATTTCTAACGCTTTTCTTGTGTATTTTTCCATCAATTTTAGCTTTATTGTGTCTTCACTTTGTACATCATTTTCATTGACACTGACGAGTCCGTCACATATTCTTTTCTTTTTGACATTAAAAAAGATGCTCAGTTACTTTTGCATACTGGGCACATTGGTTATTCTGGGTATATACTTCCCTTTATAGCTCCCTTATAGTTCTTGCAACTTTTCACATATCTCGATTTTGTGTTTTCTCTCCAATATCTCTTTTCTACTGCTTTATTGCTCCTTTGATCGTTTTCTTCCATTCCCCTTTCGATGTTGTTGTTACGTTTTCCAGTTCTATGTTGCAGGCAAAAAACATCTTATGATATTGTTTGCCAACCATCCTATTTAGGCTAAATACTGGCATAGAGCATACTTTAGGTGAACTTTCACAAGCAGAAACTTTCACAAATTTTGGCCTTTTTCACGAAACTAAATGCTTATTTGAAAATTCTTAACAAGGTAATTTGTGAAAGTTTATACTCGCAAAAAATTCTCTTAAAAGTTGAAAATCTATAAAGCTTCCAAATCAAAATCAAAATTAGTAATTGCTGCACTTCTATGCCTCAAAAGTGTCATTAAATTCATAGAATACCAGGTTTAATTAAATTCAATAGTATTTACGTTACTTTTAAGCCATTTTTTGGTGAAAATTTTCATTTTGATCATCAGTCCGTCACAAACATTGATATTTAAACATCAGTTGAAACTAAACATCCTTACAAAAGTTTTTTTTTTGATTTCCCAAACTTTCATTTCAAGCGTTCACTTCCACTTCCACTTCCACAATAATTTATGTAATTACTCTTTTGGTCAGTTGGGTTCAACATATAACAATTTTTGACTTTCAAAAAATAGTATTTAAAAACGATGAATTTATATTTGAAATTTGAAATATTCAATAAATTCTTAGTTTCAATTTTCAGTGAGCGTTTTTGTAGCGCTTTGTTTATCGTGCAATTTTTGCTTCACACTAACTTTCTTGGCCGTTTGTAATAATTATGCATTGCCAAATTTGGAAAGAACTGAAAATAAATGAAACCTCAGAAAGTTGCTTATTTCCAGGGAGTAAATGATTCTGACAATTGACAAAATTGATAATGATAATGTCTTGTGTTGGGGGTTATAGTCTTGAGCCCAAAGCCTACACAAGATTGTAGCATTTGGGTAAACGAGACAACACCAAAAAAAAACTGGTGTTTTGGTGTGCTTCCTTGCGATCAAAATATTGCACTATGTGATGCACTGGTCATCTATTTTGCGAAGGTTTATGTTCGTGAAAAATATTTGTTCTGCAACCTCGCAAAAGTTTCTGCTTGCAAAAGTTTGTATGGTTAAGGCGTACATTAGTAGTTTCAGTTTTTCCTTTTTTTCAGATTTGCAATTAACTCGTTGTATTTTGAAGTACAGTATTCTAAGATTTTCTGCAAGTCATGGTTCAGATCACATTCAATTTTCGTTTTCGATTCCCCGTTGCAGTATATGACAGTGTTGCTGCGTACATAATGACTTTTGATTTTACAAGATATTCTGTTAAATCGCTGAATAAGATAAAAAATAGCAAAATATCTTATAGGACACCAGTAAACAATGGTTGATGGTTTGAGTTACCAATACAAACTTGTTGGTTTCTGTTGAATAAGTAACTGTTGACTCCATATTCTCAAAAGCTTTTGCAGTAGTATAGCATAACCAACAGTATCAAAGGCTTTTATCAAATCGATTCAAAAAATGAAGAGATTATTCTGAATTAATGATAGTGATATTTTTTGTTTTAGAAAGGGAGGAGTAAAATTAACATGAAATGAAGGAACTGTGTCCAAATAAAAGGTCTGATCCCATTCCTTACTCTGCAACCGTTCAAGAGTGCTTGGATAAAGATGACAATGATGTTGGTCTTGCAAAAATAAAAGATGGTGGAAAGATTTCGTTCATTGCAAAAGGTTCATCATTAGAAATAGTGAACTTGCAAAATGGAAGTCGAAATGCATCATTTTCATTTGACAAAGAGACTTCAAATTGGAGAGTTTCTTGTTTCTGTCAGTATCAAGGAAAGTACCTAATCACACTAGTAGATCATAGTCCCAACCAACCAAAAGGACTTTTATGTGTGTATGATCCTGGTGTGTCAAGAATCATCAAAGCAATTCAACTTCCTTACAAACCAACATCTATTTGTTTACTTAAGGAATATGGTGGAGCAGGAGATAAGCATAACTTTATAAGGTACATTATATCTTTAAAGTAAAATTTCTTTTGTGAATACCAAATTGCTTCTTTTTTGTTAATGCAAACATCCTATTGGAAAGTCAACGTTTTGAACTATCTAAAATTTCTCCTGTATTCATATATATTTCTTTATAACTACTTTCAATCTTTTTTATATTTTCCAGTGTACTTTTTAAATCAATGTTTGGTATTGCTGCAGTTGGTACTTATGCTGGCCATCTTTATCTAATTGATTTACGTGGGGATGACAAACAAGAATTTTTCCCACTTTCCAACCCAAGTTCTTTATTGTCAGTTGAACTTAAAAAAATCTCTAGAATCTCGGAGTTCAGAGAATCGGCGTTTAATAATGGAAAGCATTGCTGTGTTGATTTGAATTGTAAGTTTGCAGGTTTCCCTTTAAAGGGAATTCTCGTTTTGACAAATGATTTCTGAAAAGGCAACTAACTCTTAAAGACCTGGTAAGTGATTTTTTTGCAGGCATGAGTCTACAAAAAAACAGAATGGATGATATTATGGGTAGCTATGGAAAAATAAAATAGTTAACTTTCTCTAAGATTCGAAAAAAATTTAACCATCTCAATTGACTTTTTAATTTTTTGTATTTAGATGAATTCTGTTCCTACCAAGGATTTCGATATGTTAACCCAAGCAACAGACTGTCAAAGATATTCAAGACAGGTAAAAACCTCAGTCAAAAACAATGATTCTGATTTTAAATTTATGTTCTTAATTTTCAGAGCTTTCATATGTTTTGTTTGGCAATCAAACATATATTTGAGATTGAACAAACAAATAAACAAAGCCATTCTTTTCATTGCTTCTTTCTTTAGAGAACAGTGCTGTCACAGCATTGGAATTCATTCCTCAGACATTGACGTTGGCTGTTGGTTATGAATTTGGCTGTTACCAATTATGGTCTATGCAACATTTGAACATGCTGTAAGAAGCTTTCTTTTGTTACATCACTAGGCTTGCTTTGGTATCATTACTTTTATTAATGGTATTTTTATCATTTAATAATTTATAATGACACAACGTTTTTTTGACGGTTCTAAATAAGTCCAGATAAGTCTGAGTTTATTAACCTAGTGAAATTCATATTGTTCGTTTAATGTCTTAGATCACAACATTTACATTTGCTACATTTTAAGAAATTCTTCTCCATTTATTTTTATTTTTTTGATGGATTCAAAAGTTTTATAGATACTGACATAAAAAAAAATAACCTATTGAGAATGTTTTTTGTCCAGGTTTTGCACAGTCTTTGGTAATGATGTATCCGCTGCAGTGACCCACTTTGTTTTCCAGGTGAAATTTCTTTGAAAAGCTCTGTTCTCGGTTCTATTGCAAACAATCATCGGAGATTCATTTAGATCTTTCTCCCTTCCCAGATAGTGAGTTTAAAGTGTTACTAAGAATGATTCATATATCTTTCCCTGCATCACTATAAGAATCCTTAATATAAGTAGTGTCTTTATATTTCAGGAACCTGACGATGACCCACGAAGTTGCTGCTATCTTTGGGTTGGAAGAGCAGCTCTATGCACCAATAATAATGTGTAAGGGTTAGCGCTTGTTCACCTTATTTTCAGGACATTCCAGTTTTCACTCAAAAGCTCAAGCAAGTTTGATAAGAGCTCAATTCAATACGTGTGCACTATTTCTGTCCCAGTCCAGTATCAAAAAGAAGCTTTTCTTCATTAGTTATGTCTTATGTGTGTGTTTTTGTTGTATAAAGATGTAAAAAAAATCAAAGTTTTTTCTTAGAGTTGTCTTAAAGAACACTCAATTTTTCATATTTTCAGGTATATGGGTCCAACAACATTATCTCTGTATCAAATACTATATGAAGAAAAAGAATCCAGACCAGGATATGGAAATATATACAAGGTTACAAATTCTTTTAAAAATTTCAATTTTTTTGTTTGTGCTTTTCTTTTATATGTCGTGGTAAGAAGTTTTAGAGACTTCATTTTGCTTAGTCAACACCTCACCTGTATTCTATTTGACCTCTTTTATATTTTGTTCAGGATTACGAATGTGTCATTAAAAGATTTGCACATCAATTGACAGCTGATGCTTACCATCTGGTCGATTCACAATCTCCTGGAAGTAGAATTGTTACTTTCAAAGCATTAGGTTTGTTCAACATATCTTTCCCCATTATTTTTTTTGATGGCCTTTGACTTACTTAATTATGTTGTTGTAAATGTTTTATAAAACTAATATATTAGATTCCATCCAAATTTAGTTGCGAGTTTTGTGTTGCTCAGAATTTTCTGATGTTTACCCTGAACCATATGTTCATGAACACCAAAAGTTTGAAACGTTGCAAAGCAAAACGGATCCAATATGAACACTCTTGATCCGTAACGAAAACCATACTGGACATGGTCTTGGAGATGAAACTACTGTCTGTCATCTAATTTCATTTTTAAAATCTTTAGCAAGATTGATTCAAATTCTCATTTTTTTTGTCATTCAGGTTCAAGTCCAACATTGTGTTACGTTGTTTGGGAAACTTGTGTGAACGACGACTTAACTTGCCACTTGGGAATCTTCGATTTGAATCGGTGGTATCAAAAGCAATTACCAGGCTCTCTGAGGTATTCAATCTTTGATATAGTTATCACTTATAATCTGTCAATTACTAATTTCCTTCCAGGAGCTGTCATAGTTTATAAACAAGTGATTGAATCAGAAGAGGATTATCCTATCCTAAACAAAGGATCAACTGATGAATATCTAGCACTACAAACTGACTAGAATTTCTTTTGTTATCATAATTTAGAATTGTTATCAACGTTGCTTTTTCTTTCAGGGATGCCATGTATGGTCGTATGGAAGCAGTTTGTCCTTTCTTTGCGTTTTATTCACTGACTGATATCGCTGAAGAACTCCTTCCCAGTAGTATATTGGACGTCCACATTTATGAAGATAGTATCAACACCTTTCAAAATGTAGTCGGACCACAAAGTGAACAGTTTTATTGGCCGTCCTCATCAACATTCAGTTTGAGATGTGTCTCAGAAGCCTCTTCAGTTGAGCTTGATATGCTTGGAATTCAAAGACAGGTTTGACAGCTTTTCTATCACTTCGTTTCTAGACTGAATTATGTACTATTGATTTCGATTCTTTATACAATGAAAAACTATATAGACTTAAAGTTCATGAACAATTTCTTGTTTTCTTTAGATAATTGCTCATTCTCGAAAGCAAGGAACTGAAAGTTTCGTTGACGCTCAAAGCATCGTTCAGAATTGTTGGATTGCTGGTCTATTACAAAACACAGCTGATATTGTCAGATCAAGTGAAGACAAGGTAATGGTTTTGATAAGTGCTACACTGTTATCCTTTTTATTTTGCTGTTTTTTTTTTGTGCGTGGTCAACCCTTAAAGCGCGAGGAGACCAAGCCAGAATGACCAGGGAAAGATTGACGTCAAATTAGTCGTTGCATTGATTATTACCGCAGTTACAGACAGTTTGATGTTGTCCTCCCCAGTAAACTCGACCAAAGCCTCTTTGTTCTGGTTTTTTTCCAGGCACGCAATTAATTCATGTAAATCAGCTTTACCTCATTATTGAAATTTCATTAATATTTAAATCCAGAGGAACACAGACACTTTGTTATCAATTCACCTGGAGCACGATGGTATCAACTTCATCACAACTTGTATTAAGAAATGGGCCCATGGTAGTATCACTCACGCTGGACATAGTTTGAAATTGATCTATGATTGGGCTTGGAACCATGTTATTCATGTCAAGAAAAATTTGGACAGTCTTTGTAAGAGAATGAATCCTTCATTTGCTGAATTCGATATCATAATGTAACTCCTCGTATTGTCCGTCCAATACTTTTTACAGCTCTTCTAAAAGGCCATTACTTCTTGTTCAACTTTTCTATTTCACATGGTGAAGGTTGTTAACGAAGAGATGATAGTGAATAGACTTATAACCGTTAAATATGGACAAAATAATAAACCGTGTGCTGCATGATCAGCTTCATATTTTTAAAACATTCTGTCATTTGATATTTTTCTTAGTCATAAAACTGCAGTAAGCATGTATTTCGTTAAGATTAAGAAGATTTCAGATTAGTAATACTTTTTAATTTCCCTTGCAGACATCAATTTATTCGACACTTTATCATGCCATATGGAAAGTGAACACAAAAACACTTTGAAAAAAATTGTCATGGATTTAAAACAACTGGTGGAAATCTTTCGTGAGTTACAACGTGCCGATGCTCTCACTACTCAGGCTGGCGTACAAGAATTGAAGACGAGAGAAAAAATCACAAACTATTTACATCTGGTAAGTTCAGTTATATTTCAATGCAAAGCTACATACCCTGGGTGCTTGTGCTTATTTTCTGTATCATGTAAATGCAGCCGTGGCCCGCATGTTCGTCATTTCTGATCACCATTTTCTTGCGATGGGGATGGTACTTTGATGAAACTTCTTTTACATGAAGGGATTTGGGGTGAAAAAAGATTCTAACCATTACAATTCAAAGACAACAGAGTAACTATTTGGATTTTAACCTCGGGGTTGATAGTCTTATTCTTTCTCTTTTTCAATAGTACTGCAACATCCTGCTCATCTTGGTGGACGTTGGTTTGTTACCAGAACCATCATCAAATATCGATACAACCAAAGAATTACCATATCCTTATGATATCCTCTCAAATTATTACGAAGAACAACGCAAAGAACTCACCCATTCTTCGAAGAATATGTAATCAAATTTTTTAAACCTTTCGTTTATAAAGTGCACAGATTTCAAATCCAGCACTCTTCCTTATTTGATGGCTTGCTACTTATTGTCATGGTCCGATAAAGAGCAATCCATTCATTAAATTCTATCTATCTATTACTTCACGTGTTGTTTTTCTCTATGTAGGTCATCGGTAGAAGGCAATTCACTGTTTATCGATTTGATAAGCAAGGATTTCACACAAGACCGTTCATCGGGCACCTTTGATGATGACAAACCTACAATGGCAGAATACCCTCCACAAACAATCGAGGTATTCCTCTCTTTCAATTAAATGAAATAAATAAACATGAAAATGAGGGATATTCGAAGAGATTTAAGTCAAGATTTAGCGGTGTAATGTTTTATAGAATCAAAGGTCTGTAGTCAAACCGACCAGGTAGGGGTTCTCACGATAAAAGCCTTTCAACGCATGGGCTACCTGGGTTATCCCTCCTAAACGCTAAGTTTCACATGACTTTTTTTACTGCTAGCTTTTGGAAAAAGAACATCTGTAGGCTCTCCATTCGCATCTAGTTCAGTTGCCTCGAACTTTTTAACTATATGGACTAATGATGATAATATTTTCATTTTTTCATATTAGACAATGTGTCAGATTTTCGTTGAAAATTGTCGCGATGACGAGCAGCAGGTGGTGTTGTTCTACTACTGGATGTTAGATGTCTGTGAATGTTATGACGTACTACAAAAAGTGAAGGTCTCCAAAGAATTCAAGGATTGTTTACAATTACCTGCCGATAAAAGTTTGCTTGTAGAATCACTTTGGCTAATCGATCACAGGCTGTACAAGGTTGGTGAACTTCTGATGCTACTGAGATGTACTCTCGGGTACCTAATAGCCGGGTGGATTGGAATAAGCGGGGGGGGTTGGAAAAACTTAATAAGCGGGGGGTTGGAATAAAAATGTCCTGGGTGGAAAATCTTTTAAAAGGAGGCTAATACAGAGGACAAAAGAGGGGAACTTTCAAAAATATTTTCCCAAAAATCAATAAGCAGGGGGGGGGGGTTGGATAAGAATGTCCTGCGTGGAAAATTTTCGACAAATTAATTATTGGGGGGACGGTTATTAGGTACCCGAGAGTAATTACCATGTAGTCAAAATATTAACCATTTGAGTATGAGAGATCAAAGTCGGAAAACAAAGACATACGTTTCTCTTGCGATTTTCTTAATTTGTCTTGGAAAGTTCTTGGAAATTAAGGCGGGGATGCATTTATAATATGATATAAGAAAGTTGGGTGGTTCTCAGCTTTAGACTTATATAAACATTGAACTTAACTTTAGAATTTTAATGTTTTTGATCTGTCACAAAAATATCGACCTCCTCCGCGGGGTCCCAAAGTTTTTGTCTTGAAAAACCATTTTTTGATTAAATATTTTTTAGGATGCGGTTGAGCACTTAGCGCTGGTCGAATCAAAAATCTCTTCGTATTACTACACGCACATCGTTCGAAGATTGTACCATGCTAAAGAACTACACTTGCTGACAACGTTCTGTTCATGTAAAGAACCCATGGATTTTTGCACTTATGATGAACTCAAATTACTGATCAAAGTATTTTTGAAGTTGAAGTTGTTAGATAATGCGTACAAACTTCAAGCGAAGTTCAATAGTAAAAGCAAGAAGGCGTTACTGTTCGCTTACTTTGTGGAACAATGTAAATTGAATAAGGTGTTGGGAAAACTGGTGACGTTGGCCTTCACACCAGAGGAAGAGGTATCAGTACTATTAATTTCTATCCAAAGACACAAAATGAAGCTAGTCTATTCGTTAATAGTGACGTTGAGCCTAAAACCGGCCAATCAAATAGCTTCATTTCTTTACGAAACGATACCGAACCATTTTAGAATGTTCCCGAGTTTTCTAACCCCCCCCCTCTGGGGGGAGGCGCTTTGGACTTGAGCTGCTGTCGTAAGATTTTGAAATCTTTGTACCACCTAACTTTTTATCTGGAAACCGTATCTCAATGATCAACTTTTTACTTTCACTTTTCCAGGAATTGTTGAGACGTATTTTGAAGAACTCGAAAGACATCCAAGATTACTTGTTGGTGTTTTATCTTGAGCGTGGTCTTTACCATGAAGCTTCCTCGATGACAAAAGATATGAGGAGTAGTGGTAAATGGCAAAACTTGCGCTCCAATCTCTTGCAATCGAATGAGGACCGAAGGCTCAGTAAAAGAGTAAGTCTTAAGAATACTTTGTTATTGTTTTTAAAATGTGTTTATACCTGAAAAATACTTGAATCTGAGTGAGAAGAGCTGTTTATTATTTTTTCAGAGAAATTTCTTGGAACAGCTAAAGAGCAAATCCCATCAAATTTTCTTTTTTAATGTTTATAATCCAGTAGTCTTTTTACCCACACTAACCGTGTAATAAAATTGACATCTTATCAAAATCTCAACTCTTCTTTCTTTTTAACAGACTGTCCTTGATGGTTTCGATACGAAGGGACTTTTGGTGGACGGTTTTATACAGACTGTACCGTCGATCGAACAGAAGAAATTGAATTTATTTGAAACACGATCTCCTAACACTTCCCTTCGAAACAACGGTAAGCGCGTAATCCACATTTACCACCTTTTACAGGGTACCAGGTCGTTACCTCAAAATACTATCGCTATGAGTACTAACTCATTCAAGAAACCTCTGTTTACTTTGCTTCCTATTTTGAGACCATGTTTGAGATACATTTTTACCCTATTTGTTTATACCGGTGCACTTAGACTAGGATTTTATTTATGTGGTCTGTCCGACAAAAAAACACAAAATACTATTATTTCCTGTCAATCCTTAGAACACCAGCCTTTATCAACGGTGTACCGGACGGCGTCGAAACGCACGAGAAATGATGCACACGCCAGCGATATCCTCTCCACCCTACAATACCACGATATATCAGCCTCTTCAGACAGCACCGGTGGTCTGTTGAACTGTAGCGGATTCAATATCGATTGCCTTGGTACATCTTCTCAACGACGCCGTAAATCTCCTTTGTTTGATGGCGAAATTCTGACGTCGCCCAAAAAGAAAGCTAAAGAGACGCCCGTTGCCCCTGCCCTCTTACCTTCAACGCCAACAAGAGTTCAAGAGAAACTGAGGTTTGCAAAAGAATTGACAAGCAGGCAAAGGTAGATTTTCTTTTTTCGATGATATTAGAGTATCGGTTTATCTAATTTGTACCTTGGTCTACGCTTCCATCTCCCTTCATGCATAAAACTCTCTGTTTTCGGAAGAACTATTTGTTTAATATCTCGTGGGTTTTCTAAAATTGTATCTCAAAAAATTTCCTAGAAAAATTAACCTAGAAATTTTGGCGGATTTGGCGGATTTAGCCCTTAAGGTAATTACAAAAGAAATGGTTCCTTGTTGCTGGAAAAAGATTTTTGATTTTCATAGGAAAGACTTGTACCAAGGAGTAGACGCCTTCCTTCTCCTCAACACTCCACCTGCCGTTCGTCGCATGAAGAATGTTGCTAATATTTCCACCACTATTGATCCTCTCAAAACACCTCAAAGTATTTTAAAGGTAATCACTCAAACACACGTTTGTAATTTTTTGTTGAGCTGAATTCTAATACCCTCTCCTAGATATTAAAGACATATTGTTCTCGCCTTCACTGGCAAGCTTATATTTAAAGCCATCTGTTTGATACTGATATAACTGAAAATATCCCTATTTTCCTTATCGTCTCAATACAAAACAATACCGCTTTTTCCCTCACTCTGGGTCACACAGACTATTTAAGGTTGACCTAGGAAGGTTCGTTTTTTTCTAACTATTTTACTATCTATCAGTGAGTAGAATTTTTTCAAATCACAGCTTCAATTATTAAACTTTGAGTTTAAAGCCCCGAAGGAATCTTGAGGCCGCATTTGATCGGGTCGAATCTAGCCCTTTCTTTGTTTTTAAGCGACATATTTTTCAAAATCTGGCGATAGGTTTTACTTTTAATCTGGCTTTCGTGTGAAAACCAAATGGGTCGCAAATAGTGGCTTCATTTCCCACCCATGAATTTCAAATCTAGTCCCTTCGGGGGCTTTGAAATCAATGATTTGTACCAGCCTATATTCTGTAACGTTATTCCTCTTTTCTAGTCGCGCACCAAATCCAAGATGCAGAAGATCGACTTCGCCGTCAATACGCAACAAATCGACACTTCATTGACTACAGAATCCGATAAAACCCCGTTTCGGAAGATTCGATTTACCGGGTTATCACCGACCTCACCTTTGACACCAAACGAAGTTTCCGTTTCGTCACACGATGACTTGATGTCTCATATGAAATCCATCGACTCTTCTACACACGAAGACCAAATATTGAGCGAACTTAGTAGAGGTACATGCAAAGTTTTCGATTATTATCATTAGTAACAAGCATCTTATACAATATAGATACAATACAGTGTAAATTGGATTTGCTAAAGTAAACAAATGCATATTTCGCATAGAATGAATCCCTCTTGTAATTGGGGCTTCTTGGCAGATTTCCAAAAAGCCTCGGAAGATTGGGTGGTCAATATGAAAGGGGAAGACGAAGTCAAAAAAAGCATCTTTTATGTTTAAAAGGAGTTAGATCTAAGAATGATATTTGCGACCGTTAGCAGATTTTCGACTAAACGTGCTGAAAGTTGGTAGATATCTCGGGGGAGCTGGAGATGAAGTAGCGTGGTAGATAGTAATCGAAGTTCAGAGATCTCTTTACACGCGACACATGAAACCTTTGATATAAAAGGGTGAGCATATTTCACTGATTAATAATTGTGGTGTGGAAACTTCCAAAAAGGCCTAGAGAAAATCTTTGAATGACATTCTTTATTTCATTACAGAGTTTGAAGAGAACGAGGTAACAGATGATCAAGACATGATTGAAGCTGTCGATGACGGTGATGGTGATGATGATGGCTTGAATAAGACACCTATGGAAAGTATTCTACTTGAGCTCTCACAAGACGATGACGATCTAGACAATTCGATGGAAGAATCATCTCCAATCACCTCTTCAACGTCCATTGTTCGCGAAGCCATTCTATTGCAACAAGCATCACCACATCCTTCAAGTCGCACCGATATCGAGTCTCAAAACACTGCCCATCCATCCAATGATAGGGTATCAGCTTTGTTTGAAGCGCGTGAAACGTCACAATCCAGGGATGGCTCTACCTCACCTGTCTTGGTTAAAGAACAAACTCCTTCTCCGATTTCAATGGATCAAGGATCTGGCTCGCATTCTCCAGTGTTGCTCAAAGAACGCACTCCTTCACCACGAGTCACCTTCGAAGAGCACTCTCGTTCACCGGTGACGTTCAAACAGCCTCCTGAAATTTCGCATCATCTTAACACGCCTTCAGCATCAGACAAAACGAGAGATGAAGAGAACACAGCAAATTATGAAAGTTTTGATGATTTCCAATCACCACTGCAGTATTTGGAGCATGAGAAAAGAAATCTGTCTCCACCTGAAACGAAAAAAAACATCTCGGTTGTTATGTTGGACGATTCGTCTGACGAAGAAGCGAATGAAGGAGAAGGAATTGGGAACGAGTGTGAGGAGCCTGAGTGTGAGGAGCCTGAGTCTGAGGAGGAAGAAAGTGAATACTTGGATGATGATGAAGAAGATGAAGAAGACGAATTTTCGGAGAATGGAGATTTGAAAGGAGAAGAAATCGAAGATTCAGGTGAACTGGTCGAAGAGGAACTTGAAGACTCCGGTGAACTAATTGATGAAGAAAATCTTTCCGATGATAGCGACGAGGAGGAGGATCTTCCTGATGATTTCGTGTTAGCGCAAGACGGTGCAGAAGTTGACGAGTCGAACGATATACAAACGGTTGTTGGAAAAGGGCAAGATGATAAAAACGCTGAAAGTGATTTCGTACAACCCCCACTTTTAACGGAGGATGATGATCAGCAAGTGACTTCAAATGAAGATATTGAGATGATTGATGATGACACTGAAGTTGAGCAATCAGTTGTTATGCTCCAGGAATCTCCACAAAGAGTTGACGAAGATGTGTCCGGAGTTGAAGTCGATCGCAGCATATACGAAGATGCACCGGATCAAAGTCTCAGAAATGAAACTTCGAATCTCAGTGTAAATCAAACAAATGCTAGTTCGCTTTATGAGGATGTTGAAAGTGAAAACATGGAAGGGAATTCACCTTTACGGGGAAGAGAAGAAATAGATATCTACGAGGATGTCATGATCGACGAAGATGTAAAACTGTATGCAGACTTGGATATTGACCAACAGGACGAAAATTATGAGGATGGCCAACAGACCTACATTTTCAACACCGATATTGAAGGAGAGGACTTGATATCTGAGCCCACTCCACAACAAAAAGATGAAGATTTCGCGATCGTTGATAACGTAGACGATGATCTTCCTCGACAAACGGAAAGTGCTGAATATGAAATGATTCAAGAGACGGATGGATATGTTGGGTCCGATACAGAATCCAGGGTGGACTCACATCAGGTGATTGCTATCTCCAGTGAAGAGTCTCTCATTACTGAGGATCAAATGATGAGTGATATTGATGTAACTCTAGACCCTGAGTCAACGAATGGTACGACAACCGAACCAGCAGTAGAGGATAAGGACGTCTCGCCAAAAGAAAGCTTCGAAATGGTGCAATCCTTACCATCAGTACGATCTATTGAAGATGAACCTGTTAAAGAGGATGAACAAGGTACGACGACTCCATCGCGAAGTGAAGAAAACATGAACAAAGCACCTTTACTCTTTGAACGATTACTGACTGAGAATTACAGTAACGATTCCTCTTACACGGACGTTAGTGAGAGCGTTAGTATTTTTTCTGTCAGTGACTCAAACAGTCCTGAGCATTTCAGCGAGAAAAATGTTACGTCTGCCATTATGGAAACGAGAGAAGCAAAAGATGCAGATGAACCAGCTGCTATGGAAACGGATAATGGTAGTGTTACGGAGACGGATGCGAATGAGAATCTTGATGTTTCCATGGCTACAAGCGTTAGAGGTAAAAGACAACGACAACCAAAAACACCGGTCCGCGTACAACCTCCGAGACGGATAACTACCCGAAGTGCATCCAAGAAGAAAACGGATGACACCAAACTAGAAGAGAGTATTTTAAACGAAATTCAAGAAGAAACTGAACAGTACAATGCTTTAGAAAATGTAAATCGAGCCTTAGTTGTTGAAGTACCAACTACACGTCGGTCAGCATCCAGAAAGAATTTGGAGGCTAGTGTACCTTTGGAGAGCCTCGCAACTGAGCTGACAAGTGAAATATCTGAAGACGTCCCAATGGCTACTACGTCCAAACGAAAAGCGTCGAAAAAGAAGACAGAAGCTAAAACACTTACGGAAGAAACGAAGAGCACTAACGAAATTTCAGATTCCGTTTCCAAAAGCCCTGCACGAAGATCTTCCAGAAAGAGAACAGAGGCAAAGAGGTCACCTTCAGAACCCGATGCATCCGAATCGACCGGTGAATTTGCAGAATTGGTTTCAAAAACGCCTACACGAAGATCGTCTAAAAAGAATACTGAAACTAATGATGTGAGTTCAGATGTAAAGACCACTGAGCCTGTTAGTGAAGTTGCCGAACCTACTTTAAAAAGAAAATCGTCCAAAAAGAAAACTCAGATTGACAGCATGGATTTGGAATCAACAGAAACCACTTACGAAGATGTATTGATGGCCTCCAAGAAAAGAACTTCTAGAAAGAAAACTGAATCAGTAGAAGTAGAACCAATGCATTCTGAATCTACAGGAGAAATCACAGAGGATGCTTTGACGACGTCAACGCGAAGATCTTCACGTCGAAAAACCATTCAAGCTTCTACAGAGCAGTTAATAGAAGTTGAAACTTCTAAACCCACAACCCGCACAACACCTCTTAAAAAGATTGCAACCTCGACAACGGCCAAAACAACTCCAAAACGTTCGCCTTCCCGTAGAAGCGTCAATGCATCCATCTCTGAACCGATGTTGGTCATTTCGCCAATCACAGAAGAGAATACTGAAGAAACCATAGCAACGAGTCGACCACGTCGAACACCCGCAAAAAGGACAACGACCAAATCTACACCCAAGAGATCGCCATCTCGTAGGGGAGTCACCGCCACTGTTTCAGAACCCGCCCTTTGTATACCACCCATCTTGGAAGAAGTAAACGCAAGTGACGAAGAAATCGGATTCAAACATCAAGAAGAAGAGACGCTGACAAAAGTCATAGCAAGAGCCGAAGAGTCAATTCTAGAGGAATCTTTCTCCAGTAGCCGGACAACGCGTAGACGAAGCACTGGCAGAACAAAAGTTGAAGCATCGAAAAGTGCCGAAACACTTACCACCAGTTCGTCTACTGTCATCAAAACGACGAAAAGTACCCGTGGTAAACCGCCCAAAGCAAGGTACTTAAATTTATTTTAATTAATGTTCCTTTCAATTTCACTGTTCAGTTTTTGTCTGACTCATTGCCGTAGTGTGCTCAATATCTTTTTTGGTTCTTCTTTTCTCTAGTTTCACAGATTGTTAAATGCAAGGGAAAATTCACAATTCATTTTTGTTTTCATTTCAAAGCGTAATGCTCTATGCTTTAAGTCTTTTCTGTGGTTTTCAACTACATGTTTTTTTTTATAAGCAAACACAGTGTATGCCCCTTGGTCAGGCTCGTGTATGCTTAAGTTCTCATATGCTTATTATATGCTTATGAATCATGCTTAAATTCACCCCGAGCCAAGTTTTAGTGAAATTTTAGAAATTTTGTAAAAATTTGTTCAGATTTGGGAGCAGTGGTAGCCGTGGAATGTCTTTTTTTTACTTGACCTCAACCAAACCATTTTAAACTGATGAAAAAATTACAACTTGAAAAATATTTACGGCTGACACATATGCTTGTGTTATGCTTAGGAATTCTACAAATCTGAGCCTTCATATGCTTATAAGCGTTATGCTTATAAAAAAAAACATGTGTTTCCAAACATTTTACCAAGATTTGTAACTTTCTTTTTTATTTCTTTTAAGCGTATCTCACGAGAGTGTTTTATCATTCGTCAAACAAAGCTCTTCAAGCGAGATCGAAGAAAGTGATTCGAGTACTCGAACCTCTAAACGATCTTCGAGTAAACGTGCATCTCTTGCTATTACTGGTTTATCCAAGACACGTACTCGAAAATAAAGTGCTACGTACGATTTGGATACGTCGGTATTTTTATGATACGACCCATGCTGTTACAACCAACTACGCATAATCACTCTTTTTTGTGGCAGGCCCAGTCCTTTAGACACGAATTTGAGATTCAATGCTCTCCTGCTTCTTGGGATCATAAAGTTGCTCCTCGTGTGACAAGTCATGTGCCGATTGTGCAACAAAAAATCAGATGATGCCCAAGATGTCCTTGCCACGCCCTAGTGATTTGTTTTCAAAGGAAGTGTTTACTGTTCTGTTGAAGAATCGTTATAACGTTAAGAAGATGAATACAAGTTTGTCAACAATTTCAAAATGGGACTTGACGGTGTTACCGTAAGTTGGTCTAATATCGACACCCCTCCTCTAATTCCGACACCCTTCTTTATAGAAAGAAATAATATGAAAGCTTGAATCACTGATTGAAAAAGAATTATTCCTCTCTTACCACTAAGCAAAGAAAAACAGTTTCAACCTTTCTATAAATTTCAGCTGATAAAAAGGGTGTCGGAATTAGAGGAGGGGTGTTGACATTAGACCAAGTTACGGTATGGCATATAAAAATGAAAAGAGAGTTGCAACCCTGTCCACTACTTCTACTAGTATATTTTCTGCATTTAGAATTTTCCGTCAATTTCGACGCTATCACCAAAGTAGAATTAGCCCTATACACACAGCTTACTTACTTATTTTTTTGATGATCGATTTCTTTTTCTTTTGTGTAGTTTCGCTGAAGAGTCGCTTTAGTCCTTTTTCATTCTTTGCGTAACCTCACATTCGCATGTATGGAAAATAAAAACATCTTTTTTTTTAAACAACGTTTTTTTGTTAATTTTTCTGTCGTTTTTATCAAATTTTTGGAAAAAAAGCAATATTAATAGTTAGGTTTATTACAAAAAAGTGAAAAAAGAGAATATGCTTGAGGCATTGTTTCATTGTCCCCACTCCACTGTTGTCTTAAAGAATTTGATTAATCCAGTTGCATGATCGTATTGCCTTATCGTTCCATCAAGGCTATTCACATTCTGTACCATTTTCTTGTCTAATTTTGATGCTTATTACTATGTATATTTTCCTTTTAGACTAGACTCAAAAAAAAGTAACAAAAATATTGAAAAATAAAGATGGCTAACCCTACAGAGCTTGTGAACGGTGAAGCAGAAAACACGGCTCAAAACGAAGAAGATGCTCAATCAAATGAAAAGAAGCACGACAAAGCCGCATGCGCGGATCTTGAACGAATCACGGACTACGCCGAAGATATCGAAGTGTCGGATAGTAATATCGATAACGCCATGTCTTTGATCGAAGGTCGAAGATCTGAAGAGGATGTATTAAAAGCTGAACGCGAAAAAGAATTATCACAAGTAAAAGTTCGTAAAGAGGACGTTGAATTGATCGTAAATGAAATGGAAGTGTCGCAAACGATAGCTGAACGTAAATTACGAGAAGCAGGAGGAGATGTTGTACAAGCTCTCGTATTACTTACGAACTGAAAGATTTGGTTGGCATTATTTTTAATTTTTAATTTTGATTTTACCTCATATGGAGATGAAAGCTTTATCTCTAATACTTTGATAGACACGGACTACAAAAATACAGAACGCTGGATAGGGGTAAAATGAAGAGATATCAAGAGACTCAAATGTTGAATTTTGACGATATGTTCTTGACTATGGAAAACATAAATCTTAACGAAAATGATTTCATTTTCTTATTTTGAGGTCTTGAAGATTCCCTTTTTGATTTTTCTCATACTTGAAAACATATCCCGTTTAATGATGGACGCTTCGCTTCGTAAGCGCTATCTGAATCATCAAAAAGCGAACTAAGGAGCCGGGTTCGAATTTGAACGAAACTTGTGATTTTTATAAATCTCAGAGCAGTTTTGAATACATAACTGGTAAAATAAATTTATGAAATAAACTTGAGCTTAATATGGGGCTATGAGCTCTCTCCATCTTCGATTCTTTGGATATTAATGTGATTGACACGTGTGAGATGAATTCTTACAGTTTGTCTCCACAGCTTAATTTCAGAGAAAGCTAAGCTGTGGTGTTCATGGTACAGTAAAACCTCCAATTAACGGACTATGATAGCGGACAAATCTATTTTCATCGGCCGTTTCCCAATCAAATCCCAACTCATAAAATTTGATTTTGTAATCCAGAATGGAGGTCCTATAAATTAACCTTTGTCCGTTCGTTCGTTCGTTCGTTATTAGCTTTCCTCATGATTGGCTCATTAGTTTTTTCTGATTTTTTGCACAAAGATGCATAACTATAAACCCTCGAATGTGACGGAGCCTGATTTAAAAAACAAAAAACGGCTAAAAATGGGTTTTTTTGGACTTTGAAAAATTGGATCATTGATTTTTTCTGATTTTTTGCAGGAAAGTAAGGTACCATCATAGGTAAAAGATGGTTCAAGCTGATTTTTGCAAAAAAATTTTGTTGGCTCAAATAGCGCATGTTTATCTATAAGAATCGCTATTAATAAGCATACATCAATGTTCTTAGTCAAATTACTCAATTTTTTTATGAGATAGATGTTTTCTTTGCTCAGGAGGGCTTACTTTTAAAAAATATGTGTGTTTCGACATGAAATTTTGTTTGCTCGGCGTGTTTTTATAGAAAAACTGGCCAAATTCGATATTTTTTTATAAGCACATTATCAATTACTTAGGTATAAGCTTTTCTCGAGATTGGCTCTTTCATTCTTTACGATTTCTTGAACAAAGATGCATAACTATAAACCCTCGAATATAACGGAGCCCTATTTTCAAAAAAAAAAATTGTGGGGCAAATTCGGGCCAAAAAACGACTAAAAAATGGGTTTTTTGGACTTTGTGAAAAATTGGATCATTAATTTTTTCAGATGTTTTGTATGAAAGTAAGGTACCATCATAGGTAAAAGATGGTTCAAGCTGATTTTTGCAAAAAAATGCAAAAAAAAGCGCATGTTTATCTATAAGAATCACTATTAATAAGCATACATCAATGTTCTTAGTCAAATTACTCAATTTTTTGATGAGATATGTTTTTTTGCTGTCGAAATCTTGAATATGAAAGAATATTTCAAGAGCATGAAATTTCGGTTTCTAAACGTGTTTTTTTTATAAGAAACAAACGACTAATTTAAATAGATCGTCACTATTTGTGTATTGAATGATTGTTTAATGGTCACGCTTATGTAGATATCAATTATATATGTGTTAAATGCATAACCAGGTAGGTCCATAAAAGTCTCACTTGTTTTTAACCAAAATAGTTTGTTGGGTGCCCCAATTCAGTTATTTTTAACTTTTAAGCAAGCGCGTTTATGAAGTTTATGTAATGATAAAAACGTGACCTAAACCCCTATGTAAACCGAAATCAACCAACTGTTTCTTCAAGTCCATCGGCAAAGACTCTCAAAAGAGAGTAACATCCTCAGCACAACATCACATTCATCATCAAGTCCTTCAC
This sequence comes from Clytia hemisphaerica, assembly GCF_902728285.1. Lineage (NCBI taxonomy): Eukaryota > Metazoa > Cnidaria > Hydrozoa > Leptothecata > Clytiidae > Clytia > Clytia hemisphaerica. The sequence goes on along the minus strand of NW_027104107.1, from coordinate 950,642 downwards.
CTCTTTGCAGTCACTCGAACTGTTGCATTTTGATAACCCAACCTCGTCCCCGTGTATCCCAGGCTCTATTTACGGTTTAAGAAAGCCGATGGTATGGCAGGGTTGAAATTGTCTCACCCAGGGGCCACTTTGGGGGAAGGGGACAAGAACGGTAAGAATAACAAGAACAGGAACGAGAAAAAAGAACAGGATAAGAAATACCTTATCGGGGAAATAATGTCGGGGGAAAGTGACCAAAATTTTGAGGGGGTGACGAAATTTTCCCCCGACATTTTATCACCCGACCAAAACTTTTACCCAATTTTTTAAACCCCAAAATCTAATTTTTTACACCTTTATTAACCGAAATTGGTGCTTTATAAACGTCGAATATTACAAGATCTTTTTTTCGAGCTAGTGAAGGAAACCATTTTCATTTGGGCAATTTAGTCGGGTGAAAGTGACCAAATTGTAAATTTCGTTGGGTAAAAGTGACGAAAATGCCTCTAGCACTAGGTGACTAAATAACTAACCCGACTAAATAAAACTCTGTCTGGCGTTTAAATAAAACTCTGTCTGACGTTTGAAATTGACGTTTGACAATTCTCTTTTAATCTTTTCTTGTCCCAGTATCTCTAGATAAATACTCAAGCCTAAGATTTCAGAAATTTTATTTTTTCGACACCCTGAATGAAATGGCCTGATTTCAAAATCGGAGCTCCTCTCTAGTTAACCGATGCTTCTGATGCTTACTCAATACCCGATGGTGTCCGCTTATATTGTGGAGGGTCCACTGAATTTGGTGTATTATTCGGTGACAATGCATTCTAAAGCGAATGAAGTTTTAAACCCCCCCCCCCCCTGGGGCTACAAAAATCGAACATATACCGGGCCTAGCTACGCAGAAACTTGCGTAGCGAGAAAACAATTTATCAAGCAACAACAAACTCTCAAAATAAAATCAACTCAAATGAAACGTTTTTATCACACAAATCCCCACACATTTTATTTTCAAGAATTTTTTTTGAGCGGGAAAAAATTTTAATTGCGATATTGACACTTTTTTTTTTGTTTGGAGTTAGTGCACAAAGGTTTATACGACTAAAATTTACTTTTTTGCTTTATTTCTAATATGTCTGAATTAGTCGTCTAGCTTGCTAGACTAAATATGGTGAGAAGAGAGCGATGATCATATCATGACGACAAAGTATTTATGGCGGTTTATCAGGCGTTTCTACCTTCCGCCCCGCCATCGCAAGAGAGCGCGCTAGGAATATGACGTCATTTCAATTTTGCAATTTTTCAAAAATAAACTTTTAAATTAGTCGGGCTCAACTATATTATACCCTCACGACAGTACTAGCTTTACGTAGAGTTGGTAATCATACTGGGAATATTACGAATAACGTATTACGTATAATTTTGCTTATTTATATTACAGGTGAGCCCGACTAGCTTTGTCAACGCTGAAAGATCAAGATCAGAAAAAGCTTCATCAGAACTTTTCTAACAACTTCTCATATTTTTTCGCCATACAAACAGGTAAGCTTACTTTGAACAGTATAGGTCTTCCTACTCATACCTTCCCTTCTTGTCTCCTTCAGAAGTTGCAATGCTAACTGGCTAAAAGATATTGAAGATGGATGTACGTTCATGGTAAAAAACGACCCTGCCTATTATGCCCCGGACAGTCCGGGGCAAATGTCTGGGGTCTGAAAAAAATAACTTTTTCCCCGGACCTACGTCCGGGGCTCCAATTTTTGCGCCATAAATTTACCCCGGACGTATATCGCCGAGCACACTTTAAACCCCCGGACATTTTATCCAGGTCTAAAACTCACCCCCTCACGCCCAAATTCCGAGATTATGTATGTGTGTTTTTCAGCGACGGAGACGGTAAGGTTCTAATTTGACTAGATCCTGACCAGCTGAGGATGACGGTAAATCTTACCTTACTTACCTTTCTCTGTCTGATCAGGATCCATTTTTCAGCTTTCGGTTAGATTTTAGAATTTGATTGCTGAACAAACCACGCTTGAGATTTAAGGTTCAAATACAGGCCTCACACACGAAACGCCAAAATCAGGACATTACAAGATCTTTTGGAAGACGGCGTTTGTCCACGGAAGAATATTTCAATGAATTAGAAAAAAGCCCGCGCGGTCAGCGATTCTATAAAAAGCGACCGCGCGGGCTGTCTGGGGCGTCCGGGGTAGTCTCTCAAAAACAAATAATACGGACCCCGGGCACGCATCAAAAAAACCCCGGACTGTCCGGGGCATAGGCAGGGTCGTGGTAAAAACCGTGGAATGATGTTTTTCGTTTGAGGTTAAATTCCAACTCGTAGCAGTACCCTGTCGACCACCGGACTGTCCGGTGTATTTTTCCGGTGGCAAAAAGTATCCTTTCGCTACACCGGATGCAATAAGTCCGGTGTCAGTCCGGTGTTGCATAGACGCCGGACATTTATGAAACAAAAAATAAGAAACACCGGACGCACCGGACTGGTCATGTCTGGTGTTTTGATTGTCCGGTGGGAAAGGTTTTACAAAACCTATTCTCTTGAATATAAAAAAAAAAGAAATTTAATACAAAAATAAAGAAATACTAAAAAAATCTAGGATTGAAATGAAAGTATATACAATGAATGATGGGTTTAAATAATGTTGATGTTAATGTTAATGTTTTTAAAATAATTTATTTTCTAATAATGAAATAGAAGGATGAAAAGTGGTTGAGAAGAATTTAAATGTAGAGATTATGATAGACCTTTTCGCCTTTGCGTCCGCCATATTGAATTGTATGCAAAAATTATGGTTGCCGAATTGCCGTGGTGAAATTCCCTTAGAAAGTATGCAAAACATATGCAAAAAGAAAGTATTAAATAAAAACTTACATGCATAATTGGCATTATATTAAAGTGTAATCTTGTAGAAGAAAGATTAAATTTGCTTCTCTTGAAAACTAAAAACAATTATATTCACTCATCTCTTAGAACAAGCACTTCAAAAGACCATAACATTAGACAGAATCTCAAACTGAAAAATCACCCGCGAAGGTAAAAAACAATCCTTATTCGGCTGACGGCAAATTATTCTCCTGGGAATAGAGCCGCCAAATGATCAAATCAAAACATTGATAAAGTGTGACGTCATAATCTGCTTTCAGTTTGCGTGTTTTGAAAGTTTGATGTGTGTACTCCGTCTTCGTGGAATTTCTTAATGGCATGAAAACAGAATATGCAATGTCTTTAAGAACAAATTCCTAAAAGGCTTTTGTTGTTCTGTAAATATTTCCTTTTGGATTAAGAAATTCCATCTTTTATTGTTCTAATGATTATAATATTTATTTATAAGATGCTTTGTTGTCTTTTTAATCTTTGTGTAAACTTGCATATGTTTTGCATACATTCCAACTAAATCCAACCACGGCATTTTCGTTCCTGTATTTTTGCATACAATTCAATATGGCGGACGCAAAGGCGAAAAGGTCTATTTATGTCAGCGTTTACGGGACTTAAGTATTGAAATGCTGAGAGTAGATAGGAGATTAGTTTTGCTATCGCAATGCAATGGGGTAAATCTTAATGTCTATTTGAAATCTAAGGTGCTAATTTTACTAAAAAATAAATTACGATCTTCAATAGATGTGACTTCAGAGGGAAGATTGTTCCATAGCTTGACAACCTGAGGGGGAAATGACATTGTATACGATTGAATTGAACCCAGTATTTGTTGAAATTTGATGTTCTTACAACGCTGCCTATTAGGGAGAATTGATTTGTCCACATGTTTTAGATTGTGGAGAACATCGTGAAAGAATTTCAATCTAATCATTTTTCTACGTTTCTCAAGTGTGTCCAATTGGGTAGCCTGGATATCCAGCCCGTAAACTTTTTTTTGATTTTGATATTTCTTATGTTTACGGTCTGGTTTACCTAGATCGTCTGCATTCTCATCTGAGGATGATTATGCGGATATTCTGATTGGTTGGTCCAAGCGAATCAGAGATCTGAATGGTGGCGCGCGTATAAGAAATTATGCGAGCCGACTTGAAGTGTACGCCTAAATAATTAGGTGGACCGCGCGGGCGATCAGCAATGCGCATACGCTGCTTTGCAAATCTCCCTGACTTTTCTTCTTCGAAGCAAATAACAATAGAATATGTAATTATCTCCCTTGGGTGTTTGACCACGCATCCAAATAAAAATAACAATAATGGTAGGGAAGAAGTGAAGAAGTGGGAAGATCGGAAAACATGGGAATTTTTAGATGTTCTGGTTGTTTTCTTTCCAAATACTTGCTTAGATATTCTTGTTTTAATCTTCTTAATGACTTGGTTGCATCGTGTAAAGAGCTAAAGGTATATCTTTATTTTGCTTCAATTCTTCTTTTCTGTTTGCCAATTTTGTAGTGCTGTTTTTTGGGTTGAAAGTTTTGTTTTGATTTTTTTTTTCTCCAAAATTCACTTTGCACTTTCTGTCTAACAGACTTTCCACCACACTGTCTATATTTTATGGTCAAGGCAGGCTGCCATTCTAAATTAATTTATCACTGCTGGGGTAGCATCTTGAAATTATGCATGTCATTATGTGCATAAATTTATTTGCAGCCATGGGATTCATGCAGGAAAATCTGTCAACAGGGGTTCACCTGATTTCTAGGTGAACCAAGCTCTATAATTTTAGAACTTTGTCTGGCTGAGGTAAAACTTATTTTTTCTAAAATTTTGAGCTTGGATATCCAGGCTACCAATTGGGCATCTCTAAGAAGAGATGTTGGGGATGATTTCCTGTCCCATTTGTTGTAAATGCAACGGAGTGACTTTCTTTGTACAGCCTCAACTTTAGATGTCAATGTTTCAATTCCTGGAGTGTCCCATACAGAAGATGCATATTCAACAAGTGGACGTATGTATGTTTTATAGCATGCTAATTGTGCTAATTGTCCGGTGGTAAAAAAATTCTCATTTTACACCGGACTTTCGCGTGTTCGGTGTTCGTTAAGTCTGGTGCGTCGACAGGGTCCTCTCGTAGCGGTTCACCTGTGTCAAGTGAACGAACATTCGCCATACATGGTCAACCCATAGCTATGTTGTGGACGTGAAGGGAATAGACCTTTTCGCCTTTCCGTCCGCCATCTTGAATTGTATGCAAAAATACAGGAACGAAAATGCCGTGGTTAGATTTAGTTGGAATGTATGCAACATATGCAAGTTTACACAAAGATTAAAAAGACAACAAAGCATCTTATAAATAAATATTATAATCATTAGAACAAGTCAATAAAGAATGCTGAAGATGTAAAAATATTGCAACAAGACCTTCAGATTTTATATCAATGGACAATCGCAAACAATATGAAATTGAATGATGCAAAATTTGAATTGCTACGTTATGGCTCAAATACAGAAATCAAAAATGAATCTCACTATACCTCACCATCAGGAGACAAAATTGAAGGAAAGGAATATGTTAAAGACCTGGGAGTTCTTATGTCCAATGATTGTCTATTTAAACATCAAATTGAATCAATAATTGAAAAAGCCAAAAACATCATTTCTTGGATATTACGTACCTTCACTTCCCGCTCTACACATACCATGATCACTCTCTATAAATCACTTGTGATCCCTATACTGGAATATTGCTCAGCGTTATGGAGCCCCAGTACTATTAGTCTTATTCAAAGACTTGAAGAGATCCAGAAATCATTCTTGAAACAAATAAAAGGAACACACCAAAATTAATGGGAAAGTCTAAAGAAGCTTAGAATATACTCACTTCAAAGAAGGAGAGAACGCTACAGGATCATATACACCTGGAAAATATTGGAAAATCTTGTGCCAAATATCAATGATTGCTTCAAATCTAAAGACCATCCAAGATTAGGACGAATGTGTTTTAGCAAATACGCCGGTCCAAACAATTCAAAATTACGCGACAGTACCCTGACTATACAAGGAGCAAAACTTTTCAATGCAATGCCAAAGAGCATTAGAAACTTGAAAAATTAAACTGTTGACAAATTCAAAAATGCACTTGACAAACACTTGCAAAAAATTCCCGATGAACCCCAAATCCGTGGTTATACAGGGTGCAGGAGAGTTGACTCAAACTCAATTTTAGACATGAAATCTCTCTGCTGATCCATTTCTTCCTTCAGGAATTATGGATTGAATGAAGATTGTGGTGTGGATCAAAAGATTCTTGCCAGAGCGGTACGCTCAAACACATCCAAAAGTATCCAAAAGTAAGTAACAATAAAAGATGGAATTTCTTAATCCAAAAGGAAATATTTACAGAACAACAAAAGCCTTTTAGGAATTTGTTCTTAAAGACATTGCATATTCTGTTTTCATGCTATAAAAAAATTCCACGAAGACGGAGTACACACATCAAACTTCCAAAACACACAAACTGAGAGCAGTAATTATGACGTCACACTTTCTCAATGTTTTGATTTGATCATTTGGTGGCTCTATTCCCAGGAGAATAATTTGCCGTCAGCCGAATAAGGATTGTTTTTTACCTTCGCGGGTGATTTTTCAGTTTGAGTTTCTGTCTAATGTTATGGTCTTTTGAAGTGCTTGTTCTAAGAGATGAGTGAATATAATTGTTTTTAGTTTTCAAGAGAAGCAAATTTAATCTTTCTTCTACAAGATTACACTTTAATATAATGCCAATTATGTATGTAAGTTTTTAATTCATACTTTCTAGTAGGGGGAATTTTGTTCGATTTTTTGGAATCGCTTGACTGTTTTGTTAGAAGCACTTGTTATACATTTTTGGAAAGCTAAGGGGTAGGGGAATCGAAATTACTATGTTTCCAATTTTTTTTCGGACACTTTGGTGTGATTTTCGGACAAATATGACGGTCTCAGGCAAAAATCATAGGGTTAAAAATTAACGAAAATTTTAGCTCGAGAAAACGGAAACCTGTTGTATATTTTTGGAAAGCTCTCAAAAAATTAAGATTAGAGATATATTGCAAGTATAGGTGATTTCTGTACCTAACTCGAGATATTAACCCTTGAAAACTGTGCTTTTCAGCCAGAAACAGCTATTTTGTCCAGTTTTTGCGCTTTTTGAAGCTCAATATCTCGAGTTAGGTACTGAAATCACCTATACTTGCAATATATCTCTAATCTTAATTTTTTGAGAGCTTTCCAAAAATATACAACAGGTCTCCGTTTTCTCAAGCCAAAATTTTCGTTAATTTTTAACCCTATGATTTTTGCCTGTCATATTTGTCCGAAAATCACACCAAAGTGTCCGAAAAAAAATTGGAAACATAGTAATTTCGATTCCCCTACCCCTTAGCTTTCCAAAAATGTATAACAAGTGCTTCTAACAAAACAGTCTAGCGATTTTACAAAATGCCCTCTACTATTCTTTTTGCATATGTTTTGCATACTTTCTAAGGGAATTTCACCACAGCAATTCGGCCACCATAATTTTTGCATACAATTCAATATGGCGGATGGAAAGGCGAAAAGGTCTATATTTGGGTACTACTACTTTAATGGGATAAATTTTCGCGGGGATTAATTTTCGTGGAATTCGCGGATTTGGGTGTCATCCGCGAAAATAAGTCCCATTGGAAATTTGAAAAAGGCCCATCCACGAAAATTAGTTTCCGCGAAAAATTTGAATTTTTTTTGCAATCCGCAAAATTTCTATTTTTATCCTTTTTTATTTTTTTTCTACATGAGGGCACGCAACCCTCGAAAAAGATCAATCCTCGATATGCTTGTTAGCAAAAAATCGTTTTCCTCAAAATTTTCTTCACATTCGAATAACTTGTCTACGGTCTATTATTATCATGGAATTTATTTTCTTTATTCAGTTACTACGTTCATATTTTGTTTGTATTCCCTTTGTATTTCTAGGGGTAGGGGGTAGAGTAACTTTTTTGGGGGGTATCTTCAGATCTTCTTCGCCTGGTGTTTTTTCTGTTCCATATAATGATAGAAGACATTAAAAAAAAAAAAAATTCAATTTTATGCATTTTTGACGAATTCCAGCCCAAAAAACTGTCCGGGGGGGCTTTTTTACCGAAAAATCATCTTTTTTGAGTTTTATTCTTCATATCTCTTCCAAAACTTGCTCAAATTCAAGATGTAGTGTTTTTTATGAAAATTTAACCTATTGTGATGCATTCTGCGCAATTTTTAAGGACAGAAGTCCAAAATTGGCCGAATGCCCCTGGGGGTACTGATTCGCACTACAGGCAAAAATTGGAAAAAATGGCATTTTCTGGCCTTTTCGGGCCTGTAAATATGTCAAAACTATTGCAAATCTTATTTTTTTCACTTGCTGTACTAAATTTTATGAAGAAACAACAAAATAATCATAATGGATTGAAAATTGTGCCCGTTGGAGCCCTAAACGAGCTGTTTTAAGCCAATTTTGGGTAGCAAAATGCTTTTTAAGGCCAATTTTGCAAGTTCATAAACTTTAAACAAATTGATTTACACGTCTGAAATTTTCAGAGATGGAAGTCTTCAGTAAAGTCTTTAAAGCAAAATGAATTTCAAGATTTTCACTTTTTTCAAAAAATCATAATGGCGTCTTCAAAAATCGCTTTTTAGCAAAAAAAATCATATTTATCAAAAATAGCATTTTTTAAGGCAAGCTTCTACAAATTGAGTTTAAATTCTGACTGAAATTTTTTTTGCAGTGATAGTACTCTGGGGATACTCCAGGGAAATCAAAATCATTTGGGTCTGTGATGCGTCCATGTCCCCCATCATGGAAATAAAATCCCTGCTAAGAGCCATTTTTCAGGCAAAAATCTAAATTTGGACTGAAAAAATTTTAAAAATGGCAATAGACATGAACCTAAAATCTTTTTGCAGTGAACGTCTTCTGGGAATACTCCAGGAAAATCAAAATCATTTGGGTTTAAGATTTGGGTATATCTGCCATTATGGAATTGAAATCTGTGCTAAAACTGGCTAAATTGCAACATTTCATGCAAAAATCCCATTTTGACTTAACAACTGCTCTAATGTGGCAATAGAGATGAACCTAAAATCTTTTTGCATTGATAGTCTTTTGGAAATACTCCAGGGAAATGAAAATCATTTGGGTTTAGGTGATTTTGATTTCCCTGGAGTATTTCCAGAAGACTATCACTGCAAAAAGATTTTAGGATCATGTCTATTGCCATTTTTAAAATTTTTCCAGTCAAAAATTGGATTTTTGATTGAAATATTGCATTTTAGTAAGAATTTCAATTCCAAAATGGTGGATATACCCAAATCCCAAGCCCAGATGACTTTGATTTTCCTGCACTATTTCCAGAATACTATCACTGCAAGAAAATTCGGGCCCATTTTAGAGATTTTTTCAGTCCAAATTTAGATTTTTGCCTGAAAAATGGCTCTTAGCAGGGATTTTATTTCCATAATGGGGGACATGGACGCATCCCAGACCCAAATGATTTTGATTTCCATGGAGTATCTCCAGAGTACTATCACTGCAAAAAAAATTTCAATCAGCATTTAAACTCAGTTTGTAGAATCTTGCCTTAAAAAATGCTATTTTTGATAAATATGATTTATTTTGCTAAAAAGCGATTTTTGAAGACGCCATTATGATTTTTTGAAAAAAGTGGAAATCTTGAAATTCATTTTGCTTAAAGACTTTACTGAAGACTTCCATCTCTGAAAATTTCAAACGTGTAAATCATTTAGTTTAAAGTTTATGAACTTACAAAATTGGCCTTACAAAGCATTTTGCTACCCAAAATTGGCTTAAAACAGCTTGTTTAGGGCTCCAACGGGCAAAATTTTCAATCCAATATGATTATTTTGTTGTTTCTTCATAAAATTTAGTACAACAGGTGAAAAAAATAAGATTTGAAATAGTTTTGACATGTTTACAGGCCTGAAAAGGCCAGAAAATGCCATTTTTTCCAATTTTTGCCTGTAGTGCGAATCAGTACCCCCAGGAGCGTTCGGCCAATTTTGGAATTCTGACCTAAAAAATTGCGCAGAATGCCTCACAATAGGTTAAATTTTCATAAAAAACACTACATCTTGAATTTGAGCAAGTTTTGGAAGAGATATGAAGAATAAAACTCAAAAAAGCTGATTTTTCGGTAAAAAAGCCCCCCCCGGGCAGTTTTTTGGGCTGGAATTCGTCAAAAATGCATAGAATTGAATTTTTTTTTTTTTAAATGTCTTCTATCATTATATGGAACAGAAAAAACACCAGGCGAAGAAGATTTGAAGATACCGACTTTTACCCCCTACCCCTAGTATTTCAAAAACTAATTCATTTTCGATTTAATTTTCTTATCCCGAATTTCTCTTCCGCTTTTTTCCCAAATAGGCTGTGAAAATTTAGCTCCGCACCATGGAAGTTCAAATTCAAAATTTTAATTTGTACCCCAATCCGCAAAATTAAATCCACGCGAAAAATCAGGAAATCCCTCATCCGCGAAAATTAATCCCCGCGAAAATTTATCCCATTAAAGTACCTTGTCAGTCTATAGTAAGGTGGTCAGGCCAAAATTTTCCCCTCAAATTTTGAAAACCAAATTAATTTTATTTGAAAGTCCTTACCTTTGTGAGAAAAATGAGGGGTCATTTGTTAAAATTGGTTAAGTAGTTCCAAAGTTATTCCATTTTCAAACCACAAAAAAAACACCTAATCTAGTCTTCCGTGTGGCGGGGCGTGAGGAGTTTTGCTGGCGCGGTCTGAAAATCAGCCTGATGACTGTTAAACTTTAGCCTATCGCTAATGAGCTGGAAATGATAGCTAAAAACAAATTTTACCAATGAAAAGCTGAAACACTTAGCTTTCCAACGATATATGGTAGTCCTGATAAAAATTTCAGGAAAGTGCCGAAAAATCGAAATTTTTTCTTTTTTTCGATTTAAAGACGGCCCTTAGATTATCGAAAAGGCTACCACCATGGCATGAACCAGGGGTTTAGGTACCCCCTAAGAAAATAGGTACCCCCTGTGATTGGTACCCCCTGTGACTTGAGTATATGTCAAGAAATGAAAAAAATTGTATATTTTTACAATTAAAAAGAATAATGATAGTTAGATAATAGCAAGATATAAAATATCTAGTTCCCCAGCCCCCAGACCTTACTGTATAAAAGTTAGATACCCCTAGAGATCATAGGTACCCCTGAAATTAAAAAAAAATTCAGCCCCCAGCCTTTTTCAGGAAAATTTTGATTGTAGCCCCCCCCCTGCAGGCTGGGGGGGTTCACCACGTGACAAACTAAAGTACTATCTTTCCCACGTTTTATAAAAAAACCTGCGAGTCTATAACTAATCCAGCTCAATAGCGATAGCCATTTGAAAAATGTTGGTCAAGGTAGACGGTGGCGCCACGAATTCCGAGTCCCCATTTTTTCACCTTGATGTCTAATAGATGGTATATCTTTTTATTGAAGGTAGGTAATGGGATGGGGTTTTTTTCTTTGTTTTCTCTGATAAATTCTGAGTATTTAAAAAAAAGAATGAACAAGTTTGGAGTTGTTAAGGATAAGTTATGATGGATGGAATGTTCTAATTTTGATTTTCGGCTTTTTCCACGCAAAAAATCCCAACGAGTGCGCACCCTATCTAGAGTGCTACACGGAATTATTATAGAAGAAATTTCGGTTTAACATCGAATTAAGCAAAGTGTGGAGAGTGTCTTGTCTTTTTATTATTTCAGAAAACAAACGATATAATATACTTTAGGTTCCAAATAAACGTGCACCCCCCAGGCCCAGGCTGGCCTTAAAGCTCTAAAACAGCATCTAATAGTAATAACATGAAAACCAGAATATGATTCTTCAATGGGAATCAAAACTATAAAGCATAAAGTGCACTTACAAACATCATCTAACAAAATTAACAATAATAACAGCACTGTGATCATTGACAGCTTGGTAAAATCCGTGTGTTTTCATATGTAAACCAAAGTAAGTAAGTAAGTCTGCGTCTTTTGTAGGTCTACTAAGACACCAAAAGCAAGGTTACCAGCATCAAGAGATTTGCGTATGCTTTCAACAATATTGAGGAAGGTATGGATGGTTGAGTGAGACCTGCGAAAACCAAATTGACGCTCAAAAAATACTCTGTGAGAATCTAAAAAGGTAATTAGCCAGGAGTACATTAGTTTCTCAAAAATTTTCTCAATGTTGGAAAGTAAGGATATTGGACGGTAGTTGGAGATTTCAAGGGGGAGCCTTTTTTTTTAAACACAGGGATGACTTTCGTAAGTTTAAGCATTGTAGGAAAAAAACTAATTCCTAACTTCTATTTAGCTTCAAAATAGAATAAAATTTATATTTAGGATATAATAGGCTTTTTAGATTCAGGGCATTTTCTTCTAAAGCCTTTGTTAGAATACAATAGCTATTTATAAGAACAAAGGAAATTTTTGGTTTTTGCTCAATTTGGGCATGATGAGTGACTTAATCAGAAATATTTTTTGTCATAAGTTACCCTATATGAAAAGGATCTTGTGTGCCAAATTTCAACTAGATCAAAAGTTAAGGGGTGGTACAGGAAAAGCCCCCCCCCCCTAGTTTTGAACTGCCCCTAAAAACCTAGTATGAATAGGGCTAAGAAAAGCTAAAAAACAACTCTCTCTAGGAATTCAAGCCAAAAGCTCACAGTCGAGTTTTTGGTGTCTTTGTTATTGGTTTTCTGTTTGGTATAGGTGATTCGCCTGCAAGTTTTTTTTTCTCTGAAATATAGGCCAAGCCTGATTGTTTGACTATTAGCGTATCACTTACTAGAACTTTTGCATACATTTTGATAGTTTTTGACTCGCTGGTATGATTCCACTCCACTGACTCCACAAAACAACTTTCAACAAAAGACACCTCATAACAAATTGTCTATTTGATGGAAGATAAAATATTTGTGCAGTGGTTGGTGGTTGATGTGGTTTTTAGTAGTTTTGAAAGTTTTTAGAGCTTGTTACAGAGTTTTTATATGGTAAATTAATTATGCGTGTTTGCCTGGGCTTCCAAAGTTCAGAAATCTGTCAACAAGGGAGCATCAACAGACTGTAGCAAACAAATTTTACTTGACTGATTTACCTGCTCCAAGCTTGCTCAGAAATTTGTAAGCTTTTTTGATCTGAGGTAATTTGTATTTTTTTCTAAAGTCTTCAAGGATTCCTGATCTTCAGGTGTCCATTTGATTTCATCCTAAAATTGACAAATTATTGCAAATGAAAGTTTTTTCATAATTAATTGCAAAAATTTGTTTTTATTTTTGCCAAGAAATGACAAAGATTTACAGTTTTCATGAATTTTAGTCTTGGTTTTTGGGAAAATAATTTAAAGCTTCAGCCTCTCTTAATTGTTTTTTTGGAAAATACAAAAAAAAATTCCCTTAAAAAAGTCTAGTTTTAGGGGAAAACCAAAAAACAATCAAAATTTACTTTTAACTTTTAAAATTTTGTTATATCAAACCATTTTTTAAGAAATCTGCTTCCACAAGCTCTTGTTTGGTTATAATTTCTTACATTTTCTCATTTTCTTAATCTACTATGTGGGATTTCACAATAATGTAACTCATGCTTAGTAGTCTTGGCTTTGAAACATTGTGGTTATCATATCAATTATTATCATATATAAATTTTTTGGTTTTTACTTTTCTTCTGGTAAAGCAATGTCCTCTAGACAAGAAGATTCTTAATCTGTTTGATTTCTAACAAATTATAACGGCTTACAGAGGCTGATCTCCCTTTTGAGTTACTCAAAACAGGCTGAATGTATAAATCTCAAAAGTTCACTGTCAGAGACAAAATGATGAAGTAATAGACATGAGCTTTTTAATTTATTTATAGAAGTTGTAAAGTATCACACTGAAATCTCTGATTGAGAAACTTTTTTATTCTTTTTTTATGAGCTAAATTATGAAAGAAAAGTGTTTAGAAGTTTTTATAGTACAAAAGTTGTCTCAATTTGCTTTTATCAAAAGTGAAGTGTTTTATGATTTATCATCAACAATACAATGAAATATGCATTGGTTAGGAATAACGTGTAGTTCATTTTTCATTAATTTTGTATCAAATTTTTTTGACAGTTTGAAATAATTTCATTTCATATTCCAATGTTTATAGTTAGAAACAGCAGCTATTTTTTGTTGAAATTTGAATAATTGAACAAAGCAAGATTTTTTTTTCTAATCAAGGGATTGGGATTATGTTTTCAGTTCATTTGAGAAGAAATTTTTAGCTATTTGCGATGAAAACTTGCTTTTATCTCGAAAACATTATCCTGTATTTTATGTCCAACCTTTCGTTTATGGAAATCATGTGATTTTGTTGCAATTGACTTTTGACCTTGGTATGTTTTGTTGTAAAATGTTGTTTTAAAATTGCACATCAACATATTTTAGTTTCCTCCTTTTGATGACGAAACAACATTCTGATAAAAAAACTTTTTTGAACACATCAGTGAATTTTTATTAAATCATGTTAATTACACATTGTTTAAATTAAATGGATTTGTTTTGGTTAATGATTGTTGCTTGGATGCTAAGAACTCTTGTCATGGGGCTTAATTAAGCACAAGGCTGGCAATGTAAATCTTGGATCAAGAAAAGAAATCTTTCTCTTTGACTCTATTTCAAAATGTTGTGGTTTAACACGATCCTCTCAACAATGTATGTTAAAAAACATTTTTAATTATCAGGATGGATATATAATAAGTGATCTCGACCTGTTTTTATCTTTTAGCTCTTTAAAAACAGAAGTAAATAAAAAAGAACAAAGGAAAATGTCAAGACTACCAGCTCCAGGGTTTTCCTCAAGATTGAGAGCTCCGGGGTTTACAAATAAACCTACCTCAGTGACTGCTGCAACAGAAGGTATATGTTTAACAATCACATTTCTTTGAATTATGCATTATTGATATCAGTGAATTGTATTCTATTCTACTAAACCTCAATTTCTATCTAGTGGTATACATAATTTAAGTCAAAATTTGATTCTGTCTAAAATCCAGCCCTCTTTGAAAATGAAATAAGTATAAAATCCAATGGAAAACAAAACTCAACAACATCAAGGTTTCTACAACTTGCACAAAACAATCATGAATTTCGACTTTGATTTCTCAATTCTAGGTATATATATATTTTCCAGACTATCTAACAGTTTTTACAATCATATATGTAATATGAATTTTGTCATAATTAGTATTTAGAAAATGATAGGTCATTATATAATCGATTTTCTTACACACTAAATAGACACAAAGTTAATGAGTTATTTTTCAATTAGCTTGTTTATTCTCCTGTTTCCATTTTAGTTCCTTTGCCACCAGACGAAAACATTGAAGAGAATGAAACCTTTGTCAAAGCCAAAGGGTTAGTATGAAATAATGTCAATTTATTACAGTCAAATTAGCACTCTTATCGTATTTGTATTAACTTACACATTTTCTGTCATCAAATAATCAGGTCAAATTACATTTCCAGTGTAGAGATTATCTTTCCTAAAAGCTTGTTTTGTCAATATTTATCCTTTCTTTCTTACCAATTTACAATACTTTTGTTTGATTGTGATTACTCTTTAACTTTCTACAAAAACATTAAAAAATGTCACCTTTTCCCCTCTGATTTAGGAAATTGTCCTTTTAAACTTTTTTTGTGATTTGAGTTTGTATAGTGAGTTGACAACTTTTCGACTGTGATTTGTATTTTTTTTGTTAGACCTGATGCACCAAAGCCTCGTGGAATACCATCAACAGCTGGTTTGAGACCACCGAAGCCAAGCACCAGAGTAGCAAAAGGACAAGCATCGTCAAGTAATTTACACGGTCCAAGTCCTTATGATCGTTCAAGACCACAGAATAATTCTATACCTTATGTTGGTAAGAAAAGGGCGACAGGAACTTTAAAAGCCCCCGAAGGAAGAAGTTCAGCAAATACTACCAAAACGAACACCAGTTTATCCACCAGTAGAAATACGTCTGCATCAAGGAACAATACAACGATAACGAAATCTGAAGATCTTCCTAACACCTCAAAAAACCAATCAACTAAGAAAGAAGCAACACAACCAACAATGGGTAACGCTATTGCAAAACCAGTTAAACGACAATTAATACCACCTGGCGCTACAAATAAATCCAAACTTGTTCAACCCAGGAGTGCAATAGCTCGTCCCCAGTCTTCAACTGGGTCTCACCCACCCAAAACTAAAGGTTCCTCCATGGCAAATAAAAAGACAATTTCTAGATCCCTTCAATCCTTACCCCAACCAAACTCAACAACAGCTAACACATCACGTAGTAAATTGACCAAAAGCTCATCTACTGACGCGTTAAGTAATATTTCAAAGAATACAGCTGTCAAGTCACGATCAAACATTGGAAAGCCAGCAAACGCTTTGAAACCACCCGCTCCAACCAGTAGATTCAGTAAGCCAGGTTTGATACGACCAAGACATTCAAGTCATAAACCTAAAACCGAAATGAGTATATCAACACCTTGCCAAACAGGTGGCAAGCATCTTAACACATTGAAAATTAGTCCAATAATCAACAATAATGACTTTACTCAAGATGCAAGTGTGCTAGATAATTCAGGATTACCACATGAACCTGCTAATTTAAGTCAAAGTGTTCTTGGATCCGATATCTCGTATACAGGAGCATCAATATCCAAAGACGATAACATAAATGAATTACCAAAGGAAGATATGACAGCAGCAAAGAGTTTGAATTTTAATGCAACATTCAATAAAATTGATATTCCATCAGATTCGAATAAGACACAAACCGTAGTTAAAGATGACGCTAATACGACTACTGTTGTACTTAAACAGGAAGAGAATAACAATGTAATTGGTGATTTGAATCAAACACATGTTATTGGTGCTGCCAATCTGACTCAAACAATTCCAACAAATGATCAAATGAATTCGACTGTGAATCTGACTAAACCAATAGATAAACTTGATCAAACCCATGTTATCAATACAAGTATTAGTCCACCTTTAAATGCTACTCGTGTGATTGACAACGAACAAGAAAAGAGCGTGGATTGGGATGAAACAGATTTTCTAGAGCATCAAGCTATGCCACATTTCGAAGAGACTCCACAAAAGGGGGACAAAACATTAGACGAATCACAAGAGAATAACTCCTCTTTCACAGATGATATTTTAAAGGTGATTGCCGCCATTTCAAGTCAAGTCAATACTTTGCCAGAACCTTCAGTTGTTATGGCGATGAGTCCCATGAAAATGAGTGGTGATTTCACAGAACATGTTTTGCATCATGAGGTCATTCAACAAAGCAATAATACTGTTACGGTAACATCCACCAGTAATAAATCATACCTAGTCAGTGACGCCAGCACTGTCAAAAACGAAGATGATACTTTAGACTCGTCAGCTCTCAAGGAGCTTGAACTAGATACAACATCTAAGCCAAAATCTAACTCAGTTGTAGAATACCCAAATTCACCCACAACGCCCAAAAACGAGGGTGATGAAGAGGGCGACAATTTTTTCAATATTTCAAACCGATGTTATACGGTATCAGCCGCTGAACTGAGGCGTCCAAAAGTGACGAGGCGAAATACCTTTCAAGCACACGATGCGACGAAATTTCGAGCCCCTAAGGACATGAATGTGTTAGAAACTCTGGAAGGAAATATTTTAATGGATAATACATCATTTCTACAACTATCAAATGATACGAGATCTATCAAAACTATGTTGTTGAAATTAAAAAGAACTCTGTTAGAGGTATGAATATTGATGTTGGTGAGATTGCCGATATTTTTATTCACTTAGATTTTCTACATGCGAATCCTGGTCTGAGATCGGAAGTTTTTGTTGGAGCTAAATTGATTCTTTTTCTGTTGACGCCAAAGCTTTACACCGAGGCCTCTTTTCATACCCTTGATAATGAAGATCGTGGATTGCTGTTATACTCCTTGAATAATTTTTCTAAGTATTTTAATCTTCTCTGACTTAATGTTTCAGGCTGATTGTCCAAGTCCGTTGGTGAAAGCGCCATTAAAAAGATCGAACTCGTGTGCAGTAAGGCGCACTGGTGATCCTCCTCTTTCTCCTAGGATAAGTTTGGTAAGCAGATTTTCTTAGTCACTTTTCAATGAAAGTTCATTCATTATTTTCTTTCTAATTTGTATTAGCCAAATTCTGGAGCCGCTCGCTGCGCTGCCGTGCGCAGCTTGTAGGGACAAAAATTACTTTCGCGTTCGTTTTTAGGCGGCATTCGCATATATTTGGTAAGGAAACAGTGAGACTCCCCCTTCCTTTTACCAGCAAAAAATTGGAAAAAGAGATTGGATTTATGTTGGAACTTTAATTGGATTTCAAGAAAAAGCCTCTTCCAAACATGAAACGTTTATAATCACTCATAGTTTGGGAAATTTTCAATTATCCCGGGCTCAGTCTTTGGCCTATAGCCTATGAACTTTTTGTACTGTATACACGTTTTTTTTTTTATTAGAACACCTAAAATTTGGCTGAGCCTGGATGTGCTTATTTTTTTAGCAATTTTCAGCCTAAATTGTTCTTAAATGCGTTCTTAATTTTCCAGACTAAACTCTAAATCGACAATATGATACAAAATAAAGAGCACTTAAATTTGGCAAAATTTGGACAATATTTGACTCTTGACTTTTGAAGATCCACCCCTAAATTCGGTTAAAACTGCTTAAAAAGAGGAAAAAATTGTAGTTTCTTGTCATTTTTTTCCAAACTGAGGCTGGGCATGTTCTTAAGCGTTCTTAATTTTTCGACGAATTTCAGCCTATATGTTCTTATAAGAGGCCCCCCAGCGGTTGGCGTGATGGCGTGATGGAGGGTTTTTCGTGGCGTGATGGCGTGAAATTTTGAAAAAAACGGCGTGATGGCGTGAAAATGAAGTGCCGGCGTGATCGTGAAATCGAGATTTTTTAGGCGTGATGGCTTGAAATTTTCAGTTCAGCGTGATCGTGAAATTATATTTATTAGTTGAATCGTATTTCTATGTCCATTTTAGCCAATTTAGAGGGTTTAAATTTCAAAATTTTCTTGGTCGGCCCTAACTATGGTGGGGCCTCCTATAGATTAGATTTCATTTTAAAACATAAAAGAAACTGTTCAAACAGTTCTATTCATCTGTCATTTATCCTTGTAACTTCTGATTGTTTTTAGCAGTTGCTAGCTAGTCTTCAAAATAAAGTCGAATGCTATGAGAGGGTCGAAAATTGAAAATTTTTCCCGTCAGCGCAAACCATGGTTGCGCTTTCTCCGTAACTAACATTTCCCTCTCTTTCTTAGATGCTTATTCTTAGATGCATCCAAGACATCAGGTCCTTTATTTCAGGAAAATATACATTTGTAGCAAAGCCATAAACAGAAAGAAGCAACAGGTTTATTATGAGGTGTAACTTTAAGCAGATTGATCAAAAGAATCCTGTGATGTTTAAACCATATTTTGGAAAAAAGAGAGTAAATGAGGGCGATTTTAGCCATACTAAATTAAAAATTTCTCCTGTCGGTGCAAACCATGGTTGCGCCTCCTCGTTCCCCTTTTGAAAACTTTTCACGCTAATTCACAATTAATGTACTTTTAAAAGATTTCCATTATTTTTACATGAGTTATTTTTCAAATTGAATTGAAATGGATCCTAAAATAGCACTTTGAACCCTTCAAAATTCAAAAATTTTCTCCGTTACCCAACCATGGTGGGCTTTGTCAATTTACTCAAACCGGTGCCCTTTGATGTGACCAGTTGTCCAACAATGTTTTATATGCATAAGTCAAGATTAAGTCATTTTTCCTATCGGAAACACCCGAAAAAACTGGAATTTACCCCTGTGTATTACTAAAAATAGAAAAACAGATGTCAAATTTCTTCCAGATTTTTCGGGTGTTTCCGATAGGAAAAATGATATAATCTTGACTTGCTTACGCGTATGAGAATGCCGATGAAAAACTGATTAACGACCAAGCACATACCTATTTGTGTTTATATAACAAAAATTATGAGCATGAAAATAAATTTTCTAGGCGTAATGGCGTGAAATCGAAAGAAATTGGCGTGATCGTGAAAATCAAATTTTTCAGGCGTGATGGCGTGAAATCGAAAAAAAATTGGCGTGATGCGTGAATTTTGGGTCCGCTGGGGGGGCCTCTTATAAACTAGGTTCTAATAAAAAAAAACGTGTATGCCTTATTTGGGCTATTACTTTTCGTATAAAAACTTTTTCTGCTCACTTTGGGCCTCAGTTGAGTATGATAGGTAGATTTTGGGTTGGGAAATAGGTAAAAAGTAAAATTATACATAAACATGTTTGAGTGTTTGAGAGTATTTTGACTTGACTTCATGTTATGTTTTTCTTATCTTTAGCACCACAAAATTATCCAACAGAATAGAATTTATAATTATAAACTATTTTCAAGCATAATTAAAATTATTTGGCTGAAGCAAATCTTGTACAAATTTTATATATTTAAATTATAAAGTAAAAACATCTCAAATTTGTTTTATTATAATCCTTTGTGACAGTACTTTTTCTGTTGGGAAGTTGGAAGCTTTTCCACCGAACAGAATAGAGCACTGATAACTAATAATCCAAATAAAAAAATAATTTCAGACAGTGCTTTAGGCATCATAACTTTGCCTGGAAATGCAATGACTACAAAGTGGATTTGGGAAATCATTTTACCGAACCTCTATTAAACCCTTAAGTCATTCAATTAACATAGTCGCAAATCATAGAAAACAAACTTGTTGTCAACAGAGATTTAACAGTGAAAAAACAGTCCAGAAAGTCAACCATCCCATGATATGACCACTCGTCCCAAGTTAGAGCCGTTGACGGTATGCCAGATATCCAAAACAATAACAATCCATTATATGATATACAGTCATGTCAATGTCATAACGTACTTTCAATTTTTTGCGGTACTTCCAAAATTTCAGAATTTTTGGGCACTTTCTTTGGATTTGCTTATCCTTTTCTTGTCCTGAATCTAATCAAAACCTGCACGTAAAACGTACCTCAAAATCAGTCACGTTTATATCATTATAACTCGGTCTTTGACGACTGGGAAGATTCAACGACAAAATTTTGAGAGTTAAAGTAAAGTTTATCCCTCAGCGCTGTCAGTGATGAATCCGATCTGACCAATAGTGTCTCTTCAGTCATTCTTGAGATGAATAAAATGAATCATGAAATTTTTGTTATCTAAAGGGATGGGTGAAACCATGTGTTTGAATGAGCCTATATCTTGTTTATCTCTCATATCAAAACTGTTCAATGCGATCGAAAAAATCTTTCCCAGCAGAATTCCATGATAGGGAATGTTTGTGAAGCTATTATAGTCATTGTTTGCACCAATATAAAGTTACTTCTGCAAGTTAGTAGTCTCCATCAACAGCTTTCGAAAGCAGCAAAATCGATGAAACTACTTGAGTGAAGTTTGTAAAGAAAAAAGCAAATTTTACACATTCACTATGTTCAAAAAGTATTGTCTTTTATTCCAATGTATGATACATTTGATGTTGGTTCCAAGCAGTATTCTTCTTCTTTCTTCCCAAGAATCACCAAATCTACTCAAAAAGCACTGTTTTGCAGTGCTTCCCCAGCCAAAAATGTAAACAAAATGGCTTCCGCCTCGATTTTTGTCCCGACACGCGTATCAACTGCAGCGCAGCGAGCGGCTCCAGAATTTGGCTAATGAGAATCTATCTTTACATTTATTTATATTATACTTTTGCAAAAAGGTTATACAAAAGGTTTTGCTCAGAACAATCGAAGTAATCTACAGACAAAATATCGCAAACCATCTGATTATCCTTTTAAATTGATGATATATAGGACTTTATTTGATGTTTTTATTAGCCCAGATCATCACGATCCTTTTTCTTACAGTCAAGCCCAATGGCTGTAGTGGACCCCTTTCCCCCTTCGAACGACGAAACGACCTCAACATCACCTAAAGAAAATAAAGAAGAAACATTCACCTTCGACAAAACGAAAAGTGAAGAAACCCCAACAGAAAAAGCTGATTCTATGGCTAATTTAACTGGGGTAAGTACTCGTTTGTTGGATGTTTAATTATGGGTCAATAACGGGTCAGTACTCTGAAAGCTGAATTTATATGAAACTTTTTATGACAATTAAATGATATTGTGGTAGCTATTGTGCTTTTACTTTGAGAAGGTTTTGTTTAAAAAAGCGGGTCAAATAAAATGCTATTTTGGGTAATCGGTTGTGCGAGTGCGAGTGCGAGTGATGTGTCTGCTCCACGAGAATTTTTTGTGATCACTTTTTTTTAACAATACTGTCGAAAGCCATTTGCTTTTTGGCATAAGGCTTCGTTCTTTGACTCACTTTGTTTACAAGCCGACTAGATTTCGACGATCGAAAGATTAATTGAAAGATTACTGTCCTATATACTTTCGCCCGCATGCAGATAAAACTTGCTTGCGTACCGCGGACTATCGCTTCCGTAGTTCGGAATAAACTTATAAGGAATAGTGTCTTTGTCGTAGTAATTTTAAATGTGCTTGTAAATTTGAACCATTTTGTAAATGGATGTTGTTCATCTATTCTTCTCCTTGTTGATAGAAATTTCAAGAATCACTTCGTCGCATTGAAGAATTGGAAAAAGAACAAGAATGCAACAAATACACAATCAAACTGTTACAAACACAACTCGTATGTTATCATAGTATCATAGTACTCATTTGAAATATCTACCTACCTGGACAAACTAAAAGACCTCAAAGTTTAACAGGGCCCAAATTTTTTTCTGTAAAGAATCTATCCACGATCTTAGTGACGATCTCTTAAGAATTGCTCTGCCTATATATCAAGCAATACCCCTGCTTTAAAATTAAGCGAACAGAAGAATAGCTATATTAATTTTGTTTTGGGACGACTTAATGATTTGGTCGAAATGAAGCCATTCGCTCTGTCAATTCGAGGCGTTGAAACTTTACACCTAAGGAGTAGAACAGCTTCATTTTGAGCTAACTAACATTGTCTAACCTTTTGGACCTTCCTGAAGGTCCTAAAAAGTATCCCGGAAAAGCAGGTTTTTGGGATCTTCTCGAGACTTTCTCATTAGTTTTCCTGATCTTTTGTGCATAGATACGTATTAGTACCACCATTCAATCAGGCAAGTAGGTCCATAAAAGTATCACTTGTTTTCCTTGTAGGAAACAACGGAACAGAAAGAACAAGATATGCTTGAAGAAAATATTATCCTTCGTGAAGAAGTCAACCACCTTACTGAACGCATACAGAAACTCACAGCCAAGGTTTGTATTATTTTTATTGTTTTTTATCGTACCCACCTTTTTGGTACGTTATACTCAAAGTTAGTTTTTCTGTGTACTGGTGGGAATTCCAAGTTTACAAGGGACAAGCTGGAGTTTTTACAAGCTCTTATTTGATTTGGTTGGTCGTTAAGATGTAATAAAAGAATCTTATTACTTTTTCTAAAGAACGCGTCATCTCTATCACTTTAAATGACCAACCAAATCAAATAAGAGCTTGTGAAAACTCCTCTCATCCCGTTTACATTGCCATATTTTTGAATGATATCTCGTATCTTACGTTCAATCTTGCTTAAAACGTCAATGATCGAGACGGAATACTCACATCAATACATACTCTCTGTTTATTTTTTAGTTGGGTAATAGAGAGAGAAATCTATCGTCTTCTGGCAGGTAACCAACTATCTTTCTTAATCACCCATATTGAAAGACTTTTTTGAGAGAGATTGGGAAATTACCTTAATTTTGCTTTCATGACACGTTAGGTAAACCACTTGAGTTCCTACTACTGTAGTCATCTCAATATTGCTTGTACGATTTCAGATAGATTCAACCACATACAGACTCTCTACAAATCCTTTGAAATATTTACTCTTTTCATAGTGTGAACCTCCAACTTTTTTCAAAAGTGCTTTATAGGGGATAGGAGATTTTCCGAATAAAATGGGTGGTTTGAGATTTAAGGGGGGGGGGGGTCAAGTAAAAATAGGGTGGATAACAACTTTTGGTCAAAATATCTATCATATTTATATTGATCTAGATATTTGGTGGCGCACAACTAAAAAACAAGTGTAGATAGCTAAATTTAATTTTTAATACAAATTTCAATGTTTTTGGTTTTGAATGATTGGTTGACTGCTGCTGTAAATAGTGCGGGTTCGAAAATATTTTTTTGAATAGAGCTATGTCGTGGGGATACACATAGGGGGGGGGGGTGGAATAATAAAATTGGGGGGGGGGGGTTTCAGACCCCTCTGCACACTATACTTTTAAACTGATAAATTAATACTTACTCATACGGAGTTAAAGAAATACAAATCACCCGCATCCACTTCATCCATTCATTTACTCGATCATGTATTCGTTCATTCATTCTTTCATTCATTGTAGTTATAAAGAAGAGTTCGATCTTGCAGACACGGAATCACGTCGCGGCATATTAGAACGCATTTACTCTTACGATTCCTTCGAAGCAAACAATGGTAAAATTCATTCATTCACCCACCTCGTTCATTCAATATTCATCTTTACTCAAAATCTAACTTCCTTCGCACTTTTCACTCGCTATACATTTATGTATAAACAAGTACCTGATGCTAAAAATACCTCGCTAAAAATAGTTCTGTTTTATATTAATGAAAACCTCAACGTTTAGACAAAATTTTGGTGTACTGATTAATAAGCTTGAAACATCATCGTTGGTGCGAGTAAGGGGGTTATAAACGTAGTATGTTGTAAAGAATTTTTTATACTGATCACCATTTCAGACTATTGATTTGATTGATTTTTCTTTTAGAATGAAACGATTGTTTACTCCGTGAAAAGGCATCCTGGCTATGTCGTGGGAAAACTTAGTAGGGAATTAAATTTCTAATTTTTATAATTTAAGATATTGAAAAAAAAACGAGAATTATTATATTATTGACTGATGACGAATAGGCTGAATCGTGCGACATTAAACTTCTACATACAGTGGGTCTGGTAGAAGCAGAAAAGATATTATACAAATTAAAATCCACAAACCATAACATTGATGACTTTCGATCAAGGACAATAAAGTCAAGTTTTTTGAGAATTTTCTTTTCGGTCACACTGTATATTGAGTTTGGTTTAATTGACCTCAAAAAAAAAAAAAAAAAGAAGGTTATCTCTGTAAAATTTCAATCGATATTTTACTCCTTACAATTAAGCGCAAACAAAGAATGAAATTTTCGCTCGATGATCAGCCTTATTAGAGACTATATTTATCCACGATACAACATATATATTTCATTTAATCACTCCAAGTTTCCTGTTTTGTATTTTTCATTTTCTTATGTTTTTTCCTATTTTAAGGCCAGATTTCTATTTTGAAGTCGATGTTCTTTTTGAAAGAGGGGGTTGTTTTATGACCGTTTCTACAATCTTTAGGTTTTGTTTTTAAGAGTGCTTTTGATGAAATTAGACAAGATTCTTTCTATCTAATCTTGATTTCCGCAGATAGATATTGAAATTACCACTCGATTATGAGGTCTCCAAATTCCCTTTTTGATTTTGATCAACTTTTAAACTTTTATTATACTTTTATATTGTAAAAATTTCAAAGCTAAATTTAGGTTATACCATCATATCACAAAATCTATGGTGTAGATTACATCACTTTGCTTTTTTCACTTCAACGAAAAACACATGGACTTTGACGACACTAGTTGTCTGAGTTGGTTAGAATGTAGTATCCTCTTGCGAAAACTTGCCTCATAAGATATTCTTTTCAAAGGGTATGTGACAGACCGTTATATAAGCTCTTCGCTAAGAGTTTATAATAGGTTGATAATCACGACCGTTTGATTACTTTCATTAAAAAATACTCCAATTGCCATAGGCGAGCAGTTACTACAATTTTCCCTGTAACCCCTGAAATATTATGCATTCTGTTAGATGTTTTTATATTATTTAGTTCATTTATTTAAGTCGAAATTTTGGAAAGATTTTAAAAACTTAGATCTAGGCAGGTTCTCATATGGAAATGGGTATATTTTTCTTGTAATTATGAAGGAATTTTGCATAAAAGAATTTATATATGTTTTGTTTAAATCTTCCATCTTAAAATCCTTTCTTCCTGGCGTAATTCCGCGTTTTATACGTACGTATTCTGTATAGTCGTTTAGGAGAACGCGACAGCCTAATGAATATAAAAATTCTCCAGCATACACGACTTTCCCTCAGCCCGTATAAATGGGATATAAATATATCTTGTCTCGAGGTAACAGGTTTGTTGTAAAAGACAAATCAATTATATGACGTTATCATTAACAAAATATATGCTTGAGTAATTACTTTTCTTAAGACCGTCGTGTTTTTTCAAAGACTATTTGTATTGTGCACCCTCATTATTTCACCGTTTCAATTTTCTCAAATTCAAGACTTTGTTAAATTTCCGTTTCACTCACAAGTTTGTTAAACCGCTAATTAATTGTTCGAAAATTTTCCACCCAGGACATTCTTATTCCAACCCCCCCGCTTATTAATTTTTGGGAAATTGATTTTGAAAGTTCCCTCTTTTACTCTAGGGGCAGAGTTAGGTCTCGTATGCACATCGGCGTATAGTCATTTTTTCTTTTGATCATGAAAGTATAGTCCTTGAAGAGTCAGAAAACTATTTAGATCAGGCAAATTTCCATAATGGCGGATTTTAGATTTCAACCCTTTTTAGCCCTCTTGCTTGAAAATTTTTTTTAAACTTAAAACATAGTAATATTAGACACCAATTTTTATTCCAACATGGTCTGAAAACTTCGTTATTATGACCCGATTTTGACCACTTTTGGTTCCAGATTTGTTGTAAGATTGCCTTGAGAAATTTTCCCCTACCAACAGGAAAAGTTTTCCCCCCCCGGGGCCCTCTATTCTTATGCATCCCCCCCCCCCCCCCCCCCCCCAGACCATAAAAATTTGAGCCTGGGTTTTCGGACTCAAGGACTAACTTTCAATCAAAAGATAATACGACGACGGGGAGCCCCTTGCGGTGCGCAACCCCCCCCCCCCGCCGTATTAGGTACCGAGAGTAGTCCATAACAGAGGGGGGGATCAAATAAGCGCACGACACGTTGCGGTGGCAACATCCTTAACCGGATCAAGCTCCGGACTCAAAATTATCCCGGTAATGTTTTGACTTAACAAACAGTCGGGCTCAACTAACACAAAATCAGACTTTACGATAAAATTTAGTATTACTGTTGACGCCGACTGTGCTGAAACACGAGGGTAAAATGGCCGACGAAAAACAATTTTCAAATTTTTCGTATGTATTCAGTTTGGGTAATGTATAAACGTTTATCTGTTTATTATTTCCATCTTTCAATACTATAGTATATATCATTTAAGTAGTACCTGCCACTCTTAGTCGCAGGGGAATCTCATTTTTGCAGGCAAGATATTGCCAGCTTTTGAAAGCATCCAGCCTCGAGGACCTTTTCTCAAGTTTCCCAGGCATATAGGCAAACATGCCAACTCTCACGCATTGGGTGTGAGACTCACGCATTTCCACATGGTCTCACGCAATTTTTGAAAAGTTTGATTTCTCACGCATTTTGGATTCTTCCTGTTTTTCCGATTTTTGGAAAAAGTTTCCCGATTTCCAGATTTTCTGAAAAAAGTTTCCCCGATTTCCCAATTTTTGGAAAAATGTTTGGGCTAAGTTTTCAGATTTTACTTCGAAATTTTTATCTCACGCAAAATGAACATTTCTAGTTGGCAGGTCTGTATAGGCAGTCTGTTCCAAAGAATCCTGCATTGTAACACGCATCATGCATGCGTAATTTGTCGCCCTTTTAAACCACATTTAGTTAATTTCTGTGATAAACGAAGGGGAATGAATTGCTAGGGGTGGTCTGGCAGTCTACACAAGTGTTTCAACCGGTGTTCCAGCCAATATGACCCACCACGGCATGGCCCGAACATGTTTGGGCCTGTTCGGACCATGCTAGAGCCACAAAAAAGTATTACCTTAAAGGAAGAAATTTTGGCCGGAATTTAATTTGGCGGATGGCCAGAAAAGTTTTTTCAGAGGGAATTTTTGGCGGATGTGGACCATGTTTTCAAATGTTTAATTTGGCGGGAATTTAATTTGGCGGAAATTTAATTTGGCGGATGGCGGAAAAAAGAAATTTTGGCGGGAACTTAATTTGGCGGATTTCAGTCAAATCCGCCAAATCCGCCAAATTTTCTTTCCGCCAAAATTTCTTCCTTTAAGGTATTGAATCGGCCCGAACATTTTGTTTGGAGCATGTTCGGGGCATGTATTTACAATTGATACGGATTTGCTCGGGCCATGTTCGGGCCATATATATATAACCGCAACTTTGATCCCTCAATTTCACTTCCCTATCCGCCAGATTTACCGCAGGTTTAGTGAAGTAGTTTTTAACATTAGAACGAATAAAGTGCGACTGTTAAATCTTTTTTATAAAAACATAAGCTATACCATGAGAAAAGGGAACGGGATAAAGAATAAAAAGAAGACCATATTATGTAAAATTCAAATCATTCTTTTTAATAATTTTCCTAACTTAATTGGAAAATAGATGATTAACTTTTATATTTGAACAATATATATTTGAATAAAGATGAAGATTTTTAAATTTGTTTGCTAAAATAAGGAATTTAAAATATAAATATTGGGTCCTGAAATTACATGCACAATTGTAGCAAGTTTTCGAAAATCTGGCCCAAACCATTTAAAAAAGTATTAATCAAGAGGGCCAAACATGTTCGGGCCATGCCGTGGGTCGTATTCCAACGAAAGCCATATTTTGGTTTGTACAGAAATTTCGCCCGCTCAAATCCAAAACAACAAAATGGTCAATCTCACTAAAGCAAAACATTGCGGCCACGGCATTTCCCTCTAGTTTCCCATCTAGTGAACCCCAAATTCTTCTACTCTTACGCAAAAAGATTTTCTAAAACCAAACCTAAAGTGGGACCATTATTAGATCCCATCACAAATAAGCTAACAGACAATAACCTTCAGATGGCCAATATACTTCAAGATCAATATAAATCTGTATTCACACCACCAAAATCACAATATGAAAATCCTGATCTCAATCCTTCGCAAGTTACGGAGAAACTTGATTATTTTGACCTCACAGAGGACGACTTTATTAGAGAGATACAAACCCTCTCTTCAAACTCAGCTGCTGGCCCAGATGGCTTTCCAGCTATATTTCTACTCAAAAACAAATCACAGCTTGCAAAACCACTCAGATTGATATGGCAGAACATTCTTGACAAAGGATTCACCCCAAAGATACTGAAAACAAGTTACATCACCCCTATTTTCAAAAAAGGAAATCAAGGATTGGCTGAAAACTATCGCCCTGTCGCTCTTACATCACACGTCAGCGGCGGATCTGAGGGGGTTCAAATGGTTCAGCTGAACCACCCCAACCCTTTTAGTACATAAAAAAAACAAAGACCCTTTCTTCAAGTAAAATCTAGTTTTCTGATCGGAACTGATTTTTCTTTTTGGTCATATCTCGATATTATTTTACCAGGGGTTGTATGCATGTGGCGTGCGTTTCCGTGGTGTGCGCGACAAACTTAGCTTTTTCCGCGCTAAAAAATCTTTACGTTATGTGTTTACGGCGTAGCTAGCTTTTCCGCGCTGTAAAAAATCTTTGTTATGACTTTTTTTTTTGCAGGATTAATATCTAGCTGTGTTCTGTGCTAGGAAAATCTTTGATTTTGAACCTGGTTCAGAAAATGCATCCAGTGAAATGGCAAATTTGAGGTGGTTCAAGGAAATTTCTCGAAAATACGAGACCGACCGTTTTGAGCGTAAAAGATTCTCCTACAAAAATAATTTTTAGTCGCATGTCGTCGCCGGCAAAATATTGAAATGATTTGAAGGGTAGCCATTCGTACGGCAAACGACCTCACTTCTTTGCAAGCGTTCAATGCAGTGTTTTAAAGAAAGGAATTAAAGTCCTGAAAAGTGGCAATCAGTGGAAATCAGGCAATTACTTATCTTTTTGAGGACATTTTTGGTTCAATTTAATCAGTAAATTTGAGAATCACACAACAATATCAAGCAATGTATGATGATTTTGACAAAGACTCTGTGTGATGGAATTTTCATCTGCTTTTGTTTGATGTGGTGAATGAAGAGAGACAAAAGAAAAAGACTTTCATTCTGAGGAAACATTTTTGTTTTGGTTTATCTTTAGAAGAAAAGCATTCATACCAACAAAAACAAAACTTAAATCAATTTTGCTTGATAAATGAAGTTTGGAATTTGTTTATGGGAAAGGACTTATTTGTGAATATTTGGTGGAAGTTTATCGTGTCTTGAATATAATCACAAATTTACGTTTGGCTCTTCTCCCATCATCAGGCATCGGGAATATCACGGGGAAAAATCTACCTAGCTACATATGGATCACGAGATTTGCGATTAGCTACGTTTCGAGAGATTCTTCTCCAATCATTGGACATTGATGAATTTCACATTGCTACGTTTCGAGAGATTCTTCTCCCATCATTGGACATTGATGAATTTCACATGGAAAAAAAGCTAGCTAGCTTTATTTTTGAAAACTATTATAGAAAAACAAAACAAAATTTGTTTTATAACAGAGACTGGAAGAAAGGTTAGGGAACAACATTTTAGCAATTTGATTGAATTTGGTTGAAGAATGAAATTTCTGGAAAGGTGAACCTTCATGCATGCTTAAAGATAATGTGATGCGAGGAAATATTTTTGGTTTCGTCATGTCATAAGAAGAGAGAGTTCATACCACTTTATACTTGCAAAACAAAACTAAGATTACTTTTACGTGATCATATGAAAATATGGTGTACTTTTATACAAAAAGAGACATTGGTGACCTCTGAAAAAATTACCCACTTGTGCTTAATTGTAGGTGGACATTTTGCAATTTTTTGGAAAAAATCACCCAATTAGCATTTTGTGATGACCTCTAATTGATCAAATTGTCCTGATAAAGTGCCAAACCTTCATTTTCCTTTCGAGTTTTTTGGGGAAATCACCCCAAAATCAGTTAATAATGACCCCCCATTTTATGAATTTTCTCTGAGAGTACTGCCCCTGCATCTTCCACCCCCTACAAGTAAGCATAAAAGAGTACGATTGAATGCAGAATTTTTGAAATGATATATAACAACAATCTCTACCAAAAGAATTATAAACAATACTCCATACAATTGTGAAAGTTGAAAAAGTGCTTTCCTATAGATTGTTGATGATTACTATTAGTACTTTTAATAATGCTTAAAACATCAAACTTTTTACTTTGAATGTAAAAAGTACTTTTTATGATATTATTCATCTAATTTGAGAGCTAGAATTTCTTGAGTCTATTTGCACATAAAACACATTATATCAGTACTCATGGTGTACTCCACTTTTTGGCAATCTTTTATTTTTCCATCTTAAGAATATATTGTATTCCCTTGTATGTATTATATAAATAATCTCCTTTATTTTTTAACTTGATCACTGTTTTCAAAATATTATCCTTTTTTGGTTTTATAATGTAAACATACTCAACATGAAAAGTTTTTGCTTGATTGTCAGCCAATTAATTCGCTACAAAGAAATTCCATAAAAAAATGGTTATAAGAATAAATTATCGAACTTTTTTACTATGTTTTAAATATTCACGAAATGAAACTGAAGTGTGTAAAGTATTTAATATTATAAATTGTCTTATTTTTTCTTCAAACTTTTCTTCAAAACCATTTATTTGCTCCTTTTATCTATAGCTTTCTCAAAAACATTTTCTGCAAGAACCATGAATATATAAAAGAATATACACCAAACAAGCAGTTCTGAGCATGCTCTGGGTGTCTGTTTTATCAAAATAAAAGGTTAAACCAAAGAAATATAAGAAATATAATATACTAACTATATTTGCGTTTAATGAACGTTTTGTGTGATAAGATTGAAATTGCAGTTAGGGAATTTCCCAATGTATATATGAATATCACCACAAACGATTATTACACGTTCAGCATCTGGCTGTTCAAGCCAGGTCAAAAAATAATTGGCCTACCGCCTTCCTTTCAACGCATGGGACTATTCAAAAAGTACGTACGCTCGAGAGGGGGGGGGGTACTCCCAAAAACGGGGGGAGGGGGTCCTTGAGGAGAAGTACGTACGCTCGTAATTTTTCCTAAACTGTCTTTTTTGAGAGAAAAACGCAATATTTTCACATCAAAAAATGGTTTTTGCGATTGTTATTTTTCATTTCTCCTTTGGTATTTTTATTCATCTTATAGATTCTTTTAATTTCTTGAGACTTTGTTATAAATACGATTGGATACCTACATATTCTACTATTACAAGAGTTACAAGTTTCGACTTTGGTTAGGGGGTGTACTAAAAAGCGTACGTACGCTGAAGGGGGGGGTACACATAAAGCGTACAAGGGGGAGGGGGAGTCAAAAATTTGCCATTTTCGAGCGTACTTTATACGAACGTACTTTTTGAATGGTCCCCCGCTGAGGCCTATCTTTGGAGTTCATAGGTAATGGGAACTGCAGACGTGCAGGCGCTCATTAACGTCCCCCATGTTGAATGGAAAAAAGGTGACACCGCCCAAACAGGGTGGGTGCAAAATTTACGCCCAAAACATTTGTTCCGAAAAAATTTTTTTGAAAAGAGATTTTTGAACCCCCTCAGAAAAATCCCAGATCCGCCTCTGCACGTACTAAAGTTTTTGAAAAGATTGTAAGAAAAAATTTGCAAGATCATCTGGAAAGAAACAACCTGTACAACAGCAACCAACATGGATTTAGGTCAGGAAGATCCTGCTTAAGCCAACTGCTTGCTCACACTGAACGTCTAATCAACTATATTGAAAATGGCTGCAATGTAGATGTCATCTATCTTGATTTCAGTAAAGCATTTGACCGTGTTGATCACTCGATACTGCTACAGAAACTTGAAAGAAATGGCATTTGTGGAAAACTTCTATCCTGGATAAAGTCATTTCTTACAGGGAGAACACAGAGAGTCTCTGTCAACACAACGCTATCCAAAAATGCAGATATCATATCCGGGGTGCCTCAGGGTTCTGTGCTAGGTCCCCTTCTGTTTCTTGTAATGATACAGGATATTGATGAAGATATATACAACGCTGTCCTGTCTTCATTTGCGGATGACACCAGGCTGATGAAAGCACTGGCCAGTCAAAATGATGTCCAACTTCTCCAAAACGATCTCAACTCAGTATACAAATGGTCAGAGATCAATAATATGCAACTGAATGGACTCAAATTCGAACATTATGCAATATGGAAAAAATGAAGAGCTGAAACCCTATTCAGTTTATTATTCTGATACTCGAGATCAAATTGAAACAAAAAGCCAAGTCAAAGACCTTGGAGTTACTCTAGATGTAGATATGAGCTACAATCAACACATCAAAAACCAAATCAACAAAGTGAAATCTATCAGCTCTTGGATATTTCGTACTTTCAAGACAAGGGACAAAGATGTCATGTTAACCCTTTGGAAGTCACTTGCCATTCCACACCTTGACTACTGCTCTCAACTATGGTCTCCATCAAAGAGATGTCTCATTCAAGAACTAGAGCTGCTACAAAAATCATTCCTGAACGGTATCCCCTCGTTGAGCCACTTAAAAACTATTGGGAAAAATTGAACCAACTGAAAATCTACAGTCTTGAAAGAAGAAGAGACAGGTACAGAATCATTTACACGTGGTGCATACTAGAAGACATTGCCCCCAATTTCAACTACAATGACGAGGCAGGCGGCGTGCATTCTTACACAAATCAGAGACTGGGTAGAAAATGCAATTTGAAAGCTATAAATGTCAAACATAAAAATATCTGGAGAGGTTGTCTCTCACAAGAAGGACCAAGGCTCTTCAATGCTCTGCCAAAATCCCTTAGAAACCTCACAAACTGTACCAAACAAACTTTTAAACAGCATCTTGACCAATTCCTCAGTACACTGCCAGATGAACCGCTGCTTCCTAATTGTTTTAACTTCAGGAGAGCTGACTCTAACAGTACAACAGTATTGGTCAATCATCGGATTCAACGAATTGGATGAGTACCATAAAGTACATAATCAATAACAAAGTATCACGAAGTAAGTATCCCTTGATAAAAATTCTGGTCACGTGACCATCCGTGATTTTAGACCAATGAAAACGCTTCATTTCTCCGGATTAAAGTTGTGTCTACACTGGTCTACACTAACACGCGGGAAATGGCTAGAGAAAGAGAGAAAACAACGGGGGTCAAATTAAATTTTTCTCCCTTCTTGCGGCAAACATAAAAGACTTTAAGAGGCCATTTATTTAAGAAAGGGTTATTTATTTGAAATTTAGTTGAAATTTATAAAAATATACCCCAAACAAGCTAATTAGAGAGAACAGTGAGAAAAATTTAAGAATTAAATAAAGTAATTGTTCTTTAGAGCCTGAACCTTTCATGTCTTTAAAAACACATTGCTTACCTGGTTTGCATAAAACACTTTTGGACACAAATGGTTCAGTTTTCAAAGTTTTTAAAAACACTGAATGTCCAGTTGAAGCCGACTGTTAAAAAAAGTCTCGACTGGCAAAATTTCCCGATTTTCTAACCCGATTTTTATATGATTGGTTCCGATAGGACACTGCAAGAGCTTCAAAAAAACACCGTGTCTTGAAAAACACCTTGAACACCAGAGAAAACACTGAATGGTTCAGAAACTTGCCGGTGTTTCAGATAATACATTTTGGCTTGGACTTTGGAGAAAGTTGAGAGTTGATTTACGGAAATCCCAGGAACACAGGAAATGCTGAAAACACACCACTTCGAGAGGTAAGGTGTTTCTGGGAAATGATTTTTGCCAAAAACACCCCCAAAAAGCATGAAAGGTTCAGAAAAAGTGTTTCAGACAAAGTGTTTTCGGCTCAGGCTCTTAGTTGAATATTATAAATACTTTTAAGGTTTAGGGTTTTTGTTAGCTTTGATTTAGTTCTTATAAACCACGAAGACACGGATAGAACATCCATTAACATAAAAAACAATAGTAAAATCATTCCAGCCGCGGCTTTCTTATACTATGTTCTAACTGCTAGAAAAATGTCCAGTTAGATTATTCTAACATATACTTTTGATGTTTCAACAAAAGTTTCACATCTGACAATAAAAATCAATTTTCGTAGTTTTAGAAGGAACTTTTCAAGCTTTAGTGTCAGGAAGAGCTGCAATCACTTTGATTATATTTTAACTGAATTCTGACATCAAGATACTATGGTTTGAGATTATAATAGTCTCGTTATCAAACAAGGTACCTTATCTCTAAAAAGTGTCTCCCATATTTACCCCGTAGTCAAATCTTAATCTTGGGGTAATTATGGGACAATAAAGTTTGAGTTTGAAGTGTTTATTTTTTATAAGAAAACTACAAACTTGATTTTCTAGTTTAATGGAATCATAACTACACTCTAAGTCTTTCAAAACCTGCAAAGGTTTGCATCTAAATATTCTTCAGTTGGTCTAGATTGTTCTATAAAAATATTACTGTTTGAAGTGTCCCGTTTTTACCCCCATATGGGAAAAAAGCTGGGGTAAAAATGGGACACTGTCACTAATTTTTTTGAAAGTCCTTTAAATGATAGCACTTGGATTTGAAGTCATCAAGTGGATGCAAAACCTCAAATATCATGACCTTTTGGAAAGATATCTGGATTTTTCAATAACATTTTATACCTGTCCCATATTTACCCCAAGGGTGTCCTGTAATTACCCCAAAATGTGGGGTAATTATGGGACACCTTTAAAATAAATTTTTTGAACATCTACTAAATTTCAAGGAAAAGTAATGCATTTTGTGTAAAGGTCATGAATACTTTGATAAATAAAATATCAAAAGATCGGATCTCTAGGATTAATACTTTCAGAGTAATTCCCAAATAAGTCAAAATTGTCCAGTAATTACCCCAGATGACTATTATGACAGAAAGTATGATTGATAAACTTGGTGGAGTTATCAAAATAAATTTGTTGTCAAAGAGATTTAACAGGAAAGAAATACAGGCCAGATATCAACAATCCCATGTTTCGACCAATTGTCCCAAGTTAGAGCAGTTGACGGTAAATCTCTTTGACAACAAATTTGTTTTGATAACTCCACCAAGTTTATCAATCAAACTTTCACCATCCCATTATCACAACCAAACGTATTTTTAAAGCAGTTTGGACGCAATCGCATTTACGCGTCTTTTTTCGCTGCAGTCAGTTAGTCACACTAGCGTCCAGTCAAAATCTGTATCAAAGATTAATGTTGCGAAAGCACTAATCATTTACTTGCTTGAATCTCAAGCAAAAAATACTGTACTAAAGTACTGTTTTGGAAATTGAATAACAAAATTTGGTTGGTTGATATTTTGGCTGATGTACGTTCGCAATCAGTCATTTTGTGTCATTTTAAGTTTTCAAGTTTTTAAATTTGTTGTCTTGGGAATTTGAACTTGATTCAGGTAACTCTCATCCTTGTTGTTTCAAATACATTCTGGGACGAAATTGTTTATTTCTTTTCAATTTCTTCACTTCTTTAAAAATTCAAAAATTATAGTGCAGTTTTGACCCCACTTTAATTTTACTTTAGCTGCTTGTAGAGGATTTTTATAATAGTTCCATTGTTTTGTTGTGTAAATAAAAATTTGTACTTTTCCGCACATGCAGTATGGAAAAAAAATCAACAAAAAATTTTGATAGACGCTCTATTTATTTCTCATCCCTTTTATGTTGCCGCCTTCTGCTTTAATTTTTTCAGCTCTGAGGAAACCCAATATGCTTTTAAAGCATGCTTTTAAAAATTTTCCAGTGTGACCCCCTTTATAGCTTTAAAATAATTTTTTTTTGCCCTAAATATTTTTCAAACTATTTTCCAAAAAAAATCAAAACTTTTTTGAAAAAAAATTATCATGTGACTGAAAAATACGTCATCAAAATTTAAACGAAAATTTGGGGGTCACATTTAATCTCAGCCATTGTTAAATTCAAGAAATTTAGAATTAAAGGTATGACCTTATTATATGGTAATAAAACGGATTGCAGAGTTTAAACTGGTGTATGTTTCTGATATGCTAAAAAGCTGAAAATTGACATGAATGATGTTATGGTTTTTTTTTAAAGAAAATTTTCTTAAGACTTACTTGCTTGCTGGTATTACCAAAGACATGGGTAAAAATGAGGTTTCCCTGTTTTTGAAAATCAGGAAACCGGGAAATCCAAAAATTATAAAAAATTTTTATTATTATTTTAAATTTATCTTCCAAGTTTGAAGGAATTTTGACGATTCTACAAGGCTCTGTAAACCTAAACATAATTCGTATAATTCACTTAGTCTTTGTGGGCAAAATACAGTGACTTTTTACCACCGTGATCGTCCCAAGTTAGAGCCATTGACGGTTGTGATTGAATCTGTTTTCAATTAGAAAATTCACTTTGTTTTGTCATCTTTTTGGAAACAATTCTTTTTCCCAATTTATTATGCCATCTACTTCAGACGGTATTACAGTAATCAATAAATTCAATTATCAAAGTAATTGATAATGATCTAAGTAATTGCACAACCATTTATTGATTAACCATTGAATTTTGAGTACCGTAGATTCATCTATTATTGACATGTGTCTTTTCATCTTGATATAGCTGTAGGCTGTTCTTCAAAACAAAAAATCAAACTTAAAGGGGATCTAACGTCAAATCCTTCATTACACTTTTTTGGAAAGTTTAAAAAAATTTATAACGAGAGCTTTCGAAAGAGCTATGTTACATCAAAAGATCTTCAGTCAATGTGTTATAATATCCCTTTAAAGATTTGTACGTGTGACGTCATCGTTGGCGTTTTGTTTTAGAAGCTAGCACACATTTGTGTTGATTAACAGGATTATCCCTCTATTTTTAAGGCTTCGATCGTAGAAATTTCTATAAGGCTTTATTATGATTTATTCATTGCATCTAAAATTCGGCAGGATAGATGGGATACTTTGGAATACCTATCAAAAAGTTTGTTCTTTAAAGTGCGATTACAAAGATATCTTTTTTATCCAACAAAAGCTTTTTTTGAAGCCATTACAAGACGCTGTTTCTAAAAATGTGCCTGTTCAACGACTGATTTATGAAACTAAAGTGCAAACATGACGTCACAAAATCCTCTTTTTCTCAAAGAAAGGGAAAATTCAAGTATCAATAACTTAATGAATTTAAAAGATTTTAAGTTCGTTCTTTTTTCAATATTTTTGTTTCTATCAGAGCTTTCCTATGTAAAAAAATGAGGTACATGAATTTTCTGACATTAGATCCCCTTTAAACAAATACATACCAAGTTACCAATCAATCAGTAAATTGTACTCTCCCTATCACATCACAGATTGTTGATTATTATATGAGAAATGTGAAGTGTCATTTTTGAACAGAAAACTTTAACAATGTAGTCATCACTAAAATTAGCATGCTTTCCACGAAGATATAAAAATCAAAACAACTTTATTACAGGCAAGTAATTTTTTAGTAGGTCTTTTTACCGTGAACTGAAATTGATAAAAGAACCCGGTTTCATTTTGAATTTAATAAGACCACCATACAGCCAACAACTCTGTCCTGTCGTGTCTTGGCGATCGGCCAAAATTTCCAGTGGAGCTGGTGTTCCGACTAGCAAAGCCATTTGACCGACTGAAAACCTTTTGTATCGGTCATGATTGCAGAATGAAAAGATATGGATAAAACCATGTTACTAAGATTTTATTTGAATTACTTTCTTCAAAACGTTTTAAGAGTGTTTCTAAGTTCACTTTTATCAAATCGCTTTCTTTGTAATGCTTAAGAGTGTTTCTAAGGTCACTTTTATTGAATTACTTTCTTCTCAAGCTTCTCACTAAGACTCATCTACAAATTTCTCTCAACGTTCAAATTTAAACACAACATTTCTACAAATGCTACAAATTGCCTAATGGTTTAAAACATACAAAGAGAACAATAACATAGCTAAAAATGAAACAATACAAAAACATTAAAAACAAACGCTCCATCACAGATGCAACATCAAAATGTCATGATCTCCTTGGAGATTCAAGTATAATTTTGATTGTTCTCCAACTGATGAAGTTCGTAGTTAACAATTCCCATGAATGACAGCAACACATTTCAAGAAATGACTTGTGAGTGATTGATGACACATGCAATCAACAAAAGAAGCCAATAAAAGAGAAGAGTCGTATAATCAGGTATAATGGGTATTCATAAATTATGATTGTTTGCTCAAAATCTATTTAAAGTTATTTAGTCAGTTTTCTTAAGGCAAATAATCTTCAGCTTGTCAAAACTCAGACTAATATTTCTAAATTTTGACTTAAAAGTGATAAATAATTTTAGAAAGGGTCGCATTCAAACTTATTCCTATTGTACAACCTTTCAGCTTTAGCCTACTTTTTTTTCCAAGTCATAGAAAAATTATGAGAGTCAAAAAGTGATTGAAAAGTATACACCCAGTTGAAATTGTATACTTCAACGTTGTAAAATGTTGATAAAATATATTTCTTATGAAAAAATTAGAGAATAGTTCTTTTGTCAGTCCATTTCACTGTGCTATTTTGAGCTTGATTATTTGTAAAAATTTGTGCCGTATCGAGCAAAAGAAAGTTAGTCAAAGATCAATGATATTTACCGTTATTAAAACTTCAATGGCAATAGATAACAAGTTGTCGGGCTTTCAAAATTTGTAAATTTGAATAATGGCGGCTTTCATAAGCTAAATCTTGATACCATTTTAACTTTCCCCATACTTGCCCTCGAAAATGAAGAAGAAGAAATCAGTGGCATCAACAAAGCTTTTAAAGAGGCAATAGAAAAGAAGTCCAGTCGTCTATATGTTATTAAACTGATAAACTTTCATGACTCATTATGCAGTGACGTGGTGAAAGGGGCCAGGGGGTCATGACCCCCCAGCAAAGCTATTTCAAGGGGTTGCCAATTTAGATTGACCCACCCATGATACTAAAAGTGATAACGTTTAATTACCCAACTGTTTTGGTATTCACTATTATTGGCCCAGCGCTAGCGATAGGGCCTTTCATTTGCAACTTTCCGTCCGCTGTCTGTCCGTCCGTTTTGGTAGAAACGGTGCTTGAAACCATAGTAACACACTTTTTAATTTTGCTGTTTGGAGAGGGAAAAGGTTGCTAAAGTCGGATACTGGCTATAAAAGATATATTTTCTGATTTCGCGCTCCTTCAAAAACAAATTTCAAGATGGCGGTCGAAGCGAGGAGGTTGATTCATACTTTCTTGAACATTTTCTTTGCTTTAGTGGTCAAGAGACTTTCAAACCAAAGATATTTTGTAATGATTTTCTTTTATAAACCTTTTTCAACATTCTGCCATATCTTATAGTCTTTGCTCAAGTTTTCATAAAGTTTTATGAGTGAAAATTCTACCTTAAATCACTTTTATTTTTAGTTTATTGCTTTCGAAAAGACTTTATTTTTAGGAAATAATGGCTTCTGATATAGAAATAAATAAACTGAAATGCAGCTCATGTGTAAATTTGAATAAGATTGGAACTTTTTTCCTTGATGCTACACAAGAAACAGTCATTCTGGATCTGTCGCTAACAACGGTCAGTGGCTGGTGGGACGTGGTATGATTTTCAAACTCAACACATGATTATTAAAAGTAAACTGATTCTGGAATTTGGTAATGGACACTAAAATGGAGCTCATGTGTAAATTGGAACAAGATTGGTACTTTTTCCATGAGGCTACGCGTGAAAATGGTTATTTCTGGATCTGTCTCGTTTGACGATTGGTGGTGCGGTGGCTTGATTTTTCAAACTCGACACAGAATTATTTCAAATCTGATTATTGGAATATGTTAGCGGAGACTAAAATGCAGCTCATGTGTAAACTTTAACAAGATTGGGACTTTTTTCATGATTCTATACATTAAATAAAATGGTCAATTCTGGATCTGTCGCATTAAACAGTCGGTGGCTTGATTTTTCAAACGCGACTCACATACCGTCAACCGTCTCTAACTTGGGACGATTGGTCGAAACATGGGACTGTTGCATATCTGGTCTGTATTTTCACTTACTGTAAAATCGAAAGAGAAATCGTGTATTTTTAAATACGCCTTTCCTTAACTCAAATCAAATGACTTTGGAAGTTCGGTGAAATGGTGGCCGAATTGCCATCCCATGTTTTTTCAGATAGTCCCAAGTTGGAGCAGTTGATGGTAATTATTCAAAGTATATAAACTGATTCTGGAATCTGTTAATGGCACTAAAATGCAGCTCATGGGTAAATTGAAACTAGATTGAACATTTCTCATGGTTGCAAGGCATGAACAGTGAAAATGGTCTCTGGATCTTCGCATTAACTGTTAACTCACATTCACATTTGACCACATGAATTTTATTAGCTTGGATATGCAGACCGTAAAAACTATTTTACCGTCTAGTTCTTTAAAGATCATTTTTCTTGTTTACAGTCTGGTCCAACTAACATGCCTGCAGGGATATTTCTCCCTGCATATGTGAGTGCACCTAATTCGTTTAAAAAAGCGCCCACTCACTAGCAGAAAATTCGGGATTTTTTATATTTTTTCTATGGGCGCGCAAATTTATGGAAAAAGCTGACCTTGTAAAAAAGATAACAAATGAAACATGAAAACACAGGTCATTTCTAAACAAAATGGAAAGGAGCCTTTTTAAAATGTGGCTGATGTGGCTGATGTTTTTGATGTAGTTTAAAGTAGTTTGAAAGTTTTTTGAGTTTTGTAAAAGAGGTTATATGGTAAGTTAATTATGTGTGTCTGCCTGGGTTTTGATAGTCTGTCAACAAGGGTTCACTCACAGGCAGTATCAAAACAAACTGTACCGACATTTTAGTTATACCAGATAAGATTTTTTTTTCTGAAATTTTGAGTCTGGATACACAGGCTAGAACTTTATTGGAAAGTTGAACCTGCGCCTGTGTAGGCCCGGTTGGTAGGAGACCATTCAATAAATTTCAAGCGTCTAACCAATGAGAAGTACCGCAGTGATTTTGAAATTTTTTTTCCTGTCTTCACTTTGATCCATGTCAACGGGGTCATGCATTTGCTGTTTTGCACGCTCGTTTTCAACACGTTACTTTTCGCTGGGCCTTCACGCCCAACGGGCTTCTTGTTGTATTTTACAATAGGAAAATTATACTCTTAGAGGGACAGAAATATTTCTTAGAAATGGTATGATTAAATGGTATATTTTAATGATTTTCTTTGTTTACTTTGTTTAGAATGTCAATAGAAAATGAGTACAGGAAAATTACTAAATGCATTTAAAAACATTGGACGACAAATATATCCACTCAAAATCATACGTGCCAATACTATTTGTGGGTGTTTAGTACAGAAATCAAGAAACCTTGCAGTTCATAGAGTCAGAAGATCTCGTGACCAGGAGAATTTTACAAATAAAGATTTTTTGTTACCCTTATTTGGTGGTGGATTGCTGGCTTTCATCAATATTGCTAACTGTTTTTCAGATTCTAAAAGTAAGTCATTATTTTATTATTTTAGGCCATACCAATATTGATTACTTATTCTTAACAGGCCTGACTAACCCTATAATTTCAAACATTTGCTAAATGTAAGTCAATGGTTGTTGAAAATAGGTAGAAATCACATAATTTCTTCAATATCGCTACAAAGTCCAAACAATAATTTCAACAATATGTATATTTCTTAAAATAAATAGATTCATCCTGTACATTTTAGTTTGAGAGGCAAAACTTTCCAGTGCATTCCCAATCCTAAGCTAAAAAGTACCTTGGATTGAAACTTACTGAATCCCCATATGGATACATTTTGGCGAGTATGTTGCTGTTAAAAGGATTTACAACATACCGTATAATTATCATACAAAAGATTATATGTTCAACAACATTTTTTACAAGCATAACGTTTATAATCATACTAAGACCTGATTTGGTGAAAAATAAGCATACCATTAGCATAATAGTGGACTTTGGTCATTGGTCATTTGTAATGGGTTGCGTACTTAGGAAGGTTCATTCTTTCTTTTTCATTTTAAATGAACCAATTTTTTTCGGAAAAATAAGCATATCGCAAGCATAATTTGAGCTTGATTCCAAAATATAGCTTAAGCAGGTCTAAGCCTCTATTCAAAAAAAAGTATGCTCATAAAAAACATGTAACATTAATAAACTTTGATTAGTATTTATACGTTAGACTTTCTCTCCTACAATTGGGTCTGGTGATTGATGTCCGCTTTGACTGTCATTTCTGGTGATTTGACTGTCCTTTACGTGTCTATTCGCCAAGGTGTTCGGACGACAATCATTATTGACTGAACTCATCCTATATTTAGTGTCTGTTGGCGGTTTGAAACACCTGAGCCATCTCAAGTGCTCTAAATAGCGTCTCGCTTTACGGTTCACAATAAGGAAGGAGACGGCATTTACACCAGAGTTCAAGAACACCCAGATCAATGTCATGATATGCCAAAAGATGACAGTAGTTTTGTTTGAATTTATGAAGGCCTGCACCATGTCGAGTAGCAAGTACGGTGGGTAAAATATAATGACTAAGACCAGATATATTGTGGCTAGTCTACTGATGGACTTGCTGAAGTTTTTCAAATCAATTGTATTGTTCTTTACGTGCTCTTTCATCAGGACAATAGCACGCCAATACAAAAGCACATCGCATAACACGAATGTATTGTCCACCGGTTGAATTCCGACCAACGCTATGGTCCAATTACCGGTAAAAATACCGGATATTAAAATCATGCAATTCAAAATTGCAAGAATTGCAATGATTATCAAACCAATGGTTTGTCGTTTGAAAGTCATGATTTCATTGTATCTGTTTGTGTATTTGACACGACAGTATCTGTCCAGTGCGACCATTCCAACGAAAAATCCAGTCATGTGAGGAAAGATGTAGAGAATGTATTGCATAATGACTTGGGTAATACACGTTAGTTTCGAATGTGCTTCGAATAGAAAGATCGTCAACATATGCTGGCTGATGAAACCGACTAAAAAGTCTGAGCAAGACATGTAAAGAGTCAACCTAAGCGAACTGTTTTGATATTGTTTCGTTTTGTAGATAAGATACATGACCATAGAGTTGACAACAATGTTACTGATGGCGACCAGTATATTGGCGGCGATTAATACATTTATACTTGAATCACTCAAGAGGTGTATCTTATGAAAAAGTGTCCTGCAAGCATCTTTGTTGTTTGAAGTAGTGTTGATTGTTGTCGTTTCGTTGGAGAGTGAATAATTCATTTTGTAGTGGATACAGAGGTGTTGGTTGATTGAGATATCCCTATGGATAGTCGTCTTGTATCTTCTTTTTATGATTTACAGGTGAAAATCTTTTCAACGACAATATTGAAAGGTATCAATCTTCTGTGTTTCTAATAACATTCCTTCATAGCTTGAAAACTCTTCACTTTTTCATAAAGTAGTATCAATCAATTTCTTTTTTTATTTTTGCTTTTTGTTTTGGGATGTTAGATGTTATACTAAAAAAGAGATGTAAATTAGACAAAACAATTGGGGAAAGGAATTCTTTAATTTTTCTGATTAAAACGTGATTTCCAATTGATTACCCCTTTCCTATTAGAAGCCCCTTTCGACCCAACGCAATTGTTTTTTTCATTTTCCCCAGGCGCTAGCGAATAATAAATAGCTTTTACCTCTTCTGCTTTTTTCCATAGTTTTAGTGATTTTTTAAACCAACTCCTTCAGTAAAAATTACGCATTAGAACCACTCCATTTAAGAACTGGTCAAACTGGAGCAAGAG
Source organism: Clytia hemisphaerica (assembly GCF_902728285.1). Lineage (NCBI taxonomy): Eukaryota > Metazoa > Cnidaria > Hydrozoa > Leptothecata > Clytiidae > Clytia > Clytia hemisphaerica. Next base: position 905,804 of record NW_027104107.1, on the reverse strand, counting down.
TTTTCGCTTTTCCAGGCGTCGCAGTTTTAATCTAATACCCCTTAAATTTTGTAAAATAATAAACCATCCCTTTTGTAAAGCTTTTTCTGGATGCAAAAACAAAAAATCCGAAATGAAAAAATAGCTGGTTAATTTTAAATTGGCCACTAGAATGTATTTTATTTTCAGCCATTTTGTCTGGTTGCTCTCTATAGTGTGGTTTGCAAATCTTAAAGCCTTAACCTTGAGCGTTGCTTGTAGAGAAACAGTTATAGTCTGCTGCTTTCTTTATCAGATTCAACAACAGCACAATGAAGCTATGCTGAAATACAAAATAAAAATAAAATAAAATAAAACCTTCTTTCGAACCAGTTGAACGTAAATTAAGATTAATCTAAAATCAAGCTTTAAATCTCCGTTTAAAACCCCAAGTAAAGTGAAAATTACCGCAGATTTTATTAGCAAAAACTTGTTAGTGGAATTTCTATCGATTCCCCAGATTTTAGCTTTTTTAAAGAATTTTTTTAGTTCAGCTTACTAAAGTTTTACATCATTTCTTTCTGTAACGATATAATTTTTACACACCGAGTTGACTGTTTTCGAAAGAAGGTAGAAAATATATCACTTTTATTGTTTTCAACTTAAAATGATATCAAAAAGATGATATGAAACGTAACCTTAGCCATCAATATTTTTCATTACTTTCCTTTCACCCCTTTTGATATTTTCATCTTCACTTCACACTTCACCTTATACCTTCAATTGAAAAACCGGTTTAGCCTTTGACGTAGAATAATGATACATGCGTCACAATTACACTTCTAACTACACTAAAAATAGATCAGAATTTTTGAGGGTTTGCCTCGAAAATGGACTTTTTTGCCAAAAAGCTAGCAAAATTACATCCTACTGTCTTTACTAATTAAAAACCATGAAAATTTTTAGAGAATTAATTTCAATTTTCAAAATCTTTCCTGCTGTTTATATCCTGTATCCAAAATACTTTATTAAAATAACCATTCGTTTTTAAACGTTTTCAATTTGCATGACATCGGACACAAAGGATAGTTCCTGGGCGGACTATTAACTTGTTAGAAAGTCTTCGAAATGGTCTCTATCAGTAAAAGCCAGAGAATAACGCTATTTATTTTGTTCATTTGTAGATCACATACAGCTTTTTTTATCAGAACGTCAATAATTTTTGAACCCTTCAGATGTTCTTAATTTCTTAAAGTGTCAAAGTTATTCCGCCTCAGACGGATTTCCGTCTTTGTGAAGTAAATAAAGAGGTACTTTAGGCGTACCAACTTTCGCGAGCAGATACTTTCGCGATTTTCGCGATTTTTGAAAATTCTTAACAGGGCAATTCGCGAACTTTTATGCTCGCGAAAAATTCTCAAAAAAAATCGAAATCTATAAAACCTCGAAATCGTAATAAATATCAAATTTTTAGCATATTTTTATCCTTTAATATTTTTAAAGTCAAAGAGCAACCGTTTTTATCGGATTTAATGAATATTTTTCACCTTCAAGGCAATTTTCATTCGAAAATTCTCATTTTTATCTCGCGAAAAACATTTTTTCCTCAAAATCGCGAAAGAAAATGTTGTAAATTTCGCGATTTTTCGACCTCGTGAAAGTTTCTGTCCGAGAAAGTTTGTACGCCTAAAGTATTTCCGTCTCAAAATTCGGGATAATTCACTGAAATTACAAGATTATGTGCTGATTTTCTTTCGGACGAAAAACCTTGGTTTGACTACTGTTCTTTGGTTTAAAGCTAAAAATATTTTCAAAATGTTCTTTTTCCCAGCATTCTGTGAGAAAATTACTGCAATTTTCTGAGAAATGGTATGTTAGCCTTAGAATGTTAAAATGATTTGACCTCGAAGCCTATTGTTATTAACCTTGTTCTTATGAAAAAATGCAGTTTTTAAGAAACTTATTTAACTCTGAAGAGATGGCTTATTTCTTTCAATTTTTTTTCTACGGTCTGTTACAAGGAGTTTTATAATGGCCTTTAAATAATTAAAATCTTCATTCCTAAAAAGGCATAACTGAAGAGTTAGTAAACGGCTTTTGCGGAAAAATGAAGCTCGTTCTCAAAGTCATGTGACTAGACTCACCGTTTGGAGAAAGGCGTGAGTGTTTACAGATTTTATTATCTATCTATCTATATATTTCATACTAAAAGGTCCTAGGACCCATTATCCGTACATTTGTTTGTTTAAAAAAATGAAAAATGAATAAATAAATAAATAAAATGTTAAGAGCAATAAAATATTTTAAAATTTTAATTAATGCTTGATAGCGAGAAAATTATTATCGTTTTAACGATGTTTTGATCACCCTTATTAAATGGTTGAATCGTCTGGATTGACAAAATTATACTACTTCAATATATACTAAAAAAAAAAACACTTTTTAACTTCTTTTTGTTCTTCTCTGAAAATTAATTCCCACGTTTGCCACCAAAGAGGCTCAATATGATTCTTAAAAAATTCTTAAATTTTAGTAAATTTTCAGCCTCCTGATTCTTATGAAAATTCTTATGAAAATGTTAAATTTGCACTTCCTATTTTTTTCAACTAAATAAGTTTTACCTTTTTGCCTAAATCTTTACTAAAATTCATGCTGAGATATAATTAAAAACTGTCATGCTGTTTCTACATGATTAGTTGTGTAACTTTAAGTCCAATTGACATCTGGTTGGAAAGTTAGCTCTTCTTGCTAATTCTACAGGCCCGGCGGAAGCGGGGAGACTGTGGAGACTTCAGCCTCCCCACTTTTGAACAAATGTTTTCTCAAATTCCTAGCAAATTTTATCTCATTTTGAGCCCCACTTTAACGGTTGCTCCGCCGAGCCTGTTCTAAGTTTTCCAATACGAATGAAGCCACTTTAATTATCTTCTGATATCATTCCTATAGCCCCAGCTACCAACCATGAAACCCTATGATTCCCAAAGCCCCAGCTATCAACCTTGAAACCCTATGTTTCCCAAAGCCATAGCTATCAACCTTGAAACCCTATGACTCTTCATCTATCCATTCCACCAGATATGTTTCAGCCCTAAAATGTTTTTAAAAATTACCTGGCTACTCTTCAACAAATTTTCTATTTCTGGAACTAAAAATTATTAAAAAGGGAAAATTCAATGACAATATATTATTAAAACCAGTAAAAAGTAAATATAGAATCAGAAATGAATAACTTTGTTTGTGAAAAACCTTGCAAACAAAGTATATATTTTACTTTGAGCTTCCTTAACAACCTACTGTAACTTTAAAACCGTTTTACAACAAAATCCAATTGTACTCTGACTGTGAAGAATTTTTAATCGATTAGCTTTGTGCTTTTTATATTATCAGAATGAGAAAGATTCCAACTTTTGAAATTTTATACGATGCGTTTTCGCTATAGAATAGGTATATCTTAAAAATTTCGATACCGAAAAATCGACACCCACAATATTGATCACATAATATTGTGACTCTTAATGACAAATCATCTCGAGTTTCCTTTCCCGCTTGTTTCTTATACAAAATACTTGCGTGAAATTCGCTATCAAGCTTCTTCTTCCTTTTCTTTTTTTTTAAAGACTCAGTTCTTATCTTTTCACGGATATGCTCGTGTTTGTTCAGACATTGGACGTTACTTTTGCCACCAAAGTCACAAAGCAAATCAATAGGAATATTTGCTATCGTTTTCCGTATCCCGGTGAAAATAAAGTTCTTCCGTGCGCTGATACGACTAGTAGTACCTGAAGAACTGGAAGTCCGTCCATGCAATTATTATCGCTACGATCTGAAAAATTTGCAATTATCGGTTCTTTCCGAGGTTGTTTTAAACTCTTACAGTTTCTTGATCGTGCAGCAACGTTATTCTAAACATCTATTCCCTACTATTCCATCTTTGAATTCATTGTTGTCTAGCAAAATTATTTCACTTGCACTTGTCTTCAACACATCTTTCAATGAAAAGCCAACAGAGGAATGGTGCGTTAAAAACCTTCTCGGATAGGCTTCTTTTACAGCACTAGTGCACTGCTCCTATTGACAAAGTTATCGATCATGCTTAAATCTTGATCTCTATTTAACCCGAAGTTGGTACCGTAAGAACGGCAATACTTAATGTAAGAATTGTCTTTATCACAGTTCAATTACACTGATGAATGCTGCCTTTAGGGTACTAAATTTCTAAATAATTCAGAGAAGAGATTTCTGGAGATTTTAGATTTTAGTTTGCTATGATTGAGAGACAACCACGTAAGTAAAGTAAAAGCTCTGTTGATCTCTCATAGATTTCTCACTCGTACATTTTTAAATTATATTCACACTTATAAATTTGTTTATAGCTTCATCTCCCCCAAGGAGTTGGTGGATAGGGTCATCATAATTGTCAGAATTTGATATTAAGAGGGGGTTTTGTTTGTTAGGAGGAGTTCTGATATTACTTTCTAAGATTCCAGAGTCGCCAAAATCTGTTCTAAGTTTTTTAAGAACGATTCCTTCTTAGAATGAAAGATTGAAAAAAGTCTGTCTCTATAAAAGAAAAGTGACGGGATTAGAAGATGGTAACCGACTTGCGGTACCAGGTAGAAGGTATTCTCTTCTTCTATCAATAACAATTCAAAACAAAACAATGACTTCCTTGAAAATGATGGACAGCACTATCCTACTTACTACAGGGTCCCTGTTATTAAATCAAACTACATATATCCAATCCAGAACTGAACCATTCGTACAAACTACATACAACGTAATTAATATTTTTTGTTTTTCGTCCGTTTTCTCGATTGTGACTTTCCACTGCTTGATAATATTGCATTGAAATTCCCCGATGAAATTATCTACGTAATTATAAATTACAATGTTTACTGAATGTTCAGTGAAATTTATTATGTTGTTGTGTATGTTGCTGTCTGTTGCCTCGTTTGCTTTTTTTTTGTCGCTCATCTGCTCATCTTTTGACATGCTACTTTCGACAATTTTCAAGTTCCAGAAAAGTTTTTAACATCAGCAACGCTGTGATTCGAAAAATGGAGCTTTACGAGAGAGGTCTAGCAAGTACTGCTCATTTTGAGGGCTAATCGGACTCAACCACAAATTTCAAGAGTAGAGGGAGATAGGATGCTTGGATCAGACTGTCGGCATATAAAGGTTTCCTCCATGTAGGCTGCTTTTAGGTACTATCAGTAAATCGAGTTGACGGTTGGTTGATCATACTCGTAAAGCAATTTCAGAAATCAATTTTTGTTCATTTTATGGACTGTGTAGACATCTATTTATCTAATCGAATGAGTTTGATAAGATTATTAAATTTGGAAAAAATTGGTTCTTTAGAAATTCAATTGCGAAAAATTAACTTCTTTCGCGAGGTCAAATTTCGCCTTTTTCGCAAATTTTCGTCTTTTTTATCGATATTTACCAAACCATGTGATACTGATGACTCGTGAAATTTTCATTTTTTTTTTCAGGGCTATTTTAAACTTTTTTCAAGCTTGTTTGCGCGAGATGTTTTTCAAAACGCTTGGTCAAACTATGGTTGATAATATCGTACGTGGGACCAAAAACACATGTCTGTTATCAATATTCTTTTTTTTCTACACCTCCCTCCGTGAAAAAAGAATCACACCAAATGTATAATTTCTCCCGAAAGAAATATTATTTTCACCCGGTAACTGAAATTATAAAGACGGATGGGTATTTTAAAGTCTTTTTAAAAAAAATATTGAACCTTTATTCTTGAAACATTATTTTTGAATACTTTTCAATTTCTTCTTCAAACAATGCTTAAATGAAAATCCTTCAAAGCTCCTCCTATCATGTTGCTTACTTACTTTTGTTTTCTCTTTTTGGCTTTTCGAAATATCTAAATAATCATATCTTGACTTTTATTTTGAAAATTTAAAAGTTTTGATACTTTCGAACAAATAAAATTGTGTAAATATACGAAAGATATATTGACAATTTAAGATTCTAAATAGTTTTGATAGGTCCTTCTTTGATTCAATATTATGTTCTCAAAGCGAATTCTTTTCGCCGTCGTACCGCGAACATGATGTAATGAACTTCCTTCATACCCAATAGAATTACATGATTTTTCTTCCCTGTACCTGATTCAATCAACTAAACATCCACGTGTGTCGAATCAGCTGATTTTTGATTATTGGCAGCCGTGCATTTTGCATTTTTATCTGGTCCCAAAATGTGTTCTTTCCAGACATTCATTTGTCGTCTCGCCTTTCTATTCACCACAAGAAAGGAGATGGCGTCAATGCCTGAATTAAGGAAAACCCAGATCAGTGACATAATATGCCAAAATATGAGTGTCGTATTGGATGAATTGATAAAGGCTTGGATCATATCTATCAACAGATACGGTGGATAGAATGTAATGACCAGCACCAGATAGATTGAAGCTAACTTGCTGATTGACTTACTGAAATTCTTCATCTCTGCATTATTCCTCATATGTTCTTTCATCAATGTGATTGAGCGCCAATACAACACGATATCCATGGTAACAAAACTCATATCAAGTGGTTGGATACCCACCAACGCAACCAGCCAATTACCACTGAAAATGCCAGAAATGAGAACCATGCAGTTCAATATGGCTAGCATAGCGATGAAAATAATCCCAATGGTTTGTCGTTTGAAAGTCATGATTTCATTGTATCTGTTTGTGTATTTGACACGACAGTATCTGTCCAGTGCGACCATTCCAACGAAAAATCCAGTCATGTGGGGAAAGATGTAGAGAATGTATTGGCAGAGAACTTGAATCTCACAACTTATGTAAGAACGAGCTTTTAAGATGAAATACGTCAGCATTTGTTGACTGACGAATCCTACCAGGAAATCAGATATGGACATGTACATGGTCAATCTCAATGATGTGTTTGTGTATTGTTTCGTGATAACAATCAACCATACTACGATGAAGTTCACGACCGCGTTCAGTACTGCTATAAAGAGATTGGTACCCAGTAAAATATCCAACTGTTGATCACTGAGCAAGTGTAATTTTTCGAACAGTGTCCGACATTCAATACCACTGTCCGTTGAATTCATCGTGTCTTGCGATTACTACTTCTCTCGTAAGTGTGTTCTCGAATTTCGGAGTTCCACTGATCCAAAACAGTCTTTGCAACATGTAAAATTAAACGAAAAATCTCTGGAATAGTTTATGATCCAGACTGATCCCAACTTTATTCAAACAATTTTTCACATGAATTTTCCGACCAGTTGGCTGACTCAGTCTTCACAAAACGACTCTTACTTTTTTTGCCCAAAGAGTTATTTTTTCGTGCCAATTAATTTTTCCTTTGAACTCTATTCATTCCAACATCTATATATCCATGAAGACAAAATGATTTTATCCTGTTGTGTGAAGCGGTGGGAGAGATACAGAAGACCAACTTTTTTTTTTGTTGGGAAGAATCAAGTCTTTATTTTCAACTTTCCAGCTTTCTTTTTGTTTCTTATTCTCCTGTTGTTTAGTGGTCCGTGAATAATTAATCCAAACAATTAAAACTGTTTTGAATGTTCATATTTTGTTTGGATATTGTTTTGTCATTGACTCGTTACTTTTTCATTCTCTTTATTTTCTCCTGTTCTTTACTCAACTTTGTCCCCTACGCGTTAGAATGAAATTTTGTATTCACAATATTTCAGTGTGAACTTAACTTAAACTGAAGCTTGAGATAGCAGGGGCTCAATCTATATCCTTTAGAAAATTAACTTCATATTCTTTTTCTCACACCTTTCTCTTCCCCTTCTCATCCTTCTCTATTCAGCATTTTAATTGGAGCCTTAGAAATTATATATGTTTTTTATAAGAAGCAATACTTTGACTCAGACTGAGTTGTTCTTGTAAATATTAATATACTATTTTCTTAACATCAGCAAGGCCAGGTAGATATGCACTTTTTCAAGCCTTAGCGACGCGGTTTGGTTTTAGGGGACTTGTAATGAATTGGAACATTTTTTCTCTCAGCTTGCCTCTAAAGCAAACCAAACCAACTCCTTGCCATCATCAAAAATCTTCCTCGTATTTTCGTTACCAGTCTCCTGAAAAGCTGTATGGTCACAGATTTGTATAGCCCAAAGGGCTAGATTTGCGGCTTTTATCGAAAAGTGAAGCCTAGGTTTGGTAGGATTTCCTACCAAAGTCACGTGACTAAAATATGCAAACATTTCACCGGTTTGAGAGATGTGAAATAGCGTTTGCCGCCTACTTTTTTTGATCTCGCGCTCCGAAAACAATTAAAATGCTAGATCCTATCCATCGGCACGGAATTTAAAAAGTCAAATTTTTGCTTCACTTTTTTTTGCTGGAGAAAGCTTAAAGTTGCCTATCTAGCCCTTCGGGCTTTACAGATATCTGTGTGTATGGTTCTTTCTTAATTTGGCCTGATGTTCTCATAAAAAGCCTTCATTGTACTTACCATTCTGAAATGTTTCTGAGACCAATCTATAATTTTCTTGAGGGTTGTTTACCTTTCACAACAAAGTGTTGTATCAATTCTCACGGACTTCATTTTTAAATATTGTTCTTTGGGCCCCTTCTATGTTTTCTTATTGGAAGTAAATTCGCTGAAAATGATGAACCCAGCCCCAGTAACTGTCATGTTTTTAATAACAATAAAGTATATAAGAAGATAAGGCTTTGATGGCTAAAATAAATGGACAAGTTTGTTTTTAAGGCTTTACGGACTCTAACACCCGATTGATTAGGAAAATGCACAAACATACTCAAAAATAGTGAAAATAAGAACATGTCAAGAACATTTTTCGGCTTAAAGCTAAAAAATTTAAGAACATCTGAAGGCTTCAAAGATTTTGGATGCTCTTATAAAAAACGTATTGGAGAATAAACTCTGTTCAGGGGTTGAGAATCCAAAATAAAAAGCCTGTCGTTTCATATCGTTTATCCACTGACCTAGAATGTTTTATGTTTTGGAGATGAATTGAACCCAGTGTGTTGTAAACTTTCAACCTCCCTTCTTCACTAAAATCTTTTGAAACGAAAAGAGTATCAAACAAGGGCTCAAAAAGCCATTTTAGAACAAATGTTTATTGGAATGAAATCCCCCACTGTTTCCATTCCAAATCAAAATGAATTTTTTCATGATTTTTGTAAATTAATTCTATTTCGCAATTTCATTTTTTTCCAAAACATTGTGAAATTATTAAGCTTTCTATCCCATGTTATTAATTTTTTTTTGATGTGACGTGAGACGTAGATTATTTTTAGAATCTTCTCACTTCTCCGAACCCAAACTTTGTCTTGCTGAACCGATTTACTACCTGCGTCTGACGTCATATAAATTATGAAATCTCTTCAACCCAAAAGAGGAGAACAATTATCAAAACACTCTATGAAGTGTGATCTAGTTTAGGGTTAAAACGTTCCGTTTGCTAACTTGGAAAGTCTTATTAAGAACTTTTTTAACACTTTCACCAAACCATCTCTCAATCTTTCTCATTACCATCTTTGAACAAATGTACATTAATTGTACGCATGTATGGATTTAATTGATAATGATTATATTTAAAATAACACACCCTATTTTCGCTGAACAGATGGGACCCCAACCCACTTAAAGATTAGGTCCAAACGTATTTCTGGTTGAAAAGCATCATGAAATTAGATTTTATGAGCAAGGATTGATAAAATCTGAAATTTCCAGCAATTTAGATTTTTATGCGAAAAATATGTTCAGAGACTGTGTACTATGTATGAGACTTGGTCCAATGATTGATAGAATTTCTTTTTAAAATCCTTTGAGAAGGTAGCTTAATTTTGAAACTGATCAAAACTGACCCGTTTTTAAAGTAAAACACTTTTTGCAGGGAGATTTTCGATTTTTTATATGCTGACATTACGCCTTTATAGCCGCCATCTAGAACTAGCTCAAAGTCTGAGACAAAAATGGCTATAACATTTGATACCGGGTGCGCCACAAAAAAGTTTCTCTCTTTGAAACTAATTTTCTCGAAATCTAAAAATTTTAAAAGAACGATTCCTATTTCATTGGAAAGAAGAAAGATAAACTTAAATTTTGTTAGGTCATTTATTAAATTCGATTCATTAGAACAAAAATTATACTCGATCGAATGAAAAAGTTACTTTCAGAAAGTGCTCGAAATCGTTAAAAATCGACCTATCAAATTTTTATTTTAAAATTGGCAATCACAATAGCCTTTACATGATTAAGAGCATTTTTCAGTAACTAAACACATAAATTTTGAAACTGAAGGGTTGAAAGGGTTTAAAGTCTTCATCAAAATCACTTTAATTTACTTTTACCGAAATTTTCCTCAGATTTTTGGTTCTAGACTGGATAAAGTCTATGTAAGGCTGGATCTACCTCGAAACCCGTATTTGATGTACTTTTATGAATTTTACCAGATTGTTTGGTCTTTTTCGACGAATTTTTTTGAAATTCAACCTTCCTTTATACAAAAAAGGTCATTTAGACAGCTAATTATCATTTTTAATGACTGAAACGAAAATACTGATGTATCATGTAATTATGCTTCTGTTTGATTTGATAGGTCGATTTTTAACGTTTTTCAGTACTTTCTGAAAGTAACTTTTCTATTCAATTGAGCATAACTTTTGATCTAATGAATCAAATTTAATAAATGACCCATCAAAATTTAAGTCTATCTTTCTTCTTGCCAATGAAATAGGAACGGTTCTTTTAAAATTTTTAGATTTCGAGAAAATTAGTTTCAAAGAGAGAAACTTTTTTGTGGCGCACCCGGTAGAATTCGAATTGAATTTTCTGCTCGTTGAAAAGATACCTATAGTTAAACATGACTGCATTCTTATAGCCTTTATTTTATATTTCCAGGGAATGCAGAAGATTTGTGTAAAGCAGCGTCTGAGGATGATTTGTACGTCATCAAAAGGTACCATTCATTCATCAAAATTTTTTTTTTACTCACCCCGCTGCACACACACACAGTTAAACCTTGATTTACGCTTTAACCGATGGTTGGACGGAGGGTTTGCTCCTACAATTTATCGATGACTTGTATTTTAGTGCTGCTCGATGAATACGTCACAAGTAACATTGATAAGATCGTTTAGACTTCGTTATCTGTATCCCATTTTGACTAAAGCACTTCGCTTGAAGTTTTTATTTTCTCCCAAGAATGCTAACAGTCGCAACAAAACCATTTAACTACTACACCTTTAAAAGCATTTAAAATTTCTTGTGTTTTTAGGCTTGTAGCAAAAGGAGTGGACGTGAACAGCAAACATCCTCTTGGTTGGTCTGCTATACATGCTGCTGCTTTCAGTGGTAACTCAAAGTAATTGTTACATCACCATTTCATTCATCAAAACCTACTTTCTCTAAAACTGTTTAGTCGTCCTTTCATTTCTGTAACAAACCCCATAAAAGGCCGATGTTAATGATAATCCAAGCAATTAAAAACGTTTTTTGGGGCTGAACCGCGACTCTTTGAAATAAACGAGAAGGGGGTTGAATTTTACAGTGGTTGTATTTCTTCGAGCATATGCATCTATTCTAGACCGTACCTGCATTTGACTGTATCATTAAAATTCTTCTTTTTTTAGAGCCATGAAATATTTGATTGAGAAAGGAGCAGATGTCAACGTCTGCGATGAGTATACTTCTCCCTATAAAATCGCATCACATAAAAGAATGCATGTCTTGGATGGTATGTCGCTCAAACAATAGTTTAGTTCCCCGTTTGACACTTTTTTATTAGATTGTCACGAAAGTCTGTATGAACTGGATGTTATACATCCAGGGAACCCTCGGAAAATTTCTGGACACCTCAAAGAATCACAAACTGTAACGGTTTTTTTAAATAGCTGACATGTAACATAAATGTAATACAATGTGAACTTATACACGAATTCTTTACTTAGTGAACAAGATCATTAACCCAGTCCTATGTTGTAATGAAAGGCTTAAACTAGTTTTAAATTAACCTTCTAAATTAAGTGGTTTTCCTTTCTTGTAGTTGTCATGCTGCGTGAAGAATGTTTCGATGGGTTGAAGCGGAATGCAGATTTCAGTAAATTCACACCCCTACATTATGCTTCTTTGCGTGACGATTATGAAACAGTTAAACTACTCCTCGATGCAGGTGATTTTTCTGATTTCTTAAAACCTTTTTTGCAGACTGGGTATGCAAACTTTCGTGTATGTAAACTTTAAATTTTTTTCCCTTGCTGTATTGGGAGTATTAACACTTAGTTGGTATTAATTAGTATTTAATTATAACTATGTCAGACAGAGTTATTTAGGCTATGGAGGGGAACTTGCATTATCACGCAGTATAGTTCGTTCGTTCGTTCGTTCGTTCTTATATACCCAAAATGTGACGAAGCCCGATTATCGAAAAATCATTTTTCCCGGGCGATGGATCCGGAAATATCCCGAAAACACTGGGTTTTCGAGATTTTCTCAAGATTTTTTCATTTGTTTTTCTTGATTTTTGTACATAGATGTACATAGTATTAGTATTACCATTCGATCCGGTGTTTTCTGTTGATAAGCCAGGTAGGTCCATAAAAGTATCACTTGTTTTAATCGTTTTTTTTTTCGGTTCAGGTGCTGATCCAACGATGAAAGATGGTAGAGGATATGTCCCTTATGAGTATGCTGATCAACTGAAACCACTGTTGAAAGACAAATTTAACGAAGTATTTTCTATTCAATTTCACCTTCTTCAAGTTTTCCATACTTTGTCTAGAAGCTCTTAAGATTTTCACTAAACAAACAAACTATTTATTCTGGTAGATTGATTATAATTTAATTTCTAACAACTCTAAATGAGTGTATTGTTTTCAGTTTGGCGTAAAAAAAGAGGAGCGTGAAGCGGAAGAAAGAAGGAGATTTCCAATCGAACAAAGATTCCGTGAAGCAATCGTTGGGCAAGAAGGAGCCATCAATGCTGTGGCATCAGGTAATGTCTTTTTTATGGTTACACTGTCATGGTCATTGTAGGCGACCAGGCGTGTAGCCTGAAACCTTTTGCGTTGTGAGCGTGTTTAGTTCATTTTATCAACAACATATATTATCTTTATTAATCGCAAACTTTGTACTCAAATACATTATTCTTGATCACTATACGTTGGAAATCTGTCATTGCTAATGCTATGCTGTCGGAGCTTGCTGTCTCAAACTTCACTTTTTCCACTTTGGTTTCTAGCGGTACGTCGTCGAGACAACGGTTGGTATGACGAGGAACACCCTCTTGTATTCCTTTTCCTTGGCTCCTCGGGAATCGGTAAGCAAGTTTTGAAATTAAGGAATTAAGAATTAAGCGCTGTAAATGAGACGGTTGTAGGCTCGAGCCCCATCAACATCGAGCCCCACAGTGGATAACCGTAGTAGGAGTTACCTCTTACATTGACAACTTTTATTTTAAAAAGGTATTTTTATTCTTTAAATACTTGTTGGAATATTGCAATACAATGCGGACACTTTTTCAATGTATTGCACTTTACAATATATTGACCGCACTCACCAATGTTAAATACATACATTTTGTAGTGTATGTAGCCCTTAAGAAGGTGCGCCTGAAGCAAAGTAAAAACCATAATAAAGCTAAATTAATTTGAGGTTATAATCTTTTTCGTATCCAGGTAAAACGGAATTAGCAAAACAATTGGCGAAATATCTGCACAAAGATTTGAATAAGGTCAGCATTGATAGACATGTTGAATTGCAAGTATTTTATTTTTAAGAGTCTTGTTTAATCAATGAGAAGATGGTGTGTTCAACAACAGGTAGTGTTATTCCTGATCCGAGAGACACTTTATCTTCTTTTCCTCAGGGCTTTATTCGACTAGACATGTCTGAGTACCAAGAAAAGCACGAGGTAAGTTTCTTTATGTTCTTATTTTAATAAATATTTACTGCGAGTAGTGAAGTGGTTATCAATCCTGACTGCCGTCCAGGAGGTCGGGGTTCGATTGCCGCTTGGTGCTGTGATTCACTCGGCAAGTTGATGTACCTTCGCCCAGGCCAACCTATGCCATGTGATGGGAAACGAATTGGGTAGACACAAACTCAATACGCCTGTTGATGACTGTGCTAAGTTCGATTTCACAGTACATAGTGGATGAGGTGAGAGTGCGTTGGCTTGTTCCCTGGTGGTTCACGCCGGATTAACCCTATTAGCCCCAGGGGGTAGAATCTACCACGCTGGAGTTCTTTTGTAAATATCTCTGAGAAAATTTTTTTAAACGATTTGAAACTTTCTGACTTTTAACAAAATCTTATTAAGAGTACTTGTGCAAAATTTTAGGGTCATAGGTTGTTCAGATCAGGTTTTATGACATTCTTGTGAAACATGAAATAAAACCCAGCTAAAATCGCTTAAAACTCAAAATTTAAAAGTGCGGATAACTTCTGAACTATTTATTCAATCATTTTCAAATTTTGACACGTGATAGGCATTGACAATATAAATTTAAAAAATTGAAAAAAAATTTTTGAAAATGATGACGTCATGGAAATTTGTGTCATGATGGAGAACATCTGTACCAAATTTCATGACCATAGCTCTTCTAGATCAAAAATAATCGAGGGTGTTAGATTCTACCCCTCCCCCCTGGGTCAAAAAAGCTTGGGGCCAATAGTGTTAACGCACTTGATCCAAAAAACTGTGTGTCAGTGTCTTGCAAGCTGGCAGGCAATATAAACTACAGCGTAAGACGGTTCTAACGAGATGATTTCTAGACCGCTCAATACTGGAACCGGGCATCCGTTGTAATAAGAAACCGGTCATCATTGGCTGCCAGAACAGTAGACGGTGTGATACAAAAAGAGTTTCCAAAATGTTTTTTAAACGATTTTTCTTCATTTGCCTCGTTGTTTAGGTGGCGAAATTGATTGGTGCACCTCCTGGTTACATCGGCCATGATCAAGGTGGACAACTGACCAAAAAATTGAAACAATTTCCAAAAGCTGTCGTCCTCTTCGATGAAGTAAGATTACAGTTTTGCCAATACGTCCTTCTTTTAAATCAACCACACTATTTTTATCATTATCAAAATTTGGTTGCACTTTTTAACCTCAGAATGGGTTTCCTTCGAATAAGACCAACTTTCGGTTTTAAAACGTCAATGTCATCGATCTATTTACGTGACCGATTTAGTTCGTCGTTCATTTCTATACAATCAGAAAATTGTTCGTATCCAAAAAAATGTTTATTCACCCATTTACAATGCTTCTTTTCTCTAGGTAGATAAAGCTCATCCTGATGTCTTGACTGTTTTACTGCAACTTTTCGATGAGGTAACTTGGAAGCGTCAGGAAGTTTCTTAATATTGTGCTAACGTTTTAGGATTGGTTTGCAAATTTTGGACTGTTTCTTTAACTACATTGCTGTTTTGGTTGCATTTCTCTTATATTTTAGTCATTTTTAAATCATTCTTAATCGAATAAGTTTGTTGTATGTTATGTTGGCTATCCAGATCATAGGATAAAATTTAAATCCCACTTTTTTCTTTTGTAGGGTCGATTAACAGATGGACATGGGAAGACAATAGAATGTAAAGACGCCATCTTTGTTATGACGTCAAACCTTGCCAGTGAAGATATTGCGAACCATGCCATTCAACTGAGAGCAATGGCAAAGAAGATAACTCACGATAAAATGACCAATGAAATACAAGGTGAAATATTGGAGACTTCCATGGGATCCACTCCTTCAGAAATAAATTTCAAATGACAATGGTTTACTATTCCATCGATGTCAATAACCTATCAGCCCTATTAGCAGCGCGAGGAGACTGGTGACGAAAATAGTGTAGGGAGTTTTCGTGGGAAGTTTCTTGGTTTGATTTAGTTGTAGCCTAAAAATGCCGTGCGTCGAGAAAAAACCGACCGCGCCGCTTAGAGCTTATAGGTGTATTGAATGCCTGGTAGTTAGGTAGGTTGATATTATTTTTGTCCATCGTTTTTTATCACGTGATCAAAATCCGCGTTTGTGAGTGGTCAATAAAATTGGGGAAATCGTTGCAGTGGAAGAACAATGTGACGTCACCCAGCTAAACGACTGTAGATTGCAAATCGATATTTGATCACGTGACCAAAATAATTCTTATCTTTTTGGACCTACCTGGAGGTCCTATAAATTAACCTTTGTCCGTTCGTTCTTCCGTTCGTCCGTTCGTCCGTCCGTCTGTTACCAGCTTTTCTCAAGATTGGCTCATTAGTTTTTTCTGATTTTTGGCACAATGATTCAAAATGGTAATGCCCAAAATGTGACGGAGCCCAATTTTCGAAAAAAAATCATTTCCGGCCGAAAATGCCGGAAATATGCCGGAAAAACCGGTTTTTTTGGCATTTTCTCAAGATTTCATCATTAGTTTTTTCAGATTTTTTGCACAAAAATGCGTAGCAGCAATGCCCAAAACATGGCAGAGTCCGATTTTTGAGAAAAATTCTTTTCCAGCCAAAAATGCCGGAAATATGCCGGAAATCGCCGTTTTTGTAGATTTTCATCGGACTTTTTCCTTATATTTCGTTGTTTTTCACACAAAAACATTATTATAGCAATGTCCACGATCAAGCATGGTTCAATTGTCGATAAAACTGATTTTTGAAGCCGGAACTTTCTAAAAATCGCCGGAGCAGCCGATTTTTGCCGGAAAAACGGTATTTCTTGAATTTCTCGAGCTGTACTTTATATTTTTTTATGAAATTTTGCACACTGATGTAAAATGATAATACCTAAAAAGTGACTGAGCCCGATTTTCGAGAAAAATTTTTTTCCGGCCGGAAATATGCCGGAAATCGCCGTTTTTCTGGATTTTCATTGGGCTTTTTCCTTATAATTGGTTATTTTTTCATTCAAAAACATTATTAATAGCAATGCCCACCATCTGACTGATTTTTTTCTCCTCGCATTGCTATCTAACTTTCATCATCAGGTAGGTCTATGCAGCATCTAGCTTGTTCACCCTCAGTTTATAGTTTAAAGCTCAAACCTTTTGCGAAACGATTTTCACTTTGTGTTTTTTTGTTTTAGATGAAAATATTACTTTGGGTCGTGTTTTTAAAGAAAGAGTTGTCTATCCTATATTGAAGGTAATGAATAAATTTCCTCTTTACGACGTTACTGTGTTCCGAATTCCAAAAGCTGTGACCTATATTCTCTTTGGAAATTAATGCCTTAGATACTAAAACCGACCATTGGTTTTGCTACGATGTCTCTCGCCAAAGACATAAACTGAACGGAATACCTCGTATTCGACCGATAACAGTACTTTTTCTGTAGTTGATATGATTTTATGACTTTTCTCTTGTAGCGTCATTTTCAACGCGACGAATTCCTTGGTAGAATCTCAGAGTTTGTTTATTTCCTGCCCTTTTCGAGATCGGAACTTTCACAACTTGTGTCCAAAGAACTCAACGTTTGGGCTGAACGAGTAAGTGACCTCAGCTCACCGCGAATGGAGAGTTTTTCTGATATTATTTATTTTCAGCTCAGTTTTTTTATCACGTGATATTCTTTAAAATTTTATCTGAATTTATCCTTTGATTGCGGTTAACTTTATTGGTGAAAGGTAATGTACTGGTTCACATCAATTTACTGAGTACGTCTTTTAAAAAAAAGGATTGTATTCTTCTGTAATAATGAATGATTCTAGTACACCTTTTGGTAATAATTAGGCGAAGAGAAAGCATTCGATCGAGTTACAATGGGATAATGATGTGCTCGATATCTTGGCTGATGGTTATGATGTTCATTATGGCGCTCGCTCCATTAAACATGAGGTACCAATGTTATTTGATTAGATTCACTAAGGATATGATAATGTCCACTTGCCTTTAATATTTACCCCCTAATGTTTACCCTAAAATATCCCGTAAACCATCCAACGTTCACTAACCTCCAGCCTTCAGTTGACCAAACTATACATTACATAATTTCAGGTGGAGCGTAAAGTTGTTAATCAATTAGCCGCTGCTCATGAGCGTGGACTGATCAAGGCTAAAAGCGTGGTACAGCTTTCGGTAGATTATCCTAATATTACAGTTCCCATAGATGGGGGAGACGAATTAAAACCAAGTATAAAGATGAAGTTGCTTGGTGAATCGAAGGATGACCCACAAGTGATCTCAATGAGTGACGGAGTCGATGATGAACGGCCTATATTTTTCTGACTGAAGGAAAACGAACTATATTTTTCTCATATGCTAACTTTGCATTAGATGTTAACGCTGGCATATATTAAGGATCTCTCAGCGACACCCTTCATCACGTCATCACGCAAAAGATTTTCCAACAAGCTTCACGAAACCGTAAATTTGACATCAGGTCCGGAAAAATTTGAATCACGCCATCACGCCAGAAAGCCACTGAGAGAATCATTAAGAGTCTTTGTTACGATAATTCATTAGAGTTAGAGTAATTGATTGGTCTGCTATTTTTACAGAAGTTAATTATATTTTAGAATATTTTATCACAAATTATTTATTTACTAGATGCAACTAGAATATAAGTTTATTTTGAGTTTCTTACTTTTGTAACATTTTTAGGACGAAAATATCGACGACCACTCCTTGCTTCTTTTCTTCTTTAGAGAAGTTGTTTCAAAATCCTTGAATAGCTTACTCGCGGAGGTTTGATTTTGCGTTAACTAAACCCAAACATTTCACTTTCATTTTAGAGAGATAAAAATATAAATTGAACTAATTATACAATAAACAAATAAATAAAACAAAAAGAAAAGATGGCTACCAAACTTTTGGAAAACAACTCAAGACCAATCTTATGTGAGTATTATAAAAACAAGAATATTTTAGAGAGCAATGAAATCAAAATGAATTATGGATTGATACTTTGCATGTCATACTGTTTGTTTTGTTTTGTCATATTAGCTGTATTACTCATTAATGAATTTCGTTTTGTTTGTAGTTCATTTTGAGCATGGACAATTGAAAGAAGAGGCTAAAGTAACAACATCCTTCAAATACATGAAATCGATGACTCCAAACTCAAATGAAAGAATCGTGGTATGGTTTCTTGACTTCGATATCAAAACTGTATTTTCTGCTTTTGAATATTCTATAGTCCACACAATCACATGTAGTTTCTCCAAGGATCGATCTAGTATAACCACTATAATTTTTAAGTCTTTATCACCGACTTCATATTATTCTTTAGACCGCGCAAACTGGTAAATTGGACTACAGTGGGAAGATTCTACAAAAACAACAGTCTTTTGTCAAGTATGCTTTCTCATTTTTTTGTTACTTTGTAATTTTATTCATTCGCAATCAAAGAGACAGGGGTTTGTATTTTCCTGCAATGTACAATGTATTTTTGAACTCCAGCCCGGCAGGGCCTTCTAAAGGTCCGGCAAAAGTCTGAAAAGAATCCGGAAAAATCAGGCTGCGACTCAACGTAATAAAATATTTATTGTTCTGATTAGTAACATATTTTGAATATGTGTTTTTTCTAGATATTACATAGGGTTGGTGGATAAGAGAAGCAAAAAGATTGAGCATGTCGAACAATGCCTCCATTGTACTTTGAGACCCAAAATTGATGGTAAGTTTATTTTAAATATTGATTGCTCATAATTAGTAATTAGTATCTATTCTATTTTTATCCATTTCCGGGCTAAGAGTCTTATCTTCTTAACTATTAAGTTTCAATTTAATTTTCAGTGGAGAAAAAGAAAGAAGATGACGAAAAACAAATCACTTACAGAGATAAGGTAACGAGTTTTTAGCTTTGTTTGATCATTTTGGAACTCATTGAGGTTTCACTTCACATTTTTAAAACTTCAAATACTCGGATGGTGAACCCAACTTCAGTCCTAAAACGTGCAATCAAGTTTGCTAGGTCTTAATTTATTTTATCTCCTTTAATCAGATGGATAATCTGGTAGAAGCGTTTGGTACGGCCAAACAGAAACGTTTGTTGACTCAACGAAAGAAAAACGAGGCTGTTCACGGTACTATGTCAGATAAAGTACAAAAAATCGCTGAGGACGTTCTAGAAAAGAAACCTGCCGTCACGCCCAAACCTGCTCAGACGCCCAACGCCATCGAAGAAGAGATTTTGCCGAGTCGTAACGCGGATGCGACGGACGTGAAACAGTATTACAATATTGACGACATCATTTCGTATCGGACGTACCAAAAAGTTCATTCTCACGCCAAAGAAGTTTTCAACTATAATTCACAAGATTTGCTGAACTGGAGGAAAGAGAACAAGTATGATTAGTTTGGATTTTCATTTCGAGATTTTGGGAAATGTGTCGAGTCTGTTAGAGTCACTTTGCATGTATGCAATAAATATATAAATTTTGGAAATTTTCTTTTTAGATATTCAGAATTCATCTTGGATATGATAGAAAAGCTGCCTGTTAATTTACAAGAGAGAGAAAAGAAAGCAACGTACCTATTCTATCTCAATTATATGATCAAGTTTTCAAACATGTCATTCAGAGCAATTTCACGAAAAGGTAAATTTTTTCTTGATCCGAAGATTATTTTGTATTTTAATAATCTTTTGACTGTATCAGTAATACACTTTGTTATGTCACCTTTTAAGCATATTTAAGCTTAAATTTGAGTTATTTTAAACATATGTTGAAACATACCTCCAAACTAGAATGCTAGATATTTTTAACAAATTTCTTAGTGCCTACACCACTCAATAATCGTTTCGTGATCTGTTCTTTTGCAGAATTTCCAGAGGACATACCAGAAGAAGTTCATGATATTTTACTGGATCAATTCACAAGACAGTCTGAAGCTATCGGTGGTCGAATTCAAAGGTACTTACAATCTCTTTGGTACTTACAGTCTTTTTTTCTGGAAGTAAACTAGAATATCTTGTACCAAAGAAACGATTGTAGTCGCCATCAATCTGCATTAAAAATCAACAAACCAGCCGAAGATTTACTCAGTTTCAGCCTAGTGTATTAACCCTTTCTGGACGCACGGGCCACTGGGTGGTCCATACTAGTGACCATACTTCAAACAAGAATTTTCTCGAGAGCTAAGCCTTCCCGAGAGCTCGTTCAGCTACCGTTAGAAAGAGCAGGAAATTTGGAGTAAGATATGTCTATTTGAGGCGCCCGACCCACTAAAACATATTTTGAATTTTTTTTCAAAAAGTGCATTTCTCTTTCGTCCGGAAAGGTTTAATATTTATCTGAAAAGACTATAACGAACTCTGCTTTTACAGGAAGTTACAAATCTATTTCTGCGAACTAACTGAAGTCATTTTTAAATTAGCTGTCAGTAAAATTACAAAAGCTTTTTTGACAACCATATATATATCAGGCCCAAAAATTCCGGGTAACTGCTGAAAACCCTGCTACAAGAAAGTGAAATTCTTGTGATTCCAAAATGATTTTTCATTTGTTCATAGATACCTACCGAAGAAATGCAAGGACCAACTGATCTGCTGGATCTTGATTCTGGCTTTAGTGTTATCTGACTACGAATTGAAATGCACTCTTCTCCTCAAAGAAATCAAGTATGCTCAAACAAGGTAAAGTTTTCTATCGCTAAGAATCAGAAATGGAAACGGGAAATTAAGGGAATTGTATTTAAATAATTAGACCTGATAACTTTTGTGTACTTAGGAATTTATTTTTCAAGAAAATATCTATGAATCACGTCTTTCCATTTTGTTTGTTGTTGTTCTTTGATTTGTGTAATTAATTATAAAAGTAATTAATTATAAAAGTAATTAATAATTAATATATTATAAAAGTGCTTTCCTCTTCCCCTGTATTTCGCGTAACAATCTCATTAAATCCTCATAAAAACCATGAAGTATTAAAAGGTGTACCAAAAAACTAAAGAACTAAGAATCTTCTTCCCTCCCTCAGATTGGTGAAGATGCTTCGTTTCATCGGCTGTTCCGTCAACTCCAACAAAAATCGTAAACGAAAAGCGGACGGTGACGAACCAGAAGCTCCACATGTTATCGAATACATCGCCACGCTCAGACTTCCGAAGAAAGAAAATCAAGATAATGCGGATACACCAAAAACAAAGAAGACAAAAACTGAAAAAACGGCAAAGACACCCAAAACTCCGAAAACACCAAAGACTCCGAAAACAGGTGCTAAGAAAACAGCGATGGAAGGAACACCTCAATCGAAAAAAGTCACAAACAAAGAAACAAACGGCGCCACACCACCACCCATCATTCCTACAAAGAAGATCAAAACAGAACATTCCAACGACACTGATGCATCCTTTTTGTAGTAGTTTTTTTAGGGTAAAAATCGTTTACATTGAGAAAAAAAACTTTAAAATTTAAATTACTTTATCTTTATCGGGAATTTTAGTCTGGGAAAGATTAACTTTTGATATTCATGACTTGTCTCTTATACGGAAACACACGAAAAACACCGGGTGTTTACCACCAGTTTCATTGTTTTAGTCGGGGAGCAGAATCCAAAAATGGCATTTTTGCTTAACCCTACAAAAGAATGGGGTTGTTATATACCATTGGAACGGAAATTCTATGCTGATTATGGAAACCCAGGTCGTAAAAAGTCTATCCTGGACGATTTTGAAAACGAGGCTGGAGTTTGCACTCCTCCGTGGTGTTTTTTCGATTTTACCTGTTTTAGTAAAATGCTGACTGTCAGCAAAGTAAAGGTTTTTAGAATTTAATTTTTTTTGAAAATTGCTACCAATTGAATTGCCTTTTAGCAAAAAATTCAAAATTTTTGAAAAAAAATTTTTTTGCACTCCTTCTTGGATGTTTTTTTGCAAAAATCAGCGTTTTTACAAAAATATACTGCTAAAACAAGTCTGCTGGCAACTGAAATCCGGTTCAAATGACCCCTTTAATGGTTTTGATGGAAGAACTATATCTTACCACGACAACAAACCGAAAACTGCTGTCAAAAAACAATTATTTGGCTTTTTTCTCTCATTCTTTGGTGTTTTTTGACAAAAATCGATTTTAGCCGTTTTTAACCAAAATTTGACTACTTTTAAAAACTATTCCCTTTAGTTTGGAAACTGAATGCCTTCGTATCTCTAAAAGTTATTCTCCATTATGTAAAATGATGAAAAAAATCAAAAATTGATCTCCTCCGTTGATGCTTTTTGACCAAAAAGTTATGTTTTTGAACGAATTTCTGCCTAATGGTCCAGGCTTAATTTAGGGAACCCAAAATTTGCGTACACATGAAATTTTTTGATTGAAATGTGTTCATTAGGTCCTTAGGAGTGAAAAACCATCGAGTGACACTTTTCACACCTTGGGCATTTTCCATAATGGTGGAAATTTCAAAATGGCGGATTTTGAATTTTTTTGAAATTTTGATGTCTCTGAACATGGACATATTATATACCATTGGAAAGGGTTTTTCATGCTGAACAACTTTTTTGCTTACAAAAAAGTCATAAAATATACTAAATGTGAGTAAAAGGGGACAAAAGGTGTTAAAATGATGTCATCATCACCACCAAAAATTTGACATTTGCTTCAAATTTTTGAAAAGAGAGTGACTACAGGACCTTGAAAACCTTGAAAAGCTTATGAAGAAACTTTAAAATACCTTAAGGGAAGAATTTTTCGCGGAATTTTATTTCGCGAATCAGAGTTTGAAAATGGCAAATTTCGCGGAATTTAATTTCGCGAATGAGCCGATTTTAAAGTTTCACGGAATTTAATTTCGCGATTGAGAAGAATTTATCAACTTAGATTAACTTTGAAGCATCACGGAGGTGTTTATATTTGTTTATATTTGATAAAAAATACACGTTATAATGCTTATAAATCAATCGCGTCCATCTTTTTCGGTAATACCTGGTCAAAAACAACAAAATAAAAGAAGAAGAAAAAAAACCAAATTTCGCGGAATTTAATTTCGCGATTTAACAATTTTGGTGTGTTTTGCGGAATTTAATTTCGCGAATTACACCCAAATTCGCGAAATTAAATTCCGCGAAAATTTCTTCCGCGAAAATTTCTTCTCGCGAAAATTTCTTCCCTTAAGGTAGACCAAACAACCTTGAAAAGTGTTCATGATCTAAAGGAATTCCTTAAAAACCTTGAAAAAGAGCATTTTGTCTTGTGGTTCGATTTGTGTTTTCCCGAAGTCTCTTTCTATACAAGCAATATTTCCAAAAAAATTTCGTGCTTGCTTCTCTCGTTTCTCTCGTAATCTCGAGAATACTACGAAATAATCTTTTATACACACCTCGTTCAAGAGTATTGTACTACCAGTCAAAATCAAATGGAGCCCCGAGAAACCTTAAAGATACTCAATAAATGAACCAAAAACCGTGAAAAATACCTAAAATTTGACCCTACAAAACTTAAAACCTTGCAACTAATGAGAACAATTCTGTAGACATCCCGGAAAAGGATTTTTCGAGCTGAACATTTTGTTCGCTTAATACTAAAAAGTCTGAAATTTTACTGAGTAATGTGTTATGTAGGATGTAATGTAGAGTATAAAGCAATAGCAATGAAATATAAGCCGAAGGCTAGAAGTCAATCTCTTTGGTAGGATTTGAAGCCAAAAAATCCTACCAAAGTTGCGCGGCCTAGAACGACCCGCCTGGATTTTTAACAAATGCCGGATTGAAAGTAAAATTTACCGCCAAATTTTTGAAAAAGTATCACTCAAAAACAAAGAAATCGCTAGATTCAATCCGACCTCAAAAATTCGGCGCACTTTTTAAGGCTTCACTTTTTCTTGCCTAAGAAAGGTTAAAGCTTCTCCTCTAGCCCTTCGGGCTTAAACTCAATGAGCAATAGGTGTCAAAATGACGTCTCAAATGCTGAAATTTAACTTGATTGGATACATTTCGGGAAGCACTCGACATAAATATTCCAAACGCATGCTCTGAAATACTGATTAAAGGTGGAAGAGATTCCAATGGTTTTAACTCTCTAGACCACCTTTTCTTTGTTCGCTTGACCCACAAGGGTAATCTAGTTCATTGCAGATTCGCTTCATCTAGTTCGCTTACGTAGCAGGCAGCTACAAAGAAATCATCGGTGTCATCAAGGAAAACTAAATAATCGTCACTTTTATTTTTACACCCCTGTAGCATCAATAAACCGCTGAGAATTTCTTAGCAGGTGGGGAGCTTGAAGGGGCTAAGTGCTAACGGGAATGGCAAATCTCTTTTTTTATCATCGAGATGGTTTTTTAGTCCACTTTTTTCAATTTATATGAGTTCTGGGGTTATACGTTTGTGTGTTTTTACAATACCTTGCATCTGTGGTACATCACATCACATCCTGTCTGTAGTACTGGCGCTTAAACCCTTTAGGTAGATCTCCTATTTGACGATGGATTAGGTTAAAAGGTTTGATCACCAGGTCAAACTAAGAGGCCCCCAGCGGACCAAAAATTCACGCATTCACGCAAGTTTTTCTCAAATTCATGCAAACCCGATTTTTTGGGAAAATTTTTATTTTTTTTTGGAGAACCGCCCATCCCCCCGTGGATATGCCACTGTGTTATTCCCCAAAGATCAAGAAGCAGGTACTACTTTACAGATACAATCTGGGCAATTCCGAAGATGCAGAAAAACTCTTCCACACTATCAAAGTTCTAGTTCTACATGTTAGCTCAAAAAAGATCGAATACATGGATATACTCTTGTAAGGTAAAATGTAGCAGAATTCAACTGCCTTGGCAGTCACAAAGCCTCCACTGGAATGTTAATGTGAGAATCTCAAAATGATTAAGTAATTACTACTGAATCAAACCTTCATGGCAAGATTAAACACAACCTTTTTTAGTAGGGGGAATTTTGTTCGATTTTTTGGAATCGCTCGAATGTTTTGTTAGAAGCACTTGTTATGCATTTTTGGAAAGCTAACGGGTAAGGGAATCGAAATAACGCCTGAGACCGTCATATTTGTCCGAAAATCACACCAAAGTGTCCGAAAAAAAACCCTTAGCTTTCCAAAAATGTATAACAAGTGCTTTGATCAAAACATTCGAGCGATTTTACAAAATGCCCTCTACTATTTCGTGCTACAGTCGAATCAGTGCTTCTTTATGGTGCACCAACATAAGCATGAAAATACTTTCCAATGGTATATAGACATTCATCAATATAATGGAGCAAATGTCAATGCTTTGGACAGTGATGGCGTTATTTTGATACCTTCTATCACTTTTTACTCGTACATTACACATTACTTATTAGATTTTCAGACTTTTTCGTGAGTAATGAAAAATTCTTTTCAATAATTTGAAGCAAATGTCAAATTTTTGGTGGTGATGATGGCATCATTTTAACACCTTCTGTCCCCTACTCACATTGAGTACATTTTATGACTTTTTTGTAAGCAAAAAAGTTGTTCAGTATGAAAAAACCCTTTCCAATGGTATATAATATGTCTATGTTCAGAGACATGAAAATTTCAAAAAAATCCTGCCATTTTGAAATTTCCACCATTATGGAAAATGCCCAAGGTGTGTAAAGTGTCACTCGATGGTTTTTCACTCCTAAGGACCTAATGAACACATTTCGATTAAAAAAATTTCACGTGTACGCAAATTTTGGGGTTCCCTAAATTAAGCCTGAAATTCCCCTGGACAGGCAGAAATTCGTTCAAAAACATAACTTTTTGGTCAAAAAGTATCAACGGAGGAGATCAATTTTTAATTTTTTCATCATTTTACATAATGGAGAATAACTTTTAGAGATACGAAGGCATTCAGTTTCCAAAATTAAGGGAATAGTTTGTAAAAGTCGAATTTTGGTTAAAAATGGCTAAAATCGATTTTTGTCAAAAAACACCAAAGAAGGAGAGCAAAAAGCCAAATAATTGTTTTTTGACAGCAGTTTTCGTTTTTTTGTCATGGTAAGATATAGGATATAGTTCTTCCGCCAAAACCATTAAAGGGGTCATTTGAACCGGATTTCAGTTGCCAGCAGACTTGTTTTAGCAGTATATTTTTGTAAAAACGCTGATTTTTGCAAAAAACCTCCAAGAAGGAGTGCAAAAAAAAAATGTTTTCAAAAATTTTGAATTTTTTGCTAAAAAGCAGTTCTATTGGTAGCAATTTTCAAAAAAAATTAAATTCTAAAAACCTTTACTTTGCTGACAGTCAGCATTTTTCTAAAACAGGTAAAATCGAAAAAACACCACGGAGGAGTGCAAACTCCAGCCTTGTTTTCAAAATCGTCCAGGATAGACATTTTACGACCTGGGTTTCCATAATCATCATAAAATTTCCGTTCCAACGGTATATAACTACCCCATTCTTTTATAGGGCTAAGCAAAAACGCTTCTAACTCGAGATATTGAATTCTGCTCCCTGACTATTTACCGTAATTACCTATGACAATAAAAATTGCAAAATTCGAAAATACGGTAAAGTCATTATTTTGCGATTTTGGCGTCCTTTAGTGTCCCTTTATCCAGAGGAATGTAAAGAGATGGAAAAATAGCTTTTCTGATTACTCAAAGTTCAACGATCACTATTGAAAATTCTATTGTAAATACGTTGATTAGGTCATTAGATAAATGAAAGTCCAGAAAAGACGGCTCGCCGTACAAATCGGACGGTTTCTACATGATTTGACGATAAAAATGAAAATTTGTTCTTGTTAAACTGTCAGAAGTCGAGTAAAATCAAAATGAAGTTATTATTTTCTCGAGCTCTAGCTTTCCATATTATGGTGCGGTCATAATGCGGTTATATAAGTAGAATCGCTAGGAAATTCTGAGCAAGAAGATATAGGTACCTTTTCGTATAGGAGATGTGTACCCAAAATGTAAGCCCTAAAAAAGTTTGCGCATAATCAGGCGTGAAACAAAAGAATTTTGTCAAAACACGCTAATTATGCAGATTTTTTATAGCAACAACAAAAGAAACCTATTTAGTCGACATAAACTCCCTTTAAAGGGCAAGAGACCTGGTATATGACAAGCCGTTTTTCCATTGTTTTCAAGAAGCTGTTTTTCCATCTCTTTACATTCCTCTGCTTTATCAGGCTTGCATTATGCTTAGCGTTCTATTGTTCTTCGACAATAGAGCCATTGCTTAGGTACCAAGAAGTGCGCCCGCGTATGCTTATAAGCATTATACCTATAAAAAAATATACATCATATCGGGGCTCGAAATTAGGGAGTTTTGGCAATTTTTTTCTGCGGGTTATCTATCGCGGGGCGGATCTCATTGGCGGGTCTCGTACGGGGGTGTGTTAATTTTATCAGTTGAGTTGATTGTTCGCCGTTGTGCTAGGCTGCTGGCATCCACTAACGGATTCGAGCTCCTTATATACTACCTGGGGTTTTGTAGAGGTCTGCGATTCAAACTACCGTTGTGCAGTATTTAAATAAAGATAACCTGTTAGTCTTCTTCATTTCTCATCTTCATATTCGATTTCTAATAACTTGTATCCACAGACGTATATCCACTCTAAAATTACTTTTTGAACAAGGTATTACCATGGAGGTAATAAAAATATAGATGGAGATACCATCCTACTATTCTATTGTATTATATCATTGAAGTAAACTGTTGCTTTGGGAGAAAGCAATTAATTTTGCTTTTACTTTTAGGAATACTCAAGTCGGAGAGAATTTGTATGAGAATTTGTTTTGTTGATAGAACATTAGAAAAACCTGCAAGAATAAGCACAGAACATCGAATTTGACTCGGAATTTGAAATGTGCGCTGCTCAGGAAATCCTCGACAAAATTTATTAATTTTTTACATTTTTACTAATGCATATATAATTATATATAAATTTTACCAAATACTATTCCTAGTAATATAGGGGAGTTCTACACACTCCAATCATCATAATAAATTATCAACCAGAAATCATTTCCTTGCAAGTGCCCGGTTGCACAACTCATCCAAAGACAGTCCACTCGAATCAACCACTTGATCACTCAAGTGAGTTACGGCATATCCAAAGAAAAAGTGAACCAGTTCCACTCACTTTCAAAATGTCAAACATAGCTGGAAAGAAGCGCCTTGTGATGTAGTTCAACGTGATAGGTGTTAGAAAAATTTAACTTGAGGCTAAAAGAAAGAAGTTATAGCCCAAAAACCTGTATTATGACGTCATAAACATTACATAACATTACGTCATAAAACTAAAAATTTGAATATCTCGTCTTATAAACGTCAAATTTTGACCACAAATAGATATTGATGTAAGAAAATTTCTGAGTTAAAAATCTTTTGAAAAAAATGATGACGTCATTTTTTATAGCCAAAAATCGAAAATGGCTTAAAAATGCTGGCGTCATCATTTTTCAGGAGATTTTGAAAATTTCACTTCTAGAGAATTACGATATATTTGTTCTGTCAAAATTTCATATTGATATCATTAATAGTTTATGAGTTATTAAATTTAAGTTTCGTGACGTAATGTTACGTAATGTTTATGACGTCATAATACAGGTTTTTGGGCTATAACTTCTTATAGCCTCAAGTTAAATTTTTCTAACACCCATCACGTTGATCTACATCATATGGCGCTTCTTTCCAGCTATGTTTGAAAATTTGAAAGTGAGTGGAACTGGTTCACTTTTACCTTGGACATGCCGTAACTCACTTGAGCAAGAAGAGTTTTACAAGGCCTTCCTCTTTTTGTGTACTTATCACAATTGAAGTCAAGCAATTTAACGGAACGATGTACGGGCATTCGAATAACGTGTTGGACATAATTTTGTTGTTGCTTACGAATAAAAGTCGACAAATCTGAAGTCCCACAAAGGTTATGTAGTTCTTCATTGGTGATATAATATCGATAATCATTTTCACTTTCATTTATGTATCGATAACCTCCTCGAACCATACGTCGTAGAAATCCACGATAGGTAGCGTCAAGTCGCATCCGTGTATGAAAACGTCCATTCGATTTTTGGTCAATTTTCAATATTTTGATAATTGAAAATTGATTTTTTGCAGCAATTTTCAATATTTCATAAAGTTCAAAAATTGAATTTTAAATTTTGATCCAATTTTAATTTTTTTTTACGCCCAAAAAAATTGAGGATTGAATATTCATCCAGTTTTCACTATTTTTCAATCTCAAAAAAGATTGAAAATGTAATTTCGGTCTACTAATTTTAATTTCAGAAAATATGTTGACCTTTAAAATTTATTGAAATCCCAATAGGGGTCAAAAGGGAATGGCACTAGTGAGGAGACCTGGGAACTAAATCCAAAACACAACAAATTAACACAGGTCAGATGGATATCTATTTATTATTTCGTATAAAACACCTCTGTTCCCATGACCTGGTGGAAGATAAAACTCCCGGGGGGGGCAGTGGGTTTACCAACTGACGGTATGTGCGGCGAAAAAATTGGCTTTTAGAATTGTACCCTTACAGTGCAGAAAAAAATCGGTGAAATTCATACCCTTACAGTGCATTTTTCCAAATTTTAAACTCTTTTAGAGCAAAAAAAATCAACATTTTCGGGCAAAAATTTGCAATTTTTCCCAGATTTGCTGAAATTATCACCCTTACAGTGCATTTCTGATATTTTGAAAAACATACCCATAACCGCCGCACATACCCGTCGGTCAATTTGCCTGACTGCCCCCCCCCCGGATAAAATTTCACCGGAGTGAGTCTGATAAAAGATTAAAATCGGCTGCGGTAAGATTTTTAAAGAAACTTTCCACTGGGGTGGAAATTTGAGCCTTTTTTGATTGGTGTGAATTTCGATTAGGTTCTTGGGGATTACTCATATGGCGTTCTAAATCTCCATATCTACTAAACGTACACTTTTTTGTGACACTAGTTTTTTGGGGGATTTTTTAGTTGATATATACACTTTTCTACCTGTTTTTTTGCCAAGTGCAAGTATGCTTTTTGACCGGGTAGCCAAGCCTGGGTTATATAAAATTTCACCGGGGGTGGACAGCTTTTATTTCAATTTCTCACTGGGGTTGAGATCACTCAGCTTCAATTGCCTGGGGTGAGTCATTTCTTCACTGGAGCTTAAATTTAGGCTATTTTTTCACCAGGTTATTCACCGGGGTGGACCTGACAGGGACACTGATTTAGAGGTGTTATAAATAAGTGTTTTCAAATAAATAAATCTACGACTCAACAGTTGGATTCATATAACAATTAATGTATTCTGTATCGTATCATAACTGCACACATGTTTTCTTACTCCCAGGATCCCCAAAGACAAAAGGTTGTGTTGTGGATTTAGTTCACAGGCCTCCTCACTGCCACAAGTGCCATTCCCTTTTGACCCCTATTGGAATTTCAATAAATTTAGGGTTAGGGTTAAAAAAAATTAAAATTAGATAAAAATTTGAAATTCAATTTTTGAACTTTTTGAAATATTGAAAATTGCTGTAAAAAATCAATTTTCAATTTTCAAAATATTGAAAATTGACCAACAATCGAATGGACGTTTTCATACACGGATGAAGTCGATCCTAGGCTGCACACATCCCCTCTGATAAGTTTTGATATAGGGGATGCGAATCAGGCTCACAAAACCGTTCCGAGCTTAGCAAAAAATCTGCTAACCAAAAAAAGAGTCGAATGATAGAGAACTTTGATTGACAGTTTGTCGTCTTTTGTTATCTTGAGAGTTTTGTTTGCTAATTCAATTAATTTCGATAAACAAAAAGAAAGAGAGGAGAAAGAGAGATTTCTAGGGGAGTTTCTAAACATCGACCAGAAATGGCGCCCACGACCAGCGACCACGACCGGCGACCAGATAAATTTGGGTTATCGAGTTTTTCCTCTTTCTCCACCGTAGAGTCTTTCTCTTATGATCATTTATTTATCGAATTGAAAAGTAAAGCTCACCCCTGTCTCACCTACAGTGATTATAAAGCCACGTGCAAAACGTGTAGAGTAGCCATTTCAACGCTCTTGGAGCTTGAATAGAGTGTCAATTTCTATCCTTTTGTATTTTTGGCATCAAATTAATTGGTGGCAAAATTTGTGCTGGAATTTATTTAGGAAGCTTTATATTTGATCATCAGATCATTATTTTGTCAAAATAAGTCATTTTGACAATG
This sequence comes from Clytia hemisphaerica, assembly GCF_902728285.1. Classification (NCBI taxonomy): domain Eukaryota; kingdom Metazoa; phylum Cnidaria; class Hydrozoa; order Leptothecata; family Clytiidae; genus Clytia; species Clytia hemisphaerica. Next base: position 873,831 of record NW_027104107.1, on the reverse strand, counting down.
TAAGGGCAATAGAATAATTGATGAGATTGATATCTCTAAAACTGCCCTTCCCAGGGTTTGCCTACTGGAAAATTTCTATCTATTCATACTAAAGGCATCTCATTTGGTACAATTAAAATATTTGGTGTAATAAAGTTTACAGGCATCAGACTTAATTACCCTGTCAATATTTTTGTCAAAAAATGTCACTTTGTCTAGAAAATGACTGGTAACGTCAAAGGTCACTTTTATTATTCTCAGCTAGAGTAATTCTCAGCCACGTGATCAGTGGTTCATTTGAAAGCCACATCAGGACTCGATTTGGATGTTCTCTACGGTGGAGAGAGCAGATAAACTCGATAACCCAAATTTATCTGGTCGCCGGTCGTGGTCGCTGGTCGTGGTCGCCATTTCTGGTCGATGTTTAGAAACTCCCGATTTCTAGCCATATGTTCTTTTTATTTGAATCTTTATTTGATTTCTATTTACGTCATCAAATAACTCAAACAATACACATCGAGTTTTTTGAAAAATACAAGTCGCCAAAATTCTGCAAAATACATAGATATTCGGTAATTTTCTCGGAAGCGATATCAGAGCCCGATTCGCATCCCCTATATCAAAACTAATTTGGGGATGCATGCAGCCTAAGTCGATCCATTTGGTTGGTGTTAGTGTTCCAATTTTGACACGCATATCAGCGTGCTTCGTACAAAACTGTTCAGAATTTTATACGCGTTTTAAGATTTATCCTTATGTCATATTTTGGAGCAAGTTGCCCATATCAGTGAATTTACTGATCGCTAACTGTATTCGATGGTTGATCTGTGGATCTCCTGTGTTAGGTTGATCGAAAGATATATGTGCCAAGATAGATAAAATTCTCAATATTTTTGATAACAGTGTTCCTTAAGTTGAGAATTGACTTTGGGTATTCACCTTCCGATTGGTTTAAGATCATGGATTCAGTTTTTTGCGTGTTTATGTTCAGTCCGAATTTCGTGAATGTTTCGTTCAAGAGATTCGCCGATTTTCGAAGATCAGATTCAGTGAGAAGGAATAGAATGAGATCGTCTGCAGGGTAGTGACTTAGTACCAAATGTGGGTTGATTATTCTGTCTCATTTCCATTCTTTCAACTACATTTTATCAAAATTTCGAGGCAGCTGCAATTTTAGATCTAAAGATATTTATAGCAAAGAAACTTCCACAAACAACAAAGAATTCGCTAAATTCGAAGAAGTTTACCTCTCGAAAGTTTCCCGATAAAATGAAAAACTTCTTTTAAAATTATAAAAAAATTGTTACTCGGAAGGTTTCGTTGCACGTTGCACAGAATAACTTTTTTGGCTATTACCGAAAAGTTGTTACTCCAGCGTTAGAAGGCTGTTAATTCTAAATCCCTTGATATGTGAGTTGATGATTTTTAATAAAATTTTCTTCAAATTCAAAGGGTTGTAAACGCTTTGACAACTGTTTTGGGAGTCAGTAATGCTTTCCTATCAATTTTCTGTTTCAGCTAATCGATTTTCGCCAGACAGTCTCAGTGAAAAACCACCCTTTTATTACCTCTATGGTATTACGATCATTCAATAGGGTAAAGAAAAACAAATTAGAATTTTTCTCGAAGTGTTTTTTGTTTTGTAGTTCTTTGCTTTTGTACCATCAAAACCAGCGAAAACATTGAAAGCGAAAGTGAAGAATTTCAAAAGGAAAATAATATACTATAGGTGGGCAAAAAAATGGTCAGACAAAAATTGTGCTACTTGCAGGGCAATTCGTTCCACAATACTATAACTATAGACAGTGAATGCAACGGCTTAACAGGCCCGGTGGAAGCGAGGAGATTTCCCCACTTTTTAGCAAATGAGACGTTTTTTCTCTCATTTTGAGCCTTCAGCCTCACCGCTGCTCCACCGCTCGGTATTGCTATCAAATGCCAGTTTCCTTTAACTAGATTGGGTGTCATAAAAAATCATGAAATAAAAGCTCTTTGCCATGACGATTCACTTTTCTAGGCGTTATGGAATGTTATGAATGAAGTAACACAAGTCTTGGTTTTGTTATTAATGTAGATTTTCTACGGGGAAAATTATAAAAAATGCTTTAAATAATGTACAAAATATCTCTAAAAAGTCAATAAAAGTCTACTAAATGTTTTTAAAAATGATGTTATGAAGTCTGTCTCAATATAATCTGTAGCGGAGGCGAAAAATGGATAAAATTTGAATTAAATAGTTTTGTGCTTGTTGAAAAGATATTCAAGAGTGGAGTCTCCGCTGCCGACTTTAATGGGACAGACTTTATAACAAGTCACGAGTTCTACTCTCAACAGCTAGATGGTAAAAAAAGGTTTTCAATAAAAAAGGTATTTACTGTTCCGTATACATTCAGCTTAAAATTAAAGCTCACGTTCACTAATAGTCCTCTCCTCAGTCCTTTCCGTCTTTTTACCAGACTTCACATTTCTTTACAGGATTCATGGGAGAACCAACGGGACATTTGAAGGTGCTGGCGAATTCCTTCATATTTGATAATGATCCTTTCACCCTGTGAGAAAAAAGATATCCAAATTATCCAAGAAAGTGCTAGATTCAATCCGTTATCCGGCGCATATATTTAAAGGCTTCGTTTTCTCTTGCTTGGAAAAGGCTGAATGTTCGCGATTCGGACCCATTTTGGGCGTTGAGCGTTGATTTTGAAATAAATAAATCTTCAATTACAAAAGCAATCCAAGAGAACAAAAAATCACTGTTTTTTTATGTCTGTATATTTTTTTCGGATATATTTTAGTCTGAATCACAGACAGGAGCAGAAGCCTAGATCTATCTATACAGTACACGCAACCACCACAATGCTTAGACTAGAGGTAATCATTCAAAATAGAAGAGAGAGATGAACAGTAATTGTTGATATCATCATACCTGAACTTGGAAGGGGAATGAATTTCGCTCATGGTGGCCAATTCTTCTGTTTCCTCACGAATTTTCGCACAATATTGCTGAAGAAAAAAAAAGATCAAATTTTTTCATTTTTTAGTTTGTCAATTGATCATGCATCTCCCCCGATTTTAGCATAAACTTTCTATGTTTGTTATAACTATTTTGTAAACATTTAAAACAGAAGACTCTTCATTAAGAAGATAAAATATTGTAATTTTATATAATGATTATTTTTAACTTGCTTGTTTAAAATGTTTGTGAATGTGACTTACTTGTGCAAAACCAATGAAGAATAGTTGATCGTTGTCGTATTTCAATGGTCTTGGTAATGCAGCTGTCTCTTGGTCTTGTTGGTCTGCCCAGTCCCGATACGCCTATAATATTAGATTAACAAATATTTCATTGAATCTACTCCAAGCTATACAGATTGTCCAAAGAAAGTAAGCTAATCATCTATATAATAAAAGTCTAATGGGACCCTTTGGCATAAGCTACTCGTTGACCGCAAAAATTCGCGAAATGACCGTTGACAACATTAGGGGTATAGGGACCCAATGACGTCACAGATTTAGGAAAAACTTCAAAATGCGATATCTCGAGTTTGAAAAGGAGTTGGAAGGTCGTTGACCCCTCATTGGATCGAGAATTCTATGGGGAATAAGATGGGAGGCGTTATGAGGTTTGAGTGTGACTTTAAAATTTGGCTGAATTTTCGGGCGTTTTCGCTTGACGACGTCATCAAAACAGGAAAAATGCGATATCTCGAGTTTGGAAGGGAGTTAGGAGATGGTTGACCCCTCATTGGGTCAAAAATTTTATGGAGAAAAGGCTGGGAGGGTATATTCGGAGTTACATGAGTATATGCAATTTGGGTCATCATGGGCCCGATGACGTCATTAAAACCTGAAAAAGCGAAATCTCGAGTTTGACAAGGATGTAAACAATGATTGACCCCTGATTGGATCGGAAATCATCAAGAGAATCTATTTGGTCAATGAAGAAATAGTTACAGTCGAGTGAAAAGTTTATTACACTTCCGATGACGGCATTTAGGACCCAAATAGCGTCACAAAATATTAAATTTGCAATATTTTTAGTTTTCAACCATTTAAAGTGGTAATTTTTCGTTGTTTCGACTCTTTTTACCCTCTCCACAACCCAAAGGGCTTATCAATCGTAAAAGGGGTTACGCACGGAGAACGAGTCTCGTGTTCGCAAAGCGAAAGGATTCTATAGACGCCTTAAGTCCACACTAGTTATGTAAGAAGAGGTGAAGGCTATCAATGTGCTGCTCAAAAGAATATCGTACTCTTTTTCCGAAAATCCCAAACCCCAAAGAAATTCCGAAAATCCAAAATTCCATAAATCTAAAAATTACAACTTAAAACGGATCAAAACTCAAAATACTGTGAATCTTGTGATCATTTTGGCCCTAAGGCCTAAATAATGTCGTCACCGAAAGGGTAATAAATTTTTAACTTTATACTGAAATAAAATCGATTTCTACTATGATCCAATAGGTTCTATCGATGATTACCAATCCAATGAAGACTCAATAAGTAATAGTTATCGCATGACTTTGAGTGCAATACGAGAAATATTTTACGAGCGAGGCGAGCCTTTTTATTAAACGTAAAATTTAATAGATTTAGTCTATTTACAGAAAGTTAAAGGAAACAAAAATTTCTGAGTTAAAAAAAGAAAAATAACTCGGATAGTTAAAGGAAGCACAATTTCCCGAGTTAGAAAATCAGAAATAACTTCCAAAATTCCAAAGTTAAAAAATGAAAAATAACTTCCGGGTCTCTTTAATTTTGAATGTTTTTGTTCGAAAATCTTGTTAGATTCGAATTTTTGATTCGAACAAAAACATTCGACCGAAGTTCCCGCCAAAATTATGCACATCAAAATAAAGAAAAATTTTGTCGATCCAGAAGCTTCAAAATAAATGCAGCAGCTTTTTCAGAGATGTGAAATTATTATACATTACAGTAAACACAGAAAAAGAAGATGCATTGAATTTTTTCGATTGAGAAGAAATTCTTCATTAATGAGTTTCTCTATCAGATTGATAACACTTTCGATGTTTTTGTTTCGATGCATAGATGAGAAAATGCATACTGGGTTTAAGCTATGAATGGTCTGAAACAACATTTTTGCAACAAAATCTAATTGGGTTGAATTTTCGAAGTAAAAAGTGTTGATTGTTGAAGAATTGATGCTGAAAAGTCAAAGACACAGTTTTGTGGAGGATTGGCAGAGACACAAGAGACTTTTTACACAAATCCCTCGTTTTACCTGGTTTATGGTTTAATCAAAGAAAAAGACATTGAATTTCCCTCGTTTTGTTATGGAAAATATTCTTGACAAGTATTAAAGAATTTCAAGTTTTTATCCGTACATTGATAAAAAGAACTGTTTGGTTTTCGCAAAACGAACGAAAGTGCCGAAAGCTGAATTTATTTACTTTGGGTCGTGTCACGTGTGTGTCGAGTAGTTTTGTAATAATTTCTATATATTTCATCAGTTTTAATTTCACTGACTTTTTGGAAAGAATGGAGTAAGAGCTCATCAAAAAATAGTTTTTTAACGCTTTTCCATTATTTATTTCGAGAGTTCAGTTCTTTTCGGCTGTTTAGTTTTGATTTTCTCACGCTTCTTACCCAAATGTTAACCAATTTTTATTTAAAGTCGTCCTAAGGCCTTATAACTACCCTCTCTCATTGCATTCTCGATAAATTTTCCGATCTAAAGAGGGGTTAGCCATTTCCAAACTCCTTCCCAATCCATCTATTCCCTAAAAATTCCCGATAGAATGAGGGGTCAACCACCTCCTAATTCCTTTCCAATCTCGAGTTATCGCATTTTTTTTTGATGACGTCATCAACTGAAAATGGCTAAAAATTCAGCTAAATTTGAAAGTCCTACTCAAGCCTTATAAACCCTCCAATCTCATTCCCCATAAAATTACCGATAGAATGAGGGGTCAACGACCTCTCAACTCCTTTCCAATCTCACGTTATCGCATTTTTTTTGTTTTGATCAACTTAAAATGGCTGAAAATTCAGCCAAATTTGAAAGTCCTACTCAAGCCTTATAAACCCTCCAATCTCATTCCCCGTAAAATTCCCGATAGAATGAGGGGTCAACGACCTCCCAACTCCTCTTCAAACTTGAGATATCGCATTTTGAAGTTTTTCCCAAACCCGTGACGTCATTGGGTCCCTTTACCCCTAATGTTATCAACGGTCAATTCGCAAATTTTGGAATTTTTGCGGTCAACAGGTACCTTATGCCCCAAGGGTCCCAAAAAACCAAAAAACGTCAATTTTTTCCAAGGGAAAGTGGGTTTTTAAATTTGCGAAAGATTGACACTGCAACGACTTCTCTTAAAAACGCTAATTTTCACGAAATTTTCAAAGTTGAACCATTCCAGAGGCTAAACATGTTTGAATAGCGGCTAGACAAAAAAAATCGTGAAAAAAAACTGAATTTCCATTTTTAGGGCCCGCATATCATTGAAATTTTGTAAATTTTGCTTACGCGCATGCGTTTGCCAAAAGAGTCGCACTCCGCTCGCTTACGCTCGCTCCGTGCGTAATGAAGCGTTCAGCTTATCTACTCCTCGGCGGGTGCGACGCCGGGTGACGGCTAGTCTTTTACTATTACCGTAAAAGGATATTTGAAAACTTCTCAAAAATAAGAGCAATTGTAGACTTAAACTCCTGAACAAAATTCGAACATCCGAGTCTTAGTAACAGTTTACTGGTTCTTAACGTGTTACATACCGAAATGAAAGTGAAATCTTTTTTGAACAAGTCGAAATGGTTTGAATTATAATTCAACTTACATAATAGGCAAGCTTTACACCACCATTATCGGCAATATTTTCACCAAGAGTCAACTTCCCATGAACCTAAGACAAAGAGATAAAACTTAAAATATAAATATAAAAATTCAAATCAGGGATAGTGCTTGTTAGTTAAGTCTCTGTAACTCGAGCCCGCACGAGGAACGCTAATTTGTTCGAGTTAAGGAAATTTCGATTTATGGAGTAACGTTTATTGCTAACTGAAGGGACGAGAAAACTTGTTCGAGTTAATGAGACTCTGCTGCAATAATAATCTCAAGGAAAAACCTTGACTAGATGTTTCAGAAAAAAACCTTTAAGGAAATAATGAAATACTGCTTTGGGTAAAATATCAAGCAAGCAAATTACAAATCACTATAAAGGTCTGAACTTTTTGATTACATATGAAATTTTACCGGGAATCCTTACCGGGAATTTTCCTCGAACTTTGAATTTATCATATTGTTTGATTAAACAATGAGATTTATCGCAGAAATTGGAGATGGATTTTTGCGTCCATTGCTCATCCTTGATGTCTCCATTTTTATCAAACTTCCGGCCTGAAAAAAAATTTAAACCAAAGTTAATTGAACAAAGGATTTAGAAAGGATTTGGTCTCAGCGTGAATCTGAAGGAAATCAAACCGTTACATATATGATTTCAATTCAATATAGCTTACAAATACTTTTTTTTGGGTTCTATTGGATAGGACATGAAGTAAACACACAATTTCCAAAAAATGTTCAGAAACGGCTGTGAGGCGATTTTAGGGTTGTTAAAATGTTAAAATAAATAAATACCTGTATTGTCAAAACCGTGTGTAATTTCATGACCGATAATTGAGCCGATAGCTCCATAACTCAGTGGCCTGGAATATAAAAAGTTAAAACTTTTTTTTACATTTTAGAAGATGATGGTGTGTTCAATTTCTAGTTTCAATTTCAATTTCTAGTGAAAAAAACTATCCTTAGACCCTGGCGAAAATTTCATTCAGTAAAATTTAAGCACAGTGTAGTGACACAATATTTGGACATATAACCCCCATAAGGTAAATGAAATTTCTAAAAAACAGGGCCAAGGTTTTAGGTTTAATCAAATTATCCTTGTAATGTATGAGACCTTTCTATAACAGGGGAGAGCACTTTTAATTGAATTAACTTACATTGGTATAGAGCCATTGTAATAAAATGGTGCTTGCAAAATACCAGCAGGGATGACTACAAAAACAAAAACATCAGTCATTTTAAAGCTTTTTATAAAGCCCATTGTAAAACACCCCTGTCAAAGACCCGATGGTAACCTAGCCCCACTTGAAAATTTGGCAAAGATTTCGTCTCTAGTGGTAAAATACCCTTGAATTTCAGCCCCACTAGGGTATTGGCCTTGATTTCATTTCCATTCGATATTGAATACTTAAAAAATACACTTCAAAACCATCCGTTCTAGATTTTTATCTAATCCCCATCGGGATTTCATAGAAATTTTTATCCCCACTGAGGCAAAGAGTTCCATCGGGGTTGTGAGACAGGCGTGTTAAAAAAAAGGCCGAGACTTGGCTGTCCTAGTTTATTCATTTTAAGGCTCACTTGTTCTTTACCCTTTGGTTATGCTCTTTCAATTCACTTGGCAGTCGATTAGGGGCTTTGAAAATCAGTATTTTAATTCTTGGTTGGTATTTCCTATAATATGATGCTGGGATAGTTCTTAATTTTTCTTAGCTTTTTACCTAATGGGACCTTGTGTTTTTATAAATTGTGAGTAAAAAAGCGAGCACCCTATCCTAGGATGGCGCATGCTGGTCTGGGTAGGGCGTGTCCCGTTCATCGGAAGTAGGAATTATCTCTCGAATAACAATCTGACGATACACTGTCATGTCTTTTTTTCAAAAACAGAATGACAAGAAGCATTATTCTGTACGATATAATAAACAAATAAAGAGATTGAAAAATACTGAAACATACCAATTTCATTTTCGTAGAATTGATACATAGCATTTATAGTTTGAGGAAACATCGGCCATCTACAAAAAATAAATCCGTTATTGAAAAATTCGTGAGCTAATTAAAATTGTGACAAAATGTGGGAGAAAACCCTAGAAACTTGACCAAAGAAACGTGACCATTACAGTTCAAGATTATACTAAAAGTTGCTATTGTCAACATGAAAAGTCTGAATGAGTAATCTGATTGGCTAAATACGCGTACATAAATGCTGTATTTCATATTGTACCGTACAAATACAAGACCGCGTTCAAAAAAGGGATTCAAAATCATATTTTCTAAAAGTTCATGATAAGAAATGTTTTCTTTTCGCTTGCAATACATAACAACTTATCAAAAGAAAGTTTTGAAAAAATCTGAACTCGAGAAATATATTCCATATTGTACTCGGTACCGTGCGATATCTATTACTTGTTGAACATTCATTGAAAAAAGGGCTCGAGAATGATGTTATTTATGATAATGATGTTGCCTGTAGATCAAAAAGGTTTGCATTCTCACACACATTCTCGCGAATACATACTTTGATTTGTCGACAGTTTTTCGAAGTTTATTGAAGAGTCGCAATCGAATCCACCGATCAACATTTAAATTATTTTTGAAGAATTCTTTGCTTGAAATATTCAACTGAAAAAAAGGGAACCGTTATTTCATCATTAATAATAATGATTCTCATGTTTTTCTTTAATGCGGTGACTACCTTTTCGAGGCAGCTTACCAGAGTTCGATAACCCATTTCAAGCTTAAACCTCCCTTAAACCTCCCTCCCTCAATCAATATCGGATGAAGATTATTTGGACTTCAACATTGATAGACAACTTTCCACGATTGTAATTCTCAAGTGGATGAACCCACAAATTTCTGTAAAGCCCGAAGGGCTTTATTGACCGAAAAGCTAGATATCGTGCTTTAAGCTTTTCCAAGCAAAAGAAAATGATATCGCAAAAAATATTACTGCTATTGTTTTCGATAACCCACGAGGCTACTGATTGGTCAAGCGCTGAAATTCTATTGTAATGTCACGTGACTTAGGTAGGATTTCCTACCAAAATACGGCACACTTTTCAGCCAAAGCATAACATCTATCCCTTCGGGTTTTATAAATCTGTGGATGAACCCCCGAATATTAGTTTCACAAGTAATGTCAAACTTTTCTTAAGTAGATTCAAGCCGCCAGCACAAGAACAAACAAGCAACATACTGGATGGACTTAGATGGGATAGATAGTCGGAAACATGCTGAATGAACATGAAAATGTTCGAACGAAAAAGAGAAGAAGACAGTATAGCATAGAGGTACATAAGCTTGAAAAACATGATGAAGCTTGTTTCACATCCGCTTTTCGATGTTTTAGAGGTAAAGATTCATGCTAAGTTTTGGACACAAACAAAAAACAATCCCTTCTTTTATGCAAAGATAACTCTAGCTCTTTAGAGATAAAGATCTAATGAACCAACTTCCACAAATCCAAAATTGGTATTCCAGAATTATTGTTCAGAGTTTCATACACAAGTCTTATGTTACAAATGAATATAGAATTTGGTAAGGGTGCGGGAAATTTGAAAAAAGAGGACTATAGCCAGATTCAGCATTAAAACTTGAGCCAGTTTTGAGCCAACTTTTCTTTTGCAGTTTGCCTATTCTAGAATTCTGAGTAATAGTTTGACCCCATAGATGTGAGTGAAATAAAGCATAGTATATAACTCGTCAAGAAGACACCCGAATGAGAATAAGCTTTTCCGAGTAAATTTTTTTGGTTAAACGATGAATTTTTATAATTCAATTTAACGCTTTTGAAAAGTTGTAAAATGGAAATGAATAGGTTCTGATTGGCAGTCGGAACCACTACATAGAAATGGCAACTATTGCCTTAACGGGAAATATATCCCGAACGGGAAGGTGAAAATAACCCGCAAAAAGGAAACTGTTTCCAGATTGAAAATTTCATCACTTTTCTGTTTCCCGTTTTGATCAAGAACTTTTCATTGTTCCCGAACGGGAAGTTGAATTTTTGTAAACAAAGCAGATTTTTGTTTCCCGATCGAGAAGAAGTTTCCAAATCGGGAAGTTTTTAATTAGGAATGGGGAAAGTAGAATTAAGAAGTGATTACCCGGTGGATTTCTTAACTACCCAGTGAAAGGTATTTATTTACCCTCTTTTACAATAGGCATCAGTTATTTACCTTCCACGACCATTTCCGGAGTGCGCAGAGGTCACATTCCCGATCGGGATACTGGTCAACTTCTTGATTCGGAAACTCTATCCATTTCGGGAAGTTTTTCACCTTCCCGTTCGGGATATATTTCCCGTTAAGGCAATAGTTGCCATTTCTATGTAGTGGTTCCGACTGATTGGTCATTTATTAAAAATCAAAATTTATTGATTTATTATTTATTATTGATTGAAGAGAAAAATGAGAAAAATTCAGAGAAATTGAAAAAACTTTTTAAATTGAACAATGTCGATTCAAAAAAATTGGCTTGTAGTTTGTGAGTTGAATATCGTATCCTTGAAATCAAGAAAAGGTCGATTGAAGACGTAGGTAGCCAAGTTGAGTATACAATAATGTAAGTCCGTGTAGAAATGATGATATTATATAAAAAATTGTAAGTTCTTGGAAAAAAATATAAGAATTAAGATTTTACCTAACGAAACCTTAAAATTTCTCAAAATTCTCACCATTCCAAGCGGATAAAGATGTCACAAGTTAATACATTCAGTTAATATTATTTAAGCTTTTACTCTTAGGTTCCAAATAAACGGGGGGGTTCGAATAAACGGGGGGGGGGGGTTGGAAATTTTCTAGATTTTAATAAACGGGGGGACCTAATTGCCGGGGGGGTTGGGAATTGTACTTCTGAAACCCAAAAATAAGTAAAAATAGGCTACAATCAGGCTATTTAGAGCAAAATAAGGGGCCTTCTCTTTGACAGCTGAAAATATTCTTAGAGATTAATAAACGGGGGGGTCCAAATAAGGTCCGGGGGGGTTGGAAAATTTTCGAAAAATTAACAAGCGGGGGGGGCCGTTTATTTGGAACCTAAGAGTAATCTCATAAACTTTTTCTTTGTTTAGACTACATTTACTAGTCAACTGTGAAAATGTCATCTATTATCGCAAATCTCCAAAATTACATCGATTTGTCCAAAGAGAGACACAAAGTCCATCAAAAAGAAGCCTTGTTTTGGGACAAAGTGAATACTTATGCTAATATTTCGCTTATTATTCTCACTTCGATTGCTACTGTATTGTCTGTCCTAGAAGAATCGATTCCATTATATGTCGTTCCTATTTTCACTGGACTTAGCAACGATCATATCGAGTTTAATTGGAGTTTTCAAACCCTTTGATAAACGAAATGTCCAGGAGGATTCATCAAAGAAATTCAAAGTTTTGAGCTTAAAACTGGTCGCCTGTAAAAGCATAAAAAAATATAATGAACTTCGAGCTGAGATTTTGGAAACCATGATGGATGAGCCATTCACGAGAGAGAAAAAGAAGAGAGGGAATAAAAACAAGCGAGTTGGGAAGGACGGTCAAAATGAAGAGACAGCAAAGTTATTGGATGAACAAGACGGAGGGATAGGACGCCATGACAAAAAAGCTAAGCAAAAAGAAAAGACCAAGGTACGCGAGAATCTCGACGATAATACAAAACTTTGGAATTTGGACCCTGAAATGAGAAAAGCTGCAATTATGGAAGAACTTAAAATGAAAACGTTTGAATACAACCTCTTAAACCCACATGGTGGCAAAATGAAAGGACAAACCACGCAGAATCTCAAGCATCATGAAAAGTCAGATAACCAACAAGAAGAACAGCTTATCAAAACGACCGAGGAATGCCAACTAGAAGCAGGTTATTCAAATTCCATTCCAGAAAAAAGCAAATGCAATTTTGATATAGGACAAGGAAGTGAACCTCGTGATACAGAATATGAACTTGATGAAAAGAATGAAGATTTGGAAGCCCTAATCCCAGAACTGAATCAATCATTCAGTAGTTCATTACCCATGGAGATTATAGAAGAGGCTATGAATTGTAAACTAGAGCTCTATAATGCAGAGGAGGCGGAGCTTGTAATGCCGTTAGAGCCGTTAGAGTTAAGTGTCAATGACGCTTCGTTCGGAGATACAAATATACAAGAAGATGAAAGCTCCGAGTACGATAAAAAAGTGATTTTCCATCCGCTACACGCGCAGGTCATAGAAGATATATGTAACATCGTTAATGGGCCGATATCCTGTATTGAAGATGCAGTGCCCAAAACATCATTATCTCCAGAGTTGTCTAACCAAATAGTATCATTAGTAGTTCCATCTGAAAGTGACGATGTTACTATTGAAATTGGAGCTACTTATCCATCACCAAATGTTATGAGAATCACCATCGATATTCCACGTGTGGCAGATTGTAAAGACGAAAACAATATAGCACTGATGATGGCATAAGACCGAAAAGCCTCTGCTTCAATTTTTAACAAATGTTGTTCTTTTTATTTAGATAGCAATACGCTACAAGACATTACATTTTTAACACGCATATTGAAATATAATAGCCTTGTCATGAAAAATTGAAAAAAAACTTCACATAATAAGCACAAACTTCTAGGGGAAGCTGCATAGATGAATATTGTAAAAAATATTGCTGCTTTTGTTTTCGAAAACCCGCGAAGCTTCTGATTGGTCAAGCGCTGAAATTCTATTGTAATTTCACGTGACTTAGGTAGGATTTCCTACCTAACCTCGGCGCACTTTTCAGCAAAAGCATGATATCTAGCCCTTCGGGCTTTATAAATCTATGGGAAGCTGCCCATAAAGCCATCGATAGATTTAAAAAAGGATTACATATTACGATTAGGAACCTTGTATCGATCATTTTGTCAGAGTATGAAAACCGCTTCCCACTTAGACGTGAAGATTTTAAGATAAGAAACTTTCAATGGTAATGTGATGCAACTCTCAATGTTAACAAAATGCCTGCCAAAAAATGTGTCCTTATGAAATTAATATACTCTTTTAGTCTTATATCGTTTAAATCTATTTCGAATCGCATTTTAACAAGGACTTTCGGCAAAATTCATTTTTTCAAAATCAACCGAACAGCCTCTTTCTGTTCTTATAAAGTTATAAATTGATATTTTGTCCAAAAAGACCCATTTTTAGGCAGTTTTTTGCCCAAATACCATGACCAGCTGACAATTTAAAGTAAAATAAAACGAAGGATAATCCGAAAAATTTCACCATCATAATCTTAAGTAGAAAAATGACGATAAATGTTGTTGTTAAAAATTCTATATTTCGTGTACATCTAACACATCTTTCAGGAGAAATAAAATTGAAATTCACAAATCTGCATCTTATGTTAAAAAGTAGAGAATAATTACAGTAATTAAAATCGTAAAAAATCGTAAAAAATCGTAAAAAGTTCATTCAAAAAAGATACAAATCCCTAGACGCTTTCAAGCCATGTTAGAACTGGCTTGAAGCGTTTGATATATAAAGCTTCTTTGAATAAGAGAGGACCATTATCACTTGAATCAATAATTTTGTATGTCATTCAATGAATTCGAACGATAATAGGTTATACACCGAAAGTCAAGAGGGTCGTTAAATATTCGATTCAGAGCACTCCTTCAGCAATGCACTGTCCTTCTTCGTAGCGTGCTCTTGACAACGAGTAAATAAGTTCCTCTCCGTTTTTCCAACATAAGAATCACCACACCCAGGACAAACAAATTGATAAACCACGTTAGATTTGTATCTCAAAGGTGTCGGGTCTTTCATGTTTGTGTAAAAACCTCCTCTCTCTTATTCAAAGAAGCTTTATATATCAAACGCTTCAAGCCAGTTCTAAACAATGGCTTGAAAGCGTCTAGGGATTTGTATCTTTTTGAATGAACTTTTTACGATTTTTTAGAACAAACTGTAAATTCTCTACTTTTTAACAAGATATTTGTGAATTTCCCAGAGTTAGATTTATAGTTTTGCCCATCCTTCGTTTTATTTTGCCCAAATAATTTGCCCAAAATTTTTTTTTTTCGAAATTCGGGCTCTGTCACTTTTTGGGTACTGTCATTTTGCAGCACTTTGCAAAAAATCAGAAAAAAATAATGGGCCAAGCCCGAGAAAAGCTGGTGACAGACAAACGGACGGACAAAGGTTAAATTAAAGGACCTCTGAGGTAGTCCAAATACTTACATCTTTAAATCGTATATTTAGAGCAGTGATATTTTTTATATATGTCGCATGTCCAAGTTTGGCCACCATAGCGTTCGCCTTAAAAAGGAAATATAAAAGAACTTATAATATATCTGAGAGTTATGCTCAACGAGTTCTTATTCTCCAGAAGCAAGCTCTTAGAATTATGTCCGTCTCTGATTTTCGTGCACATTCTTTTCCCCTTCTTTTGGATTTGAAACTTCTTTCCTTTTTTGACTTTGTCAAATACCTAAATAACATTTTTTTGTTAAAACTTTTAAATCACACGCTACCTCTTCCTCTTCGACGACATCTCTACACTAACATTGGATCATCTTAAAGATTTAACAAAATTATATTTCCTCTCCTCATTTACTTTATTTTTACGATTTTCGAGTTTGGTTCTGAATTTTCATTTCTTTATTGCTATTTTATTTTAAAAATTTATTTTCAATGTATCCTAGTAAGATCTTAAAAACGATTTTTCTTGTAACAGTAGCGTGCGGCCACCTCCTTAGTTTAGCTTTATGTCCACGAGTGTGGTCGCTCGTCTCGCTTATTAAGACAAATAAATTCATTACTTACTTATTAGATCATTATGCAGTAACAATGATGACTTGTTGTAATGGCTGGGTTACGGGGATGCGCCGCTGGTCAGGGTACCTTTTTAAACCTCCACGAGTCCCAGGTAGGGACGCAAAAACACCATAATAGAAAAATCAGTCCCTCCTAGGGTGCCTTTTTTGAAAAATTTTGGGAAAAAGTAGAAAATTTGAGAAAATTTAGGAATTTCAGTCCCATTCAGGGTCATTTTTTTCGCAAATTTCGTCAACATTTTTGAAAAAACGAGTCCCGCATAGGGTCCATTTTTCGAACCTCAGCGGAGCACCCCCGTCAGTCGGCAAGGGTAGTACCCCCCCAGGGGCTGAGGTACGTTGCGGATTTGAACAAAGAATATTTATTTTCAAGCAATTAAATTTTTTAACCAACCTTAGCAATGACGTGTTCTTTTGTCGTATTATCAATCCACGTATGGTTATTTTTGATACGTCTTATGAATGCATCTATGACTTCATCAACCATGACTTGAGTCTAAAAATGAATAATAGTGACAGAAATTTTAAAGACAAAATGCATTGGTTGCTGTGAATGTGCGAGATCACCCCAAGAGCGGAGGGGATCCTTTTTTCGTGCCCTCTGGTCAAAATTTACTTATATTCTAACCCCAAAAAGTAGAATGTTGATTTTAAAAAAGAGAATACAATTGTGCCACTAGACAGGATGCTTTTTCAGCTCCGTGAGTCTCAGGTGAGTTGAAAAAAGATACAAAAATAGAAAAGTCTAAGACCAAAGAAAAAAATAACTTCAAGTATGCAAAGTGAAGATGATACCTTATTTTTAGTTTCATCGGAGAAGTATTTATTGACATAAAGTGTTCCAATAGGTACACCCATGTTATCATTTGTGACCGAAGTACACCAACGCCATCGATCTTCTGTATCTTCAACACCCGTCATCTTCTTGTTGAATGCAGCTCTCGCGTCACGAAATGGTTGAGAAAGGAACGAGATTTTATCTCGCAACATTTGCCATACAATATATTTTGATAGTAGCCTACAATAAAAGTTTCATTTTTTGAAGCAAGGTAGTTATAGATTCCAAGCAAGCTTACACAGATAATATGAAATGGATTAACGGGTAAACGAATAATACAACTGATTTTGTAGATGAAAAAAGGCTGCATCAAGTAATATATAACAATGATGCTTGTTCATAAAAACTCAAGTCTGAATTTAAATTGAGGATAGTTGAGTGATCTAAAGATAAAGAATGCTTACTTTTTATCAACACTAGTTATCAAACTTGCAACATTGTAAAGATATTGAGGTGAAGTTGCCAGTACCACATCATCTCGCTTTATATTGGCGCTCTTTGGAAAGATTGCCTTGATATGCTCATACCAGGGAAACTGGAAACATGATGAATGTAAAAAAAACACAGTGAAAATACAAGGATAATATAATATAAAAATTGTTAAAATTATGATAATTTTTATATATTCGATATCCCAACTTTTCGAGGAAAAAAAATCTCTCAAAACATTTGAAAGATATGTTTTCTTAGAAATCTTAGAATTCTTGAATGATCGATAAAATATTAATTTTCCTGATTTAGGACTTTTACAGAGTTCGCCTGAAATCGTGATCTAAAAAAGCTTCAAGTCAGAGGAAAATTCTTGACAGCGGTTTGATTCCGAAGTAAGTTTACAGTGTTAGAGTGTGAGATCCGCATCTAAGAAATTTGAAATCTGTTTCATTCCGAAACCAGGTATTATTGCTGTTCGGTGGTAAAAACATTTTACAGTAAAAATACAAAGCTCTTTTGTCTCTCGACAGTACAGGGCGATAAAGAGAGATCCCATTATACCTGTGATATGCATTTTCCAAGAATATTGATGTTAATGCGACGGAAAGTTCCAGCCTGCTTGGCTTCTGCTGGAGTAGTCAGCTGTAGAGAAATATTAATTAAATTTTTTTAGTTGATTCCAAATTTGATCCAAAATGGACTATTATTGACAGTCTTCAGCCTTAAGTTTTGAGAGGACGGACACACACAAAAGAGACTGACATTCTCAGTTTCTAGCTCAAATGAAGTTGAGAAAGGCATACATCAGCTATTCGTTCGAATATCCTCGAGATACTTAATTCTTAAATAAAATTGAGTTGGAAATACCTTTGCTAGCTTTTTTTCAAACTCTAGAATCTCTCCGATTTCTTCTTCAACTGTATCACAAGTATAGCCGAGATGTTGAGCAACCTTTGTCATGTATTTCTTATAGTCCCCTAAAATCTAAAAGTGAAAAATAAATTCGAAGCAGTTAGAAGCATGTGGTAAATGAGGGATAAAGTCAGTAATGATAAAAAGCTAATTCAAACTAAGAGCGCGACTGAAGTCTATTATCCCTGTTGAAGTCTACCATTATGTTGGATAATAAAATAGAAGATGGCTGCGCAAAATCCGTTTATAAATCTTACATTTTTCTTCTTTCCATGCTTACAATATATTTCGCGTTGCAAACTCAATCCTGATTGGTCGATCTAAAAAAAAAATTATATTAAGATAACCTTAGTCCCAAACAGTACCGTTGAATGACTCAGTACGCTTCAACTCGTCAACTCAGATCAAAACTTGTCGACTTTGCAGACAGTCCGGCTTTCAACAACCCTTGTAGATATTCAATGTTGATAGGTTCCTGAGCCAGAGAAATAGACCGTTCTAGCAGCTCCAAAAATAAAATTGAGTCTTTATAGCCCGAGCACCAGGGGGATATAAATTGTTCGAATTTTCGAGGGTTTGAGTTATAGCGAAGTTTTATCATTAAAAGTTCCGATACACCGTTCGAGATCTGGCGAGTCCATTCTTACAAATTTTGACTGCGAACAATATAGCGATAATAGACATAATATCTCACAAACCTTTATCAGATGTTTAGTAGAGTTCAAATGATCATTTGTTACTTCGAAAGATAAGAATGGAGGAGCCGGGTAAAACTCCCTTTGAATTTTCTTCAGAACTTCTGTCGCGTTCCATTTTTTAGATTGCTCATTTTTCCATTTGTCTTTATTACAAAGCGACCACCCTCCTATCGAATCAATAAAATCTAAAGCGGGTTTCGCACCTAAACGTTCGATCTCTTTCGTATTATTACACGACTGATAAAAATCACGAGCTTTCTGTAATGCTTTACTCTCCTCTTTTTTCGGCTCTTGTTCTATTAATTTTCGAATCTGATTTTCGATAGTTTTCGTTAAAACTGTAAATGATGTGATCTCGTTCTCGCAACTCGGGATTTTTTTCTCGTTAATCCATCGGCCGCAAGCAAATTCGTAAAAATCGTCACATGGCGAGATAGTTTCGTTCATTTTGAGATGAATTTCTTTAGCGACATTACGACACTCTTGCGTGTCACAAACCGGTGTTTCATCGGTCGTTTCCGATGATTTCCGGTTCTTAATCGTTGACCGAGTTTCAGCATTCTCGTCAACATTCGTTTGTTCGGTAGCTTTCGGGTGATTTGTAGCTATGTTTACACTATCGATGTTTGAAATGAAAGCAGTTTTTGTAATAATCCCGTCATCTTGTAAACCTCGACTATGAACAAGCCCAAATAACAAAAACACTAACAAGAAATCTCGTCTGACACCCATTTTAAAGGGGTCTTAAGTCTCTAAAAAGCCACTTAATCAAATCAATCTTAAACCGTACCCATTTTATAAAATTCCAATAAAATGCTATAAATCTTTTCAAACAGCTTGCAACAAATTAACCGCGGTTATATTGGCCGTTTGAAGAACAGGTAACGCTTGACTGAACAAAAGATGCTGTATCAAATAAAAAGAATTTTCTTTGATAAATTCAGAAGATGTGTTTGTTGAACTGATTTATTTCTTCTTCCTCTGAATCTTTCAATAAATTTTGCTATCAAAATACTGTATTGCAAAATATCGATTCCTTAGATGCAGAATTTCAAATAGAAATTTTCAATAAAAGATGCTGACAGTTTCTTTGAAAAAATAACAAAACCTTTAATATCTATTTTCAGAAAGGAAATTTGTATATTATTCTGCTAAAATTGAAGGCAAGGGCAAATAAGGCATAGAAAATTAAAGGCTTGAAACAATAACTTTCTTTCTAAGTTTTCTTGAAGCCGGTATAGCTAGGTATAGCTATAAAATTGTTTCAAAAATATTTCAAATTTTTGAGAAAACTAGATGACATCTTTGTCTTGAATATTGACGTTTAAGAGAGTTCAATATAATTACTCAGTCTTTGTTGGGTTTGATATCCGGTACATAAAGTGACTGCATGATCAAAACATTATGATGTTCTGCTTCTTTTGTTAACGTATGCTTACTACCTAACATAGATTTATACATGTGATGAACTCTTGTAGTGATCTCCAATGCCTCCTCCTTCATGATAATTTGAAGTGGGAAAGGGATTTCTGTTTGCATTTTATCATTCCAATCGTCCAAAATCTTTTGATGATGTACATTAACAGCGATTGTATCCCTGACCTCCTCGGTGTTCTTCTTGATTTTCCATTTCTTTAACGACGCTTGCAATTTATTAATCTGAAAGATTCGGGTAAAAATGAAAAATCAGTTGTACCAAAAAAAATCCAGGTACTAGCGTACACGTTGTTTTGTTAAGAAACTAGGTAAAGCCAACCAGCCTCAATATTTCTTAAGTAATCTCATGGTTAATTCATGGTTAAAAAAAATACTACTAATTATACTAATTCATGGTTAAAAATTCTTCCAATCCCATGTTTGTTTTCGTGAAATTCGGGATAAATTACCATTGGTCAAATTTTGAAATGTTTTAAATTTCCCTCGTTGCACTCGTGAAATTTCAAAAAATTTCAAACTTGACCTAGGGAAATTTATCCCGAATTTCCCTCATAACCATGAGATTACTAGTACAGTTCTGAGTCTCATGTTTCTTAAAAGTGTGTTTCTTTAAAAAAAATGTGTATAAGAAACCGGGTACGAAACAAACAAGTCATTCGTCCAACTAACTTTTGTTTTACTTATTTATTTATACACTGGAGTCTCCAGCACTCGAACCTCTTTTACTCGAATGTCTTTTTAATTCGAACAAGTTTTCTTGTCCCTTCAGTTAACAACGCCTTGTAAATCAGTCTCCAAATCTCAAACTTTCCATAACTCAGATAAATTTCGATTCCCCGGGCCTGATCGAGTTATGGAGACTTCACTGTATAGGCAGGCTCTTAAAAACGCCAAAGCTCAAAATCAAATGAATATCTAGTTTTTTAAATCGACATTTTGGACTTTTTTACAGCTACACCACAAGTTATTGATGATATGCAACACTGGAGAGTCTTCTGAGAATTTTCAAAAAGTTCAACCCAATACGTCACTTAAACAATAGAAAAAGTGACGTACAGTATTGGGTTGAACTTTTTGAAAATTCTCAGAAGACTCTCCAGTGTTGCATATCATGAATATAATAAAAACAGTCAGTTTGATAAAATATACTTTTTTATAAGAACCAGTACAATTTTGCTGAGGCTCTGCTGTTCTTATTTTTTGGCACTTTGCTGTTCTTATTTAAAGGGTGTATATAATTGAGGTATTTTAGACGTTATTACCCTATAATTTTACTATTTTGACCCTAAAAATTGCTTGAGATTGGGTAACTTCAGGCGCAATATTGTTCTTATAAATTGTTCTTATGAAAAAAAAGGTGTAGCAAAAAAGTAAACAAGAAAATAAATTACCGTAACGCCAACTGTTGAAAATGTCGAGAGGTCATTATTTTCAGGTTCCTCAGGATTTTGAAATACTTGTTTCCTGCGATTCTGTAATGCAACTTTCTTGTTCTCCTTTTCAAATTCCTTCTCGACAGTAACATGAGCACTGGGTGCATCCTGAAGCGGTGAGTCGTCTTGCTTCTTATTAAAAGTCAAAATATTTTTCAATTCGCCCAAAAAGGATTTTCGAGTAGTGCTCTGCGTTTGATAGAGACTTAACGAGTGTACATTACGAGGTGCAGGTGTAGCTTTGTCTTGTTGTTGTATTTGCATAGTATTTATATCAGGACATGTCATGTTTCGTTTCTCAAGCTTCAAAGAAATCCCCACATCATCTGTGCCCTCAGAGCTGTCTCCCAGCCAAACTTGAACTTTGGTCTTTTTTGCAGCAGCCCCCTGCTTGATGGTCAAGCTAAGGTTTTTAGACTTCCTACCATCCTTTGTTTCTGTGGTAACAGATTCAACATCTCCGTCGAAAATTGTTGTTTTGTTAGAGTTTTTTTTGTCACTGCTCATGATGACTTTGACGATCGCAATCTCTGTTTTGATTTACAAATCGAATGTTTGTTTCTTTTTGTTTTGAAAAGCGCGCCATTTCATATTTTCGAACATTTCAATTTTCGAATGTTTTTGTTCGAATTCGAATGTTTTGACACGCAAAAATCGAAAAAAAAGTAAAGAAATTCTAACTAAGCACCAAAATCTCGTCGCTCTAGCGAGCACCTCACTAAAAACCGGGAAGTGATAAGCACGGATTCCGTCTGGATTGTCACGGATTCCCCCAGATTGTCCCGGATTGCCTCCGGATTGACGCGGATTCCATCCGGATTCCCTCCAGATTGCCGCGGATTCCCTCCAAAAACGCTAAATTCCCTCTTTTGACACCGGATTCCTTCTTTTAAGCCCCAAATTCTCTCTGGAAATGCCAGATTCCCTCTAGAAACGCTGCATTCAATCTTTTGAAACCCCAATTCCCTCTAGAAACGCTGGATTCCCTCATAAAAGCGCTAGATTCCCTTTTTGAGCCCCGGATTCCCTCTATTAAGCCCCGAAGTTTCTTTTGAAACGCCAGATTCCCTCTTTTAGGCTCAGGTTCTCTTTAAAAACGCCGGATTCCTTCTAGCTAGAAACGCTAGATTCCCTCTTTTGAACCCCGGATTCCCTTTATTTAGAATTGGCTAGATTCTCTCTGTTAAAGCCTGGGTTCTCTTTAGAAACTATATTGTATATTATCTTTTAGTATGTCTTTTCTTTTAGTTCCCACTTTCGAAATATCTCAAATAGCTCAAATTCCTTTGCGCGTACGCGCCATCTTTAGCCCCGGTTCCCTACCGTGAAAATCACATGCCGAAATCATATTCCGACCTGTGATGACCAATTGCTATTCTATTCAGTGCGCAATCAACGCAGAGAAAAGTAACCATGGCGACAATCCAAAATCTTGGATTAAGTTCAAAGTTGATATTTTTATTCGCGTCGTTGAAAAAAAACAAACTCAAAAATGTCATCAATAATTTTTAAAAAGAGTCAGTGATAGAGAATCGTAACATAAAGTTTGCATAAAGATTTGTCTATTATTTCGATTCCATTGAAGTAACATTAGCTTAATTAATAGTTTAGTAATAACATTTGGGAATCACGTAGAAGATTTATTTTGAAAGAAACTCATTTCATTTCAATTTTTTGAAACATGTATACTGATACAGTCTGCTAGCTAGACACGTAAGAGGTTGATACTTTCTTTGAAAACTCGGCCTTTGATACTCAGGGTACCGGGTCCCCGGGTTGCCTTATCTCTACTAATCATGCGTCAAACCAATCATTTTCTTTACCACTAAGGCACAAATTCTCTTTCATACCCCACCCCTGCTAAATACGCCAGAATCTCCCAAAGGAGAACGAGTCTTCTCTCAGAAATGAGTAGCAGAATTCAAAAGGATATCAAAATAGAAACGAAGAAAAAGAGGCCCAAGGGCACTCGATCTGAAAACTAGGCTCTCTTTTTTATCCAACACATTCGTATTATTTATTCAAGTGACAAGTTGTTGGTTGTTGGTTGCTCTTACCACCAGCTTTCAAATCACGGCTGTGTTTAGAACCTAATGCGCTAGTATAATAAGCAGCAAATTGGACTACTCCATTCCTAAGACCAATTTATGTACCAATTATCCATGATTAGAATTATCTCCGATCCAAATTTACATCCTATTAGAACATAATTCTACAGGAATAAGAAACAAAAATTATTATACAGAAAAAATTAGTTACAGTTAGTCATTATGGTATATTTACGACCCTATCCAGTGGAGCCCCCAAAATTGTCCCGGCACTAAAAATTAGCCAAAATGATAAACACATCCCGGCTGAAAGTTTCATACCAATTTATTTGTCGGTTAACCCTTGTATTGGTTGAATATAAATCTCCTCTACAAGAGGAAGAAGACCAGGGAAAGGGATGGATAAGCGCTTCTCGAAAAATGGAAACACGGCTCGCCATTTACCTGGTCCTTTGTCCTTAAGTTAACTCCTGTTTGTTTCGAGTTAATGGATTTCTTTTGTTGTCGCTCTAAAAACTTTTTACAATTAGCGTGGTGTGACGAAATTCTTTTGTTTTAGGTCAAGTTATGCGAGAACTTTAGGGGCTTATATTTTGGGAACACCTCTTTCATACAAAAAGATTTTCTTACTCTGAATATTCTAGCGATTCTATTGATATAACGGCATTACTACAGCATAATAATTAGATAAAAAGCTAAAAGTGGGCGTACGGTATCCGGAAGGAACCTGGGGCTTTTGAAACAGGGAACCTAGACTAGCAGGCGTCTGCCTTTCTTTGAATAAATTGCCGCGGGAGAGTGGTTTGGAAAGCCACTGAACTTAATTGCAAGCATAAACTGCAGTCATAAGGTAGAGTAAACCAGGAGTTTCTAAATAAAAAACCCAAGGCTTAACACAGGGAATCCAGCAACTCCAGAGAGAATCCGGGGCTTAAAAGAAAGTATCCGGTACCCTGAGTATCAGAGGATAAGTTTTCAAAGAAAATATTAACCTCTGAAGACCAATAATAGAAATTCTATCGCGCATGTGTCAATCTAATCACTGTAGAAAGAATCAAAGATGAAGAGCAAATATTACCTTATTAATGTCTAGCAGACTGTATCAGTATACAGTTTACTATTTATGAATCCCCCAGAAACCTCCAAGTTTAATTGAAGTGAGTTTCTTTCGAAAGAAATCTTTTAGATGATCCCAAAATGTATAACAGTAATTACTAAACTATTAATTATGGAAATGTCACTTTAATCAGAGGAATGTAAAGGGATGGAAAAACAGCTTCTTGAAAACAATGTAAAAACGGCTCGTCATATACCAGGTCTCTTGCCTTTAAGGGAGTTTATGTCGAGTAAATAGGTTTCTTTTGTTGTCGCTAAAAAAAATCTGCATAATTAGCGTGTTGTGACAAAATTCTTTTGTTTCAAGCCTGATTATGCGCAAACTTTTAGGGCTTATATTTTGGGTACACCTCTCCTATACGAAAAGGTACTTCCTAGCGATTCTACTGATATAACCGCATCATGACCGCACCATAATATGGAAAGCTAGAGCTCGAGAAAATTATAACTTCATCTTGATTTATTACTCAACTTCAGATTAATATCTAAAAAGAAAAATATAAAAACAGTTTTAAAAAACAGTAAAAAATCCAAAACATTAATATCATTGCATTAAGAATTTTTTTTGCTATACATTGGTAAAAATATTGCTCCTTATTCTTAAAAATTGAACTAGTAATCGGCAAAAAAGGAAAAACAAATTTTCATTTTTATCATCAAATCATGTAGAAACCGTCCGATTTGT
The DNA here is from genome assembly GCF_902728285.1 of Clytia hemisphaerica. Taxonomy (NCBI): domain Eukaryota; kingdom Metazoa; phylum Cnidaria; class Hydrozoa; order Leptothecata; family Clytiidae; genus Clytia; species Clytia hemisphaerica. Next base: position 848,664 of record NW_027104107.1, on the reverse strand, counting down.
ATGGCGAGCCGTCTTTTCTGGACTTTGATTTAATGACCTAATCAACGTTTTTACAATAGAATTTTCAATAGAAGTGATCGTTGAACTTTGAGTAATCAGAAAAGCTGTTTTTCCATCTCTTTACATTCCTCTGCTTTAATTGAATCGAAATAATAGACAGACTTTATGTTATGATTCTCTATCACTGACTCTTTTTAAAAAGCATTGATGATATTTTTTAGTTGTGTTTTCAACGACGGGAATAAAAATATCAACTTTGAACTTCATCCAAGATCTTGGATGGTCGTCATGGTTACTTTTGTTTGCGTTGATTGCGCGCTGAATAGAATCTCGATTGGTCGGCACTGCCTCGATATATGATTTCGACCTGTGCTTTTCACGGTAGGTATCCGGCGTTTCTAGAGGGATTCTGGGGCTCAAAAGAGGGTGTCCCTATCTGGTGTTTCTATTCTAGAGAGAGGGAATCCAGCGTTTCTACTAGAGGGAGCCCGGCGTTTTCTAGAGGGAAATCAGGGCTTAAAAGAGGAAATCCAGCGTTTCTAGAGGGAATCCGGGGCTCAAAAGAGGGTATCCGGCGTTTCTAGAGGGAATCTGGGGCTCAAAAAGAGAGAATCCAGCGTTTTTAGAGGGAATCCGCGACAATCCATGGCAATCCGCGGCAATCTGGAGACAACCCGTGGCAATCCGCGGCAATCCGGAAGCAATCCGTGGCAATCCGCGGAAATCCGGAAACAATCCGTGGCAATCCGGGGGAATCCGTGACAATTCGGACAGAATCCGAAAACCCGGGCTCAAAACATTCGAAAAAATCGCAAAGTGGAATAGACGTTAATTGCGTAAAAAAACGCGGGTGACGTCTAGTATAGGCTACGTCGCTCTCGGCATTTACAGTTTTAAACGTTTTAAAATAGGGATATTCTCAAGTTGATTCTCTGTAACAAGATCCCAGTGAACACCGCCTGAGGGTTTTATCAACTTTTTACGGACATTTATAACACGAGTTGGCGTCACAATGATATCGACGGGTAAATCGTGACATTTCATAAGCGATATTGGTAGATCAGTCGGCGATAGAACTTGACTGTCGTGAACGGTAGTAGCTACAATGGTATCTTTCGTCACCATACCATGCATATAAAATATCGCCCATTCAAGCTCAGCATAACCAAGACCTTTCCCTAAACGTACACCGTTAGCTGAAACAACTGTTGAAGCCACTACATAAAGATCGATTTTACTTTCCGAGTCTCTTGAGATTGATAGCTCAGTACCGAATTCCTTTGCCCCTGCCTTACTTGAAGCTCTTTTGAACTGCCAAAACTGTTTTAAATTCTTTGGATCCACGACATACATAAACGCGTCTCCTAGCGCAGGGCTTGGAACAAACAAAGTCTTACCATTACGTAATGTTAAGAATCGAAGATGCATTTGAGCCAAGGAAGGATTGATTTTAATGATTCGAGCAGATTGAAATTCACGCAATTTACTTAATTTTTCAGCAGCCTTACCAGAACCTTTGAAATTGGGGATTTTGTTGAAGCAAGAAGGTGGATAGGGTTTGATGAGATCTTTTTCTTCCATTAGTTTCCATATGTGTTGACGTTTCGATTCTTTTAACGCTCCTATATCCACTTCTTTTGAACAATGGTCGGATGTTATTGCTTTTCCTTGGTCTGCAGTACTGGTCAAGTTATCAATAACGGAAAGACTCTGAAAAGTTGTGCATAATTCTTCGGTCTTTTCTTCAGTTTCACTGCCTGTTTTTTTATTGTTCATATTTGTTTCTAAATATTGAAAAAAAATTGACAAGGATGATGTAGTTTGGTAAGCAAATGTAAAATTTTTAAGAAAAGAGTATTTGTTAAGACATTGGCAACAGGATTTCTTAACCAAAATTTCAGAAAAGTTTTGGAACGTTTCGAAACCAGAGGAATAAAAGATTTTGTAAACCAAGATATATAACACTCAATGACGCCCCTCGTCAAAGCATGCAATAATTTCGAGCTATCTCTTATTAGGATTCAGGTCAGTAGAATGAGGAAAAAAGGCGTTGACCTTTCACTAAGAAGTACCTATTAAAATATTGAAAATCAAAAGTCGGGAACAATTCAATATGCCTGACGAGGTGAATTTAAATTAAAATAAATCAAATGGGTTAAGTAAAAAAAAAATAATACCAAAAGAGCTGAGGATTCGAGGGTTCCCTGATATTAAAATTGAAAACAGGTAATATAATTAATTTTATCATAATGTATTTCATTGCATGAATAGGGCCTCGATTCGGAAGTAGTACGGGCACTAATGATTCAAATTCAATCGTATCTTAAAAGCAACATTCATGTTCCAAAGAAAGATTCAAAATCGATTCATTTCATAAAAGCCAATATTGCCAATTATCGCTAATAAAAAATAATAATTTAAAAATTGACATTTTCATTAAAGTATAAATTAGGATTCGTAAATAAAAGATAAAATACAATATTATAAATTAAGGATAAATTAATTTCAGTATAATACATAGTAACTCAACTAAAAGTGGACTTTGTTTGGGCATTTAAAACAGCTGTAGTTTGTTTAAATTCTTCGCCGCGGGAAGTCATTTCATTTATTTTTCAAAAAACTTTCAACTAAATTGATTCCAGAGGATAACAAACACTACCGTACTTACCCATGACAATCTAAATTTACTTTAACAATCAAAGGCTTTTCTTTAAAATTTAAAATATATATCCTGAACCTATCTAAGCATACTCATTAGGTTGTGAGTAGAATAAAACTCTACTGATATAATAAATAAAAGATATTGTTATCCCTACGTTGATGTCACAGTAGATTTCCTTGGAAATCCTTTTAAAGTCAAATTAGCGAAAACGAATTCTTTCTGTTCATCCACCACAGTATTAGATTCACCTTTCAAATAATTGCGACATCGTTTCAAAGCTTCAAAAAAGGGCGCTTTGTCAGACGCCCTAGGAAGTTGGGCGCAACGAGCAGAAGACGAAGGCATCACCCAAATACGTGTGTTGGTCCCTTCAACACACTCCTCTTGTAAACCGAAATGGAATTTCTTTTTCTTTGAAAAAACTTGATAACTGACTTTCCCGTTAAAAACGACAATTCTCGGTTGATACTGTTGCATTTTGACGGTCAGAATTTTACCACCCTCCTCAAGCTCCTTCTTCGATAAATCGTTGCTCCCTTTCGTAGTTCGTGCTACCATGTTTGTAAATCCGATATTATAGTCTCGAAATAATTGCGTATCATCTTTAGCAGTCATAGGTTGTTCTATAAAGCCAGACAAGAGCAGACATTTCCAAAAATGATTACCAGGGCCAGTGTAGTAGTTCCCAGTGTATGCAGCCGCTAACCCAGGGTTGATTCCGACGAACACAATATCTAGAGAATCTCTTAAATAATCCGGTAGTCCCCGCTTCATGACTTCTTCTTCAGTCATTCCATTAAAACGGTTCCTCTTGACAACTGGATATTGGTCAGTGAGTTTGCCTTGTTTACGTTTGGTACCAGCATTGCTGTTGCCATGGCTTTCTATATGAGTTTCCATAACATACTGAAAAAATAAAAAAAATATATTTTAGAGTTCTTTTTCGCAACTGTCGCAACTAGTTAACTAAAAAGGTGCACTCTCCTCTACTTATTAGCGGACATACTGTAATCAAGGATAAAAATTAGCAGATATTGGGCTATTAGTTCAGAAAGAGGGAAAGAGACAGTGTCTTTTCAGAGGAGAAGTTGTCTAAAAAGAAATGATGAATTCGACCCTGTACCAAAATCTTCTTCGAAGAAAAGATAAGATTCTACAAAATATTGAAGGTCACATGTGATGCTGATGGTACAGGTCATTTTGAATTTTTCTAAAAATGTTTTATTCAAGATTTCAATGGAAGCGAAAGAGGTATTAAAATAATTGGGAGCATTGTTTAAAACAAGGCATTTTTTCTCAATATTTCATTTAAGAGCTTAGCATTTTACAAGCAACGATACAGTAAATACAATAATATATTTCTGAAAATAGATTGAAATCGAATATGTACTTTAACACGAGGTGAAAGCATGCCACTTCATCCTATGTCCGTTGTAAGACAGACTTTGAAATGCAAGCAAACCAAATTCCACTATTTTATTCAGGGAGATTCACTATTTTTTCATATAGTAAATCTTATTGAGGCTCTACTGATTTTTTTATAGCACTTCGAGCATCAAACTGTATTTTTGGATATAACATGATCCGACCCTAATTTTAATACTCTGACCATAAATTTGCTTAAAACTTCACAATTTCAGGCTCAGCATTGTTCTTAAATTGTTATTATATTTTGGAATTTTTGAGTATCATTGTTATAAAAAAGTCGCCACATATTGCACTGCAAATGAGAAAATTCCTATCTAGCTAGCGATTAAAATTGTGTAACTTTCTCTCGCGTATTGCACTTTGGTTATCGGGGTTATTGTAATCTGGATGAAATTACAGAAAGTGTTATATTTCATGTTTCTCTTTGTTTTGGCAATCAGACCTCGTGTTTTGACAAAACTTATTAAAATAGTAGGCACTCTTGCACAATACACCCAACCTATGTTTGTTAAAATCAAAGTGTATATATTTAATGTCAATGAATTTTTATTATATAAAATTTCCAAGGTTGTAAATACGTTTAAAAAAGCTAAACAAAGTGTATGTATGAACCAAATGAATTATCTGTAGTATCCCCCGCCATTCATAGACCCAACCAAGAAACTTAAATAAAAATTATTAAAGTTCCTTGATAGAAGTAAATCTTCCGTATGCCAAAGATTCTTGATGAAAGCTCTGTTTACGTTGGAACCCCGGGGGGAGGGGCACTCATAACTTTCGATCCACGGCATGTGCCGCCCTTAAGGGAGGTTTTTCAAGACCCTTGAAATGTAAGTCTGACAGTAAAGATATGTATCTTTAAAGTTTTGACTTAAACCTATTTCACATTTTTTATTACTTTTGCACACATCGTGTCAGGTGGTGTCTCAGGGTTATTTTCGGGCATAGCTTCAGCAAAATAAGACACGAATTCAAACTACACTGTAAGGGTAAAAAAAGTTCGGAAAAATGCACTGTAAGGGTACATTTTCACTGCTCAAGAGCTGCACTGCAACGGCCCGATTTTGAAAGTCAATTTTTTAGCGGCACATTGCGTCGTTTAGAAATGGCGGCACATGCAGTCATTTAGAAATTGAGTGCCCCGCCCCCAGGTGTTGGAAACATTAAAAAATACACTGTGTAATTTTTAGTACTTTTAAAAGCTTCATGATAGTCTATTTCTTGGTGGTTGCAATACATAAATGATCGTTTTAGGAATCTCGGTATTTTTAATATATATTAAGGTTATGATATAAAAGATATAAAAATATATATAATTCAAGTAATTTTATGATTATTTTGTTAAAAAATCTAAAATCTTTTTTACTATCGTCAACTTTACTAGATATTACATATTCAAGATGCTTTCGAGCAAGGTACAAAATTAAAGCGACTTTGAACTTTCATGTTCAAAGCATCCATGAAGTTTAAGCAGCATATAGGCTGTCGAGGTGCATACTTGACACATACAAGATAGACAGGAATTCCTAATAATATAAAGCCCATCATTGCCAAGGATAACCAAAAGTCTCTGAAAAAGGGCATAATGACAAGAAAAACACCAATCAATGAGATAAGGATTGGCACACCAATAAAGACTTTAAAAGGTCTCACAAGGTTTGGTCTCCGATACCTCAATATGATCACACCAAAGATCGAAGCTGTGTAAATGACCCATTGAGCTTGACTGAAAAGTAAGATCAGGGTGTTGAGATTGCTTGCTTTAGGTAACAACATTAATGACGATATAACCAGAATAAGGGTTGAAGCAGGAACCGGTAGTTCATTTCTCTTATAAAGTAGAGAGAAAATGAAAGGCATATGACCTTCACGTGCAGCAGACATTGTCAAACGAGGACAAGCAAAAAAGGTACCATTTAATGTCCCAAAAGCTGATAATGCAACTAACACCATCATAAGATATGATGTTTTGATTCCTAGTGCGTTTTCAATGAAGTCAATTGCTACAGCATCTGAAGAGCCCATCTGATGATGTGTCAATACTGATAAAAATGAAATGTTTGCCATGATGTAGCAAAATATAACAAAAGGTATTCCAGTGACTATAATCAAAAGTAAATTTCGTTCCACGTTGTCGATTTCCTCAATAACATTACTCATCTGTGCCCATCCATCATAGGACCATAATGCACCAAACAGTGCAATCCCAATATGCAACGGGCTGTGTTTATCAACGATCGTTCCTGAAAACATATCATGAAAGTTCGCAGCTTTGTTTTTAGCCAGTTGCCATATTCCGATGACAATCACAAAAACAACTGACAAGATTTGAATAACAGATAAAATTCTTTGGATCACATTTGTTATTTTGGCACTGGAACTATTGATAATGAAGCAGAGGATGATAAGCCCAAAAGCAATCAATTTTGCAGGTATTTCACCCTCAGCATCTGTTGCATAGAAGGGTTTTACAAAATATGTTCCAATTGTTAAAGCAATTGCTGAAACACTAGAAGGATCGATTACTAAGCATGTTGCCCAAGCTGTCAGGAAAGCTGGTGCATCTCCATAAATATTGAAAATGTTTGCATAATTTCCACCAGACATTTTGAACATACAGCCAATCTCACAATAACATAAAGCACCAAGTAATGCAATTATGCCAGCAGCTGCCCACATGACAAGTTCCATTCCTGGAGAACTGGTATCCTTTGCCACTAATCCAGGGGATATAAAGACACCACTACCCAAAATGAGCCCAACAATGAGTGAAAAGCCATGAGAAAATCCAAGTGTTTTCTTTAACTTGATAGAGTGGTTTGACAAGTAGACTGCACGTTCTGACTGTCCTAAGGGCAAGTCATCTGATTCATCATTATTAATTGATGACTGGAAATCTCCAGCAATCACTGCAGTCATTTCTTTTTTTATTTTCCTACACAAGAGCAATCATAATTTTTAAAATGATAGAAGTTTAAGATCAAGAAACAGTTTTGGATCAAAACTTGGCTTTGGATTTTAAATCTTTTATATGGGACCATTCAACAATTATGTACGCTCAAATATTGTCAAAATTCGACCATTCTCCCCTTCCACTTTTTTGAATTTACCTCCACCTTTTTATATTAAGGAAACCATTTGTTTCAAAGTTTCTTCGTGTTTATAATTATTTTAAAACGTTTTCTCCTTCACAAACGATTGAAGCCTCTATACTCTTGGTTTATTTGAGCTGGAATTTCTTCTAGATATTAAATGGGAAAAGGAGACTTAAAAGTAAAAACTAAGTTTTGATTTTTCAAAAAAACTGCTTGAAAATTTTTCTATTACCAGTGGATACCCCTTAAAACCACATACCCCTACAAAGTTGCACTTTGGGCTCTCTTTCTTAGCTACGAAACTTAATCTAATCTATATTATTAATAACCGTAGTAATTTTAATTTCTGCCCAGCTTTGCCCGATCCTGCTTTTCTCTTTTCTTTTGTTTGAAATGTTTTCGAATATATTTAACGATCGTATTTATTAATGACATTCGAATTCTTTTCAAAACAAAACAAGTTTCTTTTATAGAAAACACCATTTCAAATGTAAATCAAAACATAAAAATTAAAAAGTTTGTCGAACAATAACAGCATTCAAAGGGCGATAAAAAGCAAGAGAAGAAATTAGTCCATCTCTTTCTTCATATAAAAACATTCAAGTGGTTGATACTGTTAAAAACTGTGTACGTCATTTTAAATGTTTAAATTCGAAAAGTTATGACAAGGTTTTAAAAAAAGCAATTTAGAATTGACTTATTTATCTTTTTAAATCTGATAAAAACAAAGTTGCACTATTCTTTGTGGCTTTCCTGCTTTTTCCTAAAGAATTGTCATTTCTATATTTCACTCCTCTTTACCATGACATTTTCTCAAATTGTCGAAAACTGGACGGCGTATTTAATGCAAGCAAAGCCATAGTGTCCTCCTGGATTAGTTCCCCCCACTAAAATCCAATTTTTTCTCCATTCCCCCCTCTTTTCTTTCCCCCACCATATTTCAAAATTTTTCGGTTCCCCCCTCTTTTTTGAATTTCCCCAGCTATTTGAAGATTTTGCGGTTCCCCCATATGGTTAACATAAAAATGCCTTAAATCAAATTTGAAATTTTGGGAAAGCTTGAAAATATAGCCTTGAAAGTGCTGGGAAAATGAAATTGTATTGAAAAGTTGGTTTATTTAAAAAGGTTGGCTGATTTTATTGCTTAAACAGGTTTTGCAATAAGATAACCTTGAGATCAGTGAAGTTCCCCCAGTCAAAATTTCCTAAATTTATGGTTTTCCCCCCTCTTTATTTTCCCCCAGCAAATTTCAAATTTTTCATTTTCCCCCATACTTCAAAATCAGAATCCCCCCCTTTATAAAGGGGGGGGAGGACACTATGAAAGCGAGAAAAAGATCTCCGAGGGAGGGTTAGAGTCAAACTTTGAAGATATCTTTTTATTCATTTGATCGTTTTTTAAGCCAGCTTCAACATCCAAAGGACTTTTAGTGCGTTCAGCGCTACAGCTTAACGCCGGGTACCGGCTAGTATTGTATATAATTCACTTTCATAAAATACCTAATTTCAAGAATTTCAATATTGCAAAGTCTCGTAAAATTCGAAATTATTCAAAATTTCATCAAAGATGCCTTCAAAAAATCAAGTTTTTCGGACCTAGTACGCAATTGAATTTAAGGTTAGTGGACAATAAAATATGAAAATTGACTTTCTCAAAACATGGTCATATTGCATACCAAAAAATCACAAATTTGATGGAGATTTAGAAAAACATTACCATATGTCAAAAACGAAGTCAATAAAAGTTTGACCCTTCAAAGCTGTTTTTTGACAAAACAGGTGCAATTGCATTATGGGCATGAAATACTTATAAAAATACAAATATTGTTTTGTTTTGGGAATGGATTTATAGCAAGTATTTGATCAATTTAATCAAGGTTCAGCATCTATATTGCAATTTTAATATTTCGGCAAGTTGTGATCAAGGGGTCAATGTTTGTAGGTTTTAAGGTGTAATAGTGTAGGTTTTAAGGTGTAATTTGATTTTAACATGCAGTTTTGAAAATATTCAGGTACCAATGATCTAATCATAACATTTGTAACTTTGCAGCGAATCACTGTTCAAAATCTAAGAACAAAGGACTATTTTATGACGTTATGTGAGAAAAACCATTATGTAGGTTTTGAGGGGTAAATAGCTAATAGGGCATTTTTTCACTTCCTCGTAAAAAACTGAAAACTGGTTTCTAAAAAACACCACTGTTAGGGTAGAAAGCCATAAACAGTGTACTTTAGGCGTACAAACTTTCGTAAGAGCATGAATCTGGTAATGTCACCCAAATAGGGGAAAATCTTTGGAAAAAATAAAGTTTTGAATTTCACTTTTATTCCTGGATAATCTTTTTATCAATGACTTCAATTCTAGAAAACATAAATATCAGGGCTTAATCAAACTGGCTTGGTCCAGAAATTTGACCTAGAGTAGTTATGATCAGACAAATTTGGCAAAAAACTCTTTTTAGTTTACACTTCATTTGAGATAAAATATGCATAATCTAATACTTGTCTTAGATTTCAGTCCATGGCTAATATAATAAGCTGCATTGAAAAGCAATTTTTACCGTCCAGTATGACATATTTTTCAAATTCTGACACTTTTTCCAGAAGAAAATCTAAAATACTAAAAAATATTCCCATAAAGTTTGACTTCATGAAAAGAAAACTGGCTATGATCAGGTAACTTCATTCTAGATTTGAAGGACCCATTATAAGCTTTCAAAAAAACCAAAAGTTTGCTATATTTCAGTTGATCAATAAAAAATTAGAAAATGAAACCTTGTTGGTTGCGGACATAACTTTTTGTCAAATTTACTTTAAAATCAGCAATAAACATTAAACTGAGTAATTATTTGGCTTTTAATACTTTGCTGTACTTGAACCAAAATTTAATCATTGAAATTTGTTGTCTTGAAAGGTCTTTGTAACTATGATTTCCTGAAAATTGAAGATTTATCTGTAAAAGAGAATCCAATCATATGTCATTTTTTGTCATAATCTAATTTTAAAAGTGAAATTTTGAGCTTGACATTAACTGTTGTACATCTTCATAATCAGTAAATATGATTTTTCCTTGAAAAGCCACTCAACCTTTTCAATAGAAAGGGTTAAATGGGTAATAATACTATGTTGCGGACATAACTTTTTTTCTTCCAGGGTAGAACCATAGAACATTTTACATCATTTATTTAAAGATTTTGGAGTGTCTTTTTCTGTTACCAAAATTTAAGGAATATTTGAGACTAAATCAATATAAAACCAAAAGATTTGGTTTGGTTTGATTTCAGTTATTACATGTTTTTCTTTGAAAAGAACAAAAGAAGACTCAACAATGATATTAAAACTTTCTAATATTTCTAGTAGAAGAACGACTCTAGAGGACACAAAAAATTGAAAAAAGCAAGGAAATGCATGGTACTTACAAATGTAACTCTTTAGTATTGTCAAAGTGTTAGCATAACTGCTTAAGAGGGTTAAAAATCTGATAAATACTTTAATAGTTATGTCCGCAACATACAATTTGCTACAGAATATGACTCTGTTTTGAACTATTGGAGCAATTCTAACTAGTCTGTAAGTGAATGTGTAGTAGATTATGTTGTGTGAACACTACACAATGGATTTAATATGCAAATTAATGCATAATTTATCCTTTATTCAAGCTCACAGGTTCAGAACCATCATTTTCAAAGAAACAAAAAGTTTATTTTTCTGTTAAAATTTTCATTTTGGACCTTAACTTGGCATCAGAGTATTTGTTTTCTATTTGTAATAGCCTAAGCATTACTTCCATATAATAAAACATCATGCCAGCTTGCAAATACACTTTATCAGCAACATTTTAGACAAAATAGTTATGTCCGCAACATGAAATACATATGAAAGAGGTAAATAAACTGGAAATCTTGCCAATGGAAAATTATGAAACTTTTTTCTAGTTGTAACCAACTTAAAATGACCTTAGATGCAATAATTTGTCAAAGAAACCTAAAATTGGTGTTTGGAGGTTGAGAAAACTTCATGCTTTGTTGCGGACGTAACTTTTTGTTGCGGACATAACTGATTTTTGGAGAAACTGTTTTGTTTCACCGTCTCCCAACAAATAGCCTTTGAGACTTCAAATTTGTATAAAATGACCCCAAATGTAACCCTTGACATAGAAAAATGATTCAGCTGAGTAAGGATAACTCCTTGAAAAATTTAAAGGATTAAATAGTGTGCGGACATAACTCAAAAATGTGAACGGAAGCAAGACACTGTTCACTTCAAAATAATTTTTCGCGTTGACCAAGATAACTGCCGTTTTTTTGCAACTTGCTCTAGTTTCCCATTATCTGGGAAGGATTTAAAATGTAAAAACCAGTGAGCTAAAGATTTTCAATTTTTTTCTGTGTCAAATCTGTGCGGACATAACTTTGTGAACGGAAAAAGTTATGTCCGCAACATTTTTGACTTTATATGCCAAAAAAACTTTTTTTGGCGGTACTTACTGTGTTTTTCATTTTTCATATTCTCTGGCTGTGAGAACAACAAAAACCAAGCTGGAAAAAGCATGTTGTTGATGAATTATTATACAATCATGTTGATCGTTTTTTTAAAAACCTTATTTTCCGTTCACATTTTGAAAGAAAGCCCCCTCTAGGAAAATTTGAGTACCTGTTATATCAGAAAAAATGACTGTTTAAGCTTGCCCATGTCAAGATTGACCAGAAACAATAAGATTTGATATGACTATATACCTATAGAGATTTCACCAAAGCCTTAAAGTAGGAAAATTAATAAATCGATAAGTGGGCCACATTACCAGATTCATGCTCGTAAGCAGAAACTTTCGCGATTTTTGTGAATTTTGGCCTTTTTCGCGAAAGTAAATGTATTTGAAAATTCTTAATAGAGCAATTCGTGAAAGTTTATGCCCGCGAAAAATTCTCAAAAAAAGTGGAAATCTATAAAACCTCAAAATCGTAATAAATATCGAATTTTCGGCATATTTTTATCCTTTAATGCCTTTTAAAAGTTGAAGAGCAACTGTCTTTATCAGATTTAAGGAATATTTTTCACTTTTAAGGCAATTTTCGCTAGAAAATTTTCATTTTTATCCAACGATTCGCGAAAGTTTATGCTCGCGAAAAACATTTTTTCATCAAATTCGCGAAAGTAAATGTCATGCATTTCGTGGTTTTTCATCCTTGCGAAAGTTTCTGCTCGTGAAAGTACACCTAAAGTACTTTAAACACAAAAGGTTTCAGCCTCAAATTCCACCTAAATACCTCTATTTTTTGTAGAGTAAGCGTACGTATTCACTTCTCTTGATTGACCCATAGTTTCTTACTACACTGCCTAAGCGACAACTATATATTTTCCTGATAGATAAATGAAAAACGTATAATTATAAAAATACTAGTCCCTTTTTATGTTTCATCTTCATTTTATTTATATTTTCAACACTTGCTCTCCTTGAGGTCAGATGTCTGGGTATATTAATTATTCTTTATTATATCTATTATTCTTTATAACTATTATTGGCCCAATGCTAGCGATAGGGCCTTTCATTTGCAACTTTCCGCCTGTTCGTCTGTCCGTCTGTCCGTCCGTCTGTTTTGGTAGAAACGGCGCTTTAAAACTGGCCGTTTTGCCGTCTGGAGAGGGAAAAGCTTGCTAAAAGTCGGATACTAGTCCAGACGATCTCAATCGAACGGAATCGACGATCAAACCAGTCGAACCAAATTGAAGCAATCGACCGATTGAAATTCGATTGTCGAACCCAATTGAATCTCAATTGAACGTCAAAATTCTGGGTAATATTCGATTGGTTCGATTGTTGTTCGACTGGTTCGATTGTTGTTCGACTGGTTCGATCGTCGATTCCGCTTGATTGAGATCGTCTGGCTTTATTCTTGCAGCTTCCCAACATCCAAGCTCTCAAACATCACAAGCCAAATGAAATTACTTTCGAATTCCTGTAGAAATTATGCGATGAACAATCCGGGGGTCAATGAATCGACGATTGAACGCAATCGAACGCAATCGAACATCAATTGAATCTGAAAATTGCGGTAATATTCGATTGAGATTTGATTGCGTTCGGCAATCAAATTTCAATCGGTCGATTGTGTTCGATTTGGTTCAACTGGTTCGATCGTCGATTCCGTTCGATTGAGATCGTCTGGACTAGTGAGGTTAAAAGTAAATCCGTAAAATCATTCTTCATTTGTTTTGAAATTTTGCTGCTTTGATTGGTCAGTCATTTGATGGCTATGCAAGTTTCCCTCCACTGATGCAAGTTACCCGCGCCGACTTCACTGTACCAATCATACCGTGAAAAAGGGTAACTTGCATCAGTGGAGGCTAACATGCATAGCCCTCAAATGAATGACCTGGCTGGTCATTAAAATACACATACGCAGCTCCGCTCGCAGCTCTACTCTACCATTTTTGTTTCGATTTATTTTCGTATTTTAATGACCAGCCGGGCCTTTCATTTGAGGGCTATGCATGTTAGCCTCCACTGATGCAAGTTACCCTTTCTCACTGTAGTATAGAGCACTAAAAATACCCCCTTTCTATACTATGTTTAGTTTGTTCTACCTTGGATTAGAACTGAAAATATCTTCAAATGACCTTTGTCTGCCATCAGCCTGTGCTGTCTATATTGACAAATTAAGAAACAATTTACAAAGAAATAAGCTGCAAGCTCTTCAAAACCAGACCAACAGTCTTTCATACATCATACAATTTGCCTTCTTTCCCTTCTCCCTTTCTTTGTGCTTTGTGTTATCATTTTTATCATAAAAATGGATTGAGAAATAATACGAACTTACCGTTAACTTGCGCAAATACTTGAAACTGGAGAAGGTCGTAATATTATTTCCAATGTCAGGTCATTAAATAAACAAAACAAATGTTTGAATGGTAGGGTATGCAATATAAAAAACAACAAAAAGAAATCTCCATAAAATGCGCACGACACAAAAAAATTCAATATACAAAAACAGCTGAGGATTGCGCTTATGACTAAAAGTTAATTCAAATTGGGGCGGTTGTGACACTTAAAGGTGTTAAATTGGGCGGGAGAAATAGAACGAAAGAGGACTTCACGAAACTAGACTTCCGACTTCTGCTCATCATCTAGCGAAAAAAGCCAGGGGCACTTACGACATAGGCAAATTTGGGTACGGGGACGTGCCGCTGGTCAGGGTGATCAGGGTCCCTTTTTTAGGCTCTGAAGATATCTGACAGGGTGTTAATTAAAAAATGTCTCACAATTAAAATAAAAGGGTCACAAATTTACTAATTTTCAAGATGTTTATCTGGCAGGCTCGACTTTTGGTTTTGGTAGTTTTTGACAAATTTCAGGGTGGAAATGTTAGAAAATTTTAATTTTTTTGTCCACTTTTAGTCATTTTGGCCACTTTTCAGGGTGAAAATGGAAAAGATTTTCGATTTTGATTTTTCGATTGACAGGAGGGTCCCAAATTTACCAGATAATCATATCTGACAGGGTCCATTTTTCAAACTCCAGTCAACATCAAGGTATTTGTAAAAGTAGTCTGGCGGAACTGCATATACAGCGCAAATCGAATAAAGTTTAATTACTAATTCGCATGATTCTGTTTGTTTATCTAACATATACAAATATGTTTTAAAGGGTTAGTGCTCTTTGTATAATCTACAGCGCACTCTTAGCTTAATTCAAGCTTGAAGTGAAAAGAGGGCTCGATTGAGAATACAAAAAGAAAGCGTCATGTTTCTAGTATGTTGGCACTAATAATATATTTCTAGTGTGTATTGATTTGCGAGAGGTTGAATTGAAAGGTACTATTTATCACATCTCGACTTACTAGTACAATATAAGTGGATTTTAGAGCTTGATTGGTTTATAAAAAAATATATATATAGTTTTTGGAACCTGGACATATTAATATGAGAGAGAGAGCTGGAATATAAAAAGAAATGGAGACTGCTTATATCGAGGAGGAAAAATAAAGATCATAAAAATATAAACGTGGGGATAGCTAAACAAGAAGTCAAAAATGTCGAAAAGCCCTCGAAGTCCACCAGAGCTGCAAAGTAATAAAAGTACTTTACATAAAAAATACGAACTAACCAATTGTGAGAAACAGTTATTGTTACAACAAAACCGGCAAATCACAAATGGCGAGTCAAAATCATTCCCGAAGCTGAAATTCACTAAACGAACAACACTTGATAACCAGGAATGCTTCAAGAAAATGCTTGCTGATGTACCAAACCGACTGGATAATGATTACAAGAAAACCCATGAGAATCACAGTGATGAAGTGTCACAACTGTATTCAATTGCTCAAAATAGCATACAAAACAATGGAAAATTAAAAAATACTTTCATTATTCTAGAAACAACTTTGGAAAATGGTTCAGCTAAGCTAGAAGAGAAGAAGGAAACGTTTACACAAACTAAGAAACAAAATGATCAAATTAGATACTTGTCATCGAAAAAAGACATCATGGAAAATGCCAATCTTCATCCAGAAAGGTATGTCTTGGATAGCAGTTTAGCCAGCTCGAATGAAAACATGACAAAAAATGAACACAAAAGAAAAGACACTCGTGAAAGACCTATGGAAAGTTATGAAAGGACGAAAACGAGTCATCAAAGTGTAACATTTGATAGAGGTTTAAGTACACCTGAATTAATTTTAAAATCACAACAATTGATGAGAATACATGAAGCTGAAGAAGAACGAGAATTGAAAAGGAAGAAGCAAACCAAACAAAAAGGCGGAATGAAAAGTCAAAACAACGATGACATGAGAAATAAACAAAATCCATCAACAATGAAGGATGATCTCCACCTGAAGTATATGAAGTTTGCATTTTATGAAATGGAGGAATCCTAAAGACATGTTTTGAAGAAAATAACAAGGGGACCTTTTTGGGAAGGTCCTGACAAGATATGAAAAGTCCCAACATTTTAAGACAAAATTAAAAATTTTTGTTTGCGTTAAGAAAAAAAAGTAAAAATATTAGAAAATTTACACTCCTGTTAAAACTATGTTACAAAAAAATAATATATTATTGCGTTATATAATTATGCGTAATAATTAATATATATTAGAGATCATTCTAAGATATGTACAAAATTTGTTAAGAATTTAAGAACTATCGAAAAAGTTTCAAAACTTTTCTCGAAGATACAATTTTACATCTAATACAATCGATAGGAAGTATTTGAAACTTTCACGATATCAATACGATATGTATATTTTTAAGATTATTTCAAAATAATTTCATTACGGTATTTACATTAATATCAAGGCACGAACAGAAAGTAACATAGTAACTGTCCCCTCCCTGAGATCTAAGTCTTTGTTTCAGATATAGTACCTAGCAGCATTGGCTACATTCCTGTGTATTGCAATACACTCTTTTTATAATTTTTTTTAAAGCAACGAGGCTCAAAAAAGCCGAAAAATAAAAGAAATTTAGGAACAGTCTGGAGCCTGGAATCTTAATCAAACTAAGGGTCACATTTGTAAAAATAGTGAACTGATTATACTCCAGTTTTGCTCTAGAAATAAGAATAGGATGAGAAAATCATCAGAGATTTACTGGTTCTCATAAAATAAGAGAGTAGTTTAAGTTGTATCCTACCTTCTCACCACCCGAAAAAGTCGAGAAACTCAAACGGTAAACATTAATATCTATCTACATGACATTTCAAATACTGAAACAAAATTAATCTTTTTAAAATAAGTATAAAATGACACAGAAATATGTTAATAAATTATCATTGTTTGGAACAAAACCGTTGGACGATTGAAAGAAACCAACGAGTAACACATAGAATACTACCAAACATATAATTTTTATGTTGATTTTACCAAAAGTTTACATCTTAAGTCAATTTTGATTGTAATTTTAAAGCCACTAATAAATATAGGTTCATAATGTGTGCATTCACACCAACCACCTTTATTTCTAGCACCGAAAAAGAATGGATTCTGTGAATAGATAATTCCAACATTACTCAATTGATTTCTTGTACAGGTAGACGTATATTGACAGCCAATAAAATTGCTATTCACGCGCACGCGCCAGCTTCCGGAGGGTCGATCACTACATCACTGTAGCCACTCGAAGAGAGACGTCCCAACAGATGATGTTCAGTCGTACTGAAATGTAAGATAGACAGAGAGTCTATTAATTAAAGAAATAAAATCATAAGTTTTAATTTTGAAAATTCCAAGGCCTAAAAAATCAACTTAAGACCATATTTAAACGAATAACGCTCTAGCCAGTATCAAGGCTACCCCAAAGAATTTTATATTTTCACAGACAGACAGACAGACAGACAGACAGACAGACTTACCTGGTTGGTCTCGATCTTTTCATAGGTGATAAAAAGCGGATCATGTTATCTAAGATGTATCTTGGCTTAGCATTATTGTTTTGTGAAGCAGAAGAGTTATTATTGGACATGGCAGCATAAGATGCACCATTCTCTGACAGTAAACGTTCGTCCGATACGTTAATGATGTAGCTGTCGTTGGCTAACATCCGATAGTGGATTTCCTTGAAATATGAGAAATAAATAGTATCATTGGACTAAGTCGTAAGATTCAATGAAGACAGTTTTTGTTTTAAGAATTGTTTGCCTGTTCCGAAACCTTTTCATATAGGGACACCTGTCTGTATTCGTCTTGGCTCCTTTTAAACCCGGTTGTACACGTAGGAAAAAACGAAGGCACTTATAAGAAGCTATGATAGGCTTGTATCAACTTAATACTAATTTTGCAAGGAAGTGAAGCTTATCCAAGAATTAGTTCATTGAAACTCACTGGCAGCTTTGCTCTTAATAATTGGTCCGTTGTTTGTATTAGGTCATGAAATTCTGGTCTGTCTTTTTCATCTTGTTGCCAACACTGAGTCATGACTTGATAAATTTCATTTGGACAGACTTCAGGTTGCGGCATACGGTAACCTTCGTCGATGAAAGAGAATAGATCTTCGGTGGGAATGCCAGGGTAGGGTGTTCCACCAAGCGTACTGATTTCCCAAAGCACCACACCAAATGACCACCTGACGTTGAATTGTTGAAATACTCATGATAGAAATTGAAATTTTGGTCGAGAAGACGAGGAACAAGGATAAGTTTTTCTCAAAAGTACAATTACTTTACATTAAAAGCCTTTCCAAACGAGAAATGCACTTTTGAAAAAATATCTAAACATTGAAATCACTCAAAATCGCTAAAACACAAACTTACACATCTGACTTAGTGTTGTAAACCCGGTCAAACAAGGCTTCCGGACTCATCCATTTGACCGGAAGCATGCCGGTTGTCGTCTTCATGTAACAATCATTCTCTTGAATATCCCGGGCAAGTCCGAAGTCGGAAATCTTGATACGGAAATGTTCACCCAAAAGCACATTACGACATGCAAGATCACGGTGAATAAGCTAGAAAGAAGAAGCAAAACAAGTGATCATTCATTGACCAACCTGGCTGATCAACAGAAAATCATTAAATTCAAAATAAACAAAACATCAGAAAAAGCTAATGAGAAAATCTCGAAGAATTCCCGAAAAACCACTTTTTTTTCGGGACATTTCTGGATCTGGCGACACGAAACTATTTTTTTCTTTAAAATTGGGGTCCCTTTCAATTTGGGAATAACTAGTTTGCTTAACTGTACAAAAAATCATGAAAATCAGTCGAGTGTAATTAAAAAAATCAATGAAACTCGTTTTGCGCCGTTTTTCGGCTGTTTTAGAAGTTCCAGCTTGAAAAAAATGTTTTTTACGGTAATCGAACGATGCAAAAGTTTGGGCATCACCATGAAATACCTTCTTCTATAAAGAAATGATCAAGTAATCAATAGAAGGTTCCGGGTGCAAAAATCAGTTTCATTGACAATTGAATCATGCTTGATCGTGGGCATTGTTATCAATAATGTTTTTGTGTGAATAAATAAAGCAATTTATAAAGAAAAAAGGCCAAGAAAATCTGCAAAAACGGCGATTTCCGTCAGAAAAAATCAGAAAAAACTGATGGTAAAATCTCTAAAAAATGCAAAAAAAAACAGGTTTTTCCGGCATACTTCCGGCCGGAAAATATTTTTTGAAAATCGGGCTCCGTCACAATTCGGGCGTTGCCATACTGCATCTTCGTGCCAAAAAACATCAGAAAAAAATAATGAGCCGATCTCCAGAAAAGCTGGTTACAGATGGACGGACGAACAGACAAAGGTTAATTTATAACTGGTAATATAATCTTGAGAGAATCCCGAAAGAACGCTTCCGAGACCCGAGTTTCTGGATATTTTATTGAGTATGTAATAACGAGCATGAAAGGTAAAGCGCGAAACGTTAACAAAATACTTGAAAGGGACGCAATAATATACGTGCGAAAACTTTCAAAGCATTGATGCTCAGTGCTAATAGAAAATAAATATCTCATTTCACGCGTTCTGAAATTGGTGTAAAAAATATCATATCTTTCTTCAGCTTTTTTCTCGTTATAAGGAATGCACATTCATTGTATGGGTGTATGGTGCGTGAGAAAGCATGCTTTCTAGATTATAAAACCTACAGCTACTGTAAATTTAAAGAGACATCTCAATTTTTCTGATGTTTCTGATTCAATTTTAGCCTCGGGCACTCGAATTCATTATCATTACTGTTGATTCCGACAAGAATTAGGTAGACAGGTATAAATTTTCACTCCCATCAACTTGATAATTATACCCTTGAGAAATGAATCAGCTGATAAAATGACGTCATACATTATTTCGAACGTTTTACAATAAAAAAACCGTACACGTACGCAAATTACAACACGATGTAATAATTCATCACCCAATCAATGAAATATCAAAAATAAGCTGAAATTTTCTTCAAAGCAAATATCCGTATTCTCATGAGAGATTTGGAAGATTGACTATTCTATCTCCGCTCTCTTATTATGAAGGAAATTAGCATGGAATTGTTACAGGAGGAAGTAAAGTATCGCTCTTTCTCCTCAATCATCAAATCCGGTGCATCATGCTTTATGACAAAAAGAATGAGCGTGCTTTAGGACCGCCGACAAAAAAAAGGAATACCATTTTTATCATAAAAATTGCTGAATTCTAATGTTAAGTACCCACTTACTTAAGATCGGTCATAACCAATAACTCCTACCTTTTTACCGTGTAGAAAAGCCATTCCTTTGATGATCTGGTGTGCAAAATGCATCGCGTCACCCACTGAAAAGGCATTCTGTAAATTGCCTGTCGATAGTTTCCATTCTTGTGAGAAATGTTCACGGCTGTTCTTCAAGAACGTTTTCAGGTCACCGTGGGCGCAATACTCCAGTATAGCGAACAGACTACCGCCTTTGGTACAAGCACCTAATAAGTTGACAATGTTATTGTGTTTCCCGATGTAAATGAGGATTTTGATTTCAGACGCTAGATCTTTGTATTCCACGTCTGTAGCATCATCTGTAACAAAAAGCAAAACTTTTAATTTCATAAACTGATTCCATCAAAAATAAAGAACCCTCCGGATTGGGTTTTCCAGGAAAAGTTCGTGCCCTCTGTTGAGGATATCGGACATCCAGGGGTTCAATCCTATCTCACATCCGAGGGGTAGGATTTTATAAAAGGGAGAGGATATCCAGGGGGTACAGGATAAGATGCCTGGATATCTATGGGGTATTTACCTTTTAGCTAGACTTCCAGGAGGTTGTGGAGCTCGAAAAATGGATATCCTTCAACAAGGGGGGGGGGATTTCTGGAAAAGCCCATTGGATATAGATATATAGTAGTAGTAGAAGATGGTTTAGAAAAAGAGGCGCGCCTGTTGACAAAAGAATTTCCCAAAATTTATGTTTGCACAGCGCGAGAGGGGAAGAAAGTTGGTTTTTTTTCTCAAAAAATGCTTTCTAAGCAAATGGTAGGATATACGTTGACTGATGTTCTTTAAAATTCAACAAAGGCGCACATATAATTCTTGAGGTTTCCTTTCGAGGAACACGTGATAAAAAGAAGTTTGCTTCAAGGTCAAAAGGATTATTAGTCTTTCAATAGGAACGAATAGTTTCCGCGAAAAAAAGAGATAATGTATATTCATCACAAACTATTTGTAGAAACTTATCTTGCTTTTTTTCGTTTCTATTTCGAAAAGAAGATTACCCTCAAGTATCTTCTTCTCAGCATCTCAACAACAAAAACAATGATATTGAGTGAGCAGATTAATTCTCCATATGGAAAACTTCCCATGCAAAACGAAAACAAGTGCTGACCTTTCAGAGTTTTAACGGCTACAAAAGAGGTGCAATTGGTTTTGTTATTGTTCGTTCGACTTGTTTTCCGAATATATTCCTGTAGGCTAGGTTTCCTTTGTTTCTTTTGTGTATTATTGTTTTGATTGATGTCCAGCCCCCAGTTATACACGTCTAAGCCTCGAGCTAGCCAAACCTGACCAAAAGCTCCAGATCCCAACACTTTGATGAACTCTAATTTGTGTCTAGGGTATTCGTAGGCCGGATTATATGGTAAATAAATTCCCTGTTCTGTTATGTTATCGTCCGGTTTAATCTGGAGAAAAAAACAAGTTTCGTTAATTAACAAGGTCAAAAGCATATATCATCACCTATTTTTTTACTTTTCTCTCCTAAAGTGTAAATCCGTTTTGATAGATTTATACGAAGTGATAAAGTGACACATCTTTAACAAATTTTCTATCAAATCATTTGTGAGACTTTATGGGTATACGGAGCCAAACAGCAGACAAATATTTTTATAATTTATGGTTTCACCAAGAAAAATGACATGCAAAGAAAATGATTAAGTGTAAGACCACATGTAAATTTCACAAGTAATGATTCCATTGGTTCTATTTCAAAACATGTTGAAGTTTTTCTACAAGTTGGAATTGACGCCATCCTTAAAATTAGCTAATAGATATAATGAACAGGTTTCAATCAGCTTTTACGCAAGTGGAGCCATAACGTGCAAACAGGGTCAAAGCATTGTCTTACCTGATAATCTGTTAACGGTGAGAGGAATCGAGCATAACGTTTATCCAAGTTCTGCATCCGGTAATAACAAATGAAAATGTTCAGTGCCACAAACAAAACACATGCTACCACAATCGCTATAATCACTTCTAATTTCAACTTGCTTGAATATTGTACTAAAAATGATAAAGAAATTGGATTATTTAGAAAAACCCCAAAAATGACCTTTTAAAGTGATGTAGAATATCTTGGTTAGTTATTTTCATAACAACTGACAACTGTATACAAACCTTTAAAGTCAAATGCGATCCTAGCCTTCAAAACATTCTACAGTGGAGAAAGGTTTAGCTAGCTTCCGACTATCGGCGGTAGTGATAATAAAGCCTCGACTACAAAAGGAATCGGAGACTACAAAAGGAATCGGAGGCTAGAAAAGATTCTATTAATGTGAAAGATTACCCTCTAGAGGTGATATCAAGACTCTCTTTACGTCACTGTCACTTCCAGCTTTGTTGATTGCCAAACATCGAAAATAAGCATTCACACTCTGTTTCAAGATTGTCAGCTCAGTTACATTGTATCCATATTCTTGCAAATGCTCAATCTGAAAATACGAAATCAAAACAATTCAACCACGAACTCTAGCCGTCCTTGACCTTGATTTGGGTTGGAAGGCAGCTTTGTATAATCTGGATGATTCAATAATTAGGCGTAACGGTTGATTTTCATTATAATGTATAATGTATGTTACCTTGTAGTGCTTTTCAGAGACATCCGCCCAAGTTTCATTAGGACTACATTTCTTTTGCTTGAAACAACCAAATGGTTGATATTGCCATTTGAATTTAGCAGGTGGGTAAGCTTTTTTCAAGGTACATTTTAACTTTCTTGAGCTCGAAATACCAGCATGGGAACGTTCTACCTCAGGAGCAACTACAAAGTCAAATAATAAATAAGAAATAAGAAAGGTAAAATAAAGCAGGATGAAGATACTGAGCACGACAAAAGACGATTTCAATATAAATTCTTTGACATTGGCAACTTTGGGGCAAACGTTCAATCAAAGCAAACTGATATTCAAAAAGTGCTAAATAAAACAAAATGTCGAGTTTTTTTAATTAAGAATCTAGAATCCAGCAAGAATTTATAAAGTACTCACACCAGACATGCACAATTGTTGATTTTGAAACCGTTCCCAGCTCATTTGAAGCTTTGCATGTGTAATTATAATGATAGGGATGGATATTCTCATTGTGGTCGTTCACTGTCAATGTACAGTTTGTTTCTCCTTGGCATGTTTTCAGAACATTTCCCTTCGAAATCCATTTGAGATTTGCTGGAGGTGATGCGGAAGCTGAACAAGTCAAATTATGAGGTTGACTTTCCACAAGTGTAGGATTGATTCCAAATAATCTGACTTGTGGCAATTTGGGCTCTGAAATTAAAAATCAGATTCATAATGAACAATAATTTATGTCAATTTTCCTGTAATCCTGAAAAGTTGAGACTTCAAAAAATCCTCTGGCATTCTGTAAAAAGACAAGTTTGTTAACCTATATAATCAATTTCACAGCTTGTGTAAAGCTTATTAATTTGAAATTCAGCTGCATCTTTATAGAAAATGGCAGATTTTGTAGGATGCTGCAAAAGTTAAGGTGTTTTATGATGTTCAAAAAATGTTTTCATACCTATCATATGAAGTTTAACAGCTATAGACTTGTTACACTTGATATTTGTACAAACATACAATCCTGCATCAAAAAACGAAAAGTGTTTCCAAGAGATTACTTCTTCATCCCAAATAGAATGATTTGTATGTCTATCGATAAGAGTTTTAGTGTTATTGACATTGACATAATTTGTAACTCCTCTGGACAACAATTTTTTTTGCCAAGTTAGATGTGTATATTTATTTCCACTGAGTGATGTTTTGGTAACACATTTTAAGGAAAATCCTTGATTTCTATGAAGCGTATAAACAGCAGCCAACTTGAAGGATTCAATTTGGTTGCATGCTAAAAAAGTAAACAAAAGAGCTCAGTATTAGTATGCTCTTATAGCTATCTATGTTTGAATGTATTTTCTTGCAAGAAAATCAAAGAAATTAAAGAACAGAAATCAAAGAAAAGAAATTTAAAAAATATTTTAAGTGAAACTTACATATTATGAGTGATGTGTGAGCTTGGAGAGTGACAGAGTTCAAGAGCAAAAGACATATCCAGAACAACATTGTTGCAGTTGTTTCTAAAGCAGTGATGTGTTTTGGATATTGATCTAAATGAATTCAGTGTAAAGATTATTAGAGAATTTAACACATTGTAAATATCAAATTGTGACATGGTGCTATGTAAACTTGTAAAAAATGTGATGACTTATTTACTCTTTTTTTAGAAGGAGGATAACAACTTCATCAAACTGTACACTGTAAACAAAAAAGAATTCCACTATGATGGTGTTTAGTAGATGCTTTGAATTAAAAACTTTATGAAAAATGATATCCTTATTATTGAAACAAGCTCCCCTTTTCAAAAACTTATGCCTTTCTTTCATGTCTGTAAATATTGACAATTCATCAAGAAAAATGCAAACAATTTAGTAACTTTTTAATGATCTAAAATTACTCTTTGTGCTGCTACTGTCAACCTTTATGACACTACAAGCAATAATGTAACTTATTGTTCTTAAGAAACTGATGAATGGAAAAATATTTATAAGAAATATTTTATAATTAAGAATATTTTATATAATATAAGAAATATTTTATAATCAAAAATTATTGAATGAACTTTATAAAGTTCCTTGAGATGTGAAACTGGTCTTGAGCCTTATCTTATAAGCATAAGCACGTTGTGCATTGTTTCCCAGCCTGATTTTCTGTTACTAACAACAAAGAAACATGGTTGTTTTACCTTCAAAGTGTGTCAGCTGGTAATCATCTTGCTCCTTTGAAAAGAAGCTGACTTAAAAAGGAAAAATAACGACCTTAAACCCCAAAATACAAAAGTTTTTTTTAGTGGAAATACCTCCATTTAAAGCATGTTCAAAGTTCACAATAATGACTTTCTTTAATTATTACGGAAACTAAACGAGTGAGAGCAAGTCATTAAACTAAAAGTCAGCGCTCCGTGGTTGTGACATAGGTTTTGTAATCGATAAACATTAATTCTTGTTTCTACGTCATTTTTTTAACCTCTAAGTAGGAGAACGTGTCATTCTATAAGGAATTTTATAACACTTCATGGCAGATTAAAAAGACAATTAGAAAAGGAAAGTTTCTTTGTTTATCATTTTTGCATTTATGGGGAAGAATGAATTTTCAGAAGATGCTTTATTCGATATGAGGATTCCCATTTCCGTAAAATTGCAATTCCCCATGGTTGCGAAATGGTAGCTATGGGTAATTCCTTTGTTCTTTAATGCTATTTTCTTTTGTTCTATGTGACGTAAAGACGCTTTGCAAATTGAAGTACTTTCACTAACTGACTTTAGCTTTTTGACTATTTCTCAACACCCTTTCATGCTAATACATGCTAATAGTTATACACCTTTGAAAGATATTTCAAAGGAGGGTAATCTCAAGAATAAATGAAAAAGAAAAACAAAGATGAAAAATAAAAATTTTTTCTACCATTTTAAAAATCATGACATATGAAACTTTTTAGAATAGTTGAAACTTGTTGATTTAAATTTGTATTCAGATTTTCTGTACCTTTTCTAGATAAAAAGTTACAGCTCTGTGAAGTCGGTCATTTTTGCTGTTTTTAGGCCTATTTCAAAGGGCTGTAACATTTTATCCAAGAAAGATACGAAAAATATTGGTTTGCTGTCACTGAAAGTTAAAACTCTAACATTAAAACAATTACAAACTGATGCACAATGAAATCGTTGGTATAAGAAGGGTGTCGGAATTACACAAGGGAATGATTGTTTGCCAATCTTGGGGATTTGCCAAACTCAAAATTATATTGGTGGGTTTTATGAGTTTTCCTGTGGTATATATGAAGACTTCCCAGATTAAAGATAACGCTCCCATCAAATTCCGGCTTTTGTTTGTAAACTAAAGATAAAAAAATTTAACCCTTGGAATCAATGATTGAAACAAATAGGGTTTTATGTTATCCAAGGCGCCAAAAAGCCATTAGCACCAAAAATTAGGGTCAGTCGTTAACCTTCATCATTCGCGGCCAATCTCATTGGTTGAAATTTAAAAAAGACTTTCAGATGGAGAGAATTGCGGAAGCCACTAAGAACAAGAGAACACATTTTTATTGCAGATTTCCATTACAAACATTGCATGGGGAATACTTCTGTCAATGTGTATTATGTGTGAACTATGCCAGATGTGATTATTCAAACCAATCGAATGGTATTTTTAATCGAACTTTGTCGAGCTTAATCAAACTTTGTTGTCCAATTAATGTTCGACTAAGTTCGGTTGTCGAACTTTAATCGAATACACAGTGAGGCTGGAACTTCGATTTTTGAGGATTACGATTTTACCAGTTTTTTAGCGATTTTTGCCTCGCTGGCCCAAATCTCGCAACCTCTTTACCTTAAGGAAGATCGAAATTAGAGTTTTTCAGCGCTCCGAAAAAAACGCATAGCAGAAATTTTTTCATCTTCACAGGATCGATTCTCAACAACAAAATACATCTTTTGGTCTTTGGGTTTGTTTCTGACGATTTTTCTTCAAAGAATATCGATCACTTTCCTTTTCCACTTGAGCGCGCGAGAAAAAAATGACTAGCTCGTTTTCGTGCGGGCGAATAAAGATGAGGCGGCAATCTTGCACTGAGGGTGCTACTTAGTTTCCGCCCTATTTTGCGCCCACGATAGAATGGTTCAAACACGGGGGTAGTCTAAATGATAAACTATGTCGCTCTGTAAGTGTTTATTTTCTGAGAGATACAAATAGTATATTTGAATATTATTAACTTATTTATTAAGGTATTTTTGAGCGCAAATTTTAATATACGGTTAAATAAAAAACGAATGATAACAGTTCTGTTTATTCCTCAAACCCCCGGGAAAAGTTTTTTTGCTGACTTAGCTATTTTACAAATCTCGGAAAAGAACTCCCATAGGAATTCCGATACCTAACCCGATTGGTTAATTTCGGAACAGCTTCAAGAAAGTCATAATGGCAGATAATTTTAAAAGTTTCTGAGGGAATGTGTGTAATTTATCGATGTTGATGGCTTGTTGATTCTTTTTTAAAGAAAAAAGATAACAGGTACCGTGAGTGGTCCTAAATCCGACAGCCCTGCCTAATTCCGACCCCCCAAATAACTGTTATGAAAAAAATTCTATGTTTACAAACATTCCCTCTCCAAGTTGAACGATAAACTATTGCAAGAACTCTCGAAACAAAACATCTAGCAAGATGGTTATAATGTCACGATGTCAATTAAAAAGTGCGAGTTGTAAAAATAATTACCTTTTATTCTGGATCAGTTGCTCATGTTTAAAACGATAACAGTTTTGTAATAAAAGTGACTTGTGCGGGAAAAATACGAAACAACTTGGACTGGTTTCCATCAAGAAACAAACAGACTAGATTGTAAAAATGGCGTGAATTTGAAAAAAGGGCGGATGCGTTAGCACTAATTTGAATAACAAACATCGAATCAATGAGGCGGCAACTATCAACGCCCTCTTTACCACCTATAAGTCTGGATGTTTATTTACGGAAGGCCCACAATCGGACAGCTCTTCAATTATATGTACTCTTTGACAACATATATTATCTTTACTAGAATAGGAGCAAGGTGTCATGTAATACATAATAATTGTAATATACGTCGTCTATTTGTATTTTTATCATGTAATATATAATATAATGTAATATACGTCGTCTATATGTATCCTTACACAAAGTCCTGGCCCTGCAATCAAGCCAAGTGCCAGTGTAAAGTAATAGAAACCAGGCTTGATTACGTAACGTTTCAAAATGAGCACGCTCGTACACAGACCTCTTTTATATTTTCGTGTGCTTTGGAAAATCAAAACATCTCGTTACTTTTTATGATGCTGTTACTACTGTTGTCATTTATCTGTTTATGACGTTGTGCATATTGCAATAAAAAAATATGTTTTATTATAAGAAGCAAAATCATTGTTATTTGGTTCAATGTATCAAATCTCTCAGTTTAGTTGACACTTTGGTATCTTCGTTGCGTCACAGCGAAAGGTTTGTTTTTATTTTAGTTTGTATCTTTGAAAGACCCCATCGGCTTTAGGCTGGGCTGTCGGCTTTAGGACCTCTCCTAATCCTGGAATATCGAGGTTCCAGCTACACTGATACTCCCAAATAATTCTTCAAAATATAAAGTTTGATAAAGTTTGATTAAAAAATCTAACCTATAATCAAACTTTTATAGTTCGATTTATACTTTGACTACATTAATCAAACTTAAAGCAGAATTTCCGTCGAAGCTGTTGAACATATATCATTTCTTGTTGTCAAATTTTGTCAAACAGAATTTTGGTTTAAGTTTTTGAACAGACTTTATTATTGAATTGTCAAACATTTTTTTCTGATTTGTTGAACTTTTCTTGTTTTCTGACTTTTTCAACATTTCGATTTTTGTCAAATATTTCTTGTTGTCAAACTTAATATGTTTTGTCAAACTTAATTGAAACTTAATCTAATGTCGACATCCCTCATCTAACTAATTCCGACACCCTTTCTTAGGACTGAAAAATATAATAAAGGTTGGAACTATTTTTTTTTGCTTGGTGCTCAAAGAGAAACAGTGTCTTTATTTTTATATTATATACCTTCTATCTATCTCTAAAAGAAATGTGTCGGAAATAGATGAGAGATGTCAATATTAGACCAACTTACGGCACTTTTTTTTAACCTCCAAAGTCCCACTAAGGGTTGGAAAAAATCAAACTCCATAGAAATTTGGTCAAATTCAGAAATTAGTCCCCTGATATTGATTGCATGCAAGGTCCAAGGAAGTACTGTACTTTTGATTCGTTGACTGACATGGAAAAATAGATGGCTGAGCAGGTCTGGCAACCATGAAAAATAGATGGAAAATAAAATAAAAAGCAATACTTAAAAGTAAATACAGCTAGGGAAGCTAAAAAGACAAAAAAAATTTCACCTGTCCACCATTTGCATTTCCAGAAGCAGAACAGACAGACAGAAGCAGTGCGTTTGTTTTGAAAGTTCGTCACCTTTCACCTTTTCTTGTCAAAGTGTTCGTATTGTAAAGCCTGGTCTACTTTGTAAAAAGAGTTTTCGCACAGTTTTCAGCTTTGGAATATTTACACACTGTTGATTATGGGAAAACTTTAAAATTTTATTACATTTCTAAGAATAGTCCCAAGATTTTCTTTTTAAACCTGTCACACTTTTGGAAAATCTTGAATATTGTATAACTATATACCCGAAACCGTCTAGATAGGGCTTTATCTTTTCCGGCTGCGATTTCTCACCTTTGTACAGTTCGGCGCCTTTTTAAAGACGTATCCCGATATTGGTTAGAGAAGAGGTGTTTGATTCGTTCGGGGTACTACTCAGTAAGTACCCTTCCTCTTGCCGTCTCAATAATACAGGCGGTGTGCCGCTGAGTTTCGAATAATGTAGGGTTTCCTATAGCAGATGTCTTTGAAATATTTTGGTAAATTTGAGAAGAATAATCCGAATTGAATAAACGTAAAGTTCTAAAGTCTTCTTTAAACTTTAACGGTTAAAGTGGGGAGGCTGAAGGCTTAAAATGAGATAAAATTTGCTACGAATTTGAGAAAAAGTCTCATTTTCTAAAAAGTGGAGAGTCTCAGAAGTCTCCCGCTTCCGTCGGGCCTGAGTGTGGGACTTGGTAGTCTAAGACGACTACTTTAATCGTAGAAATTCTAGCGAGACTAATTTTAGCGTTTTAGCGAGTTTTCCCTATCTCGCTAAAATAAATCTCGCTAAAACACGCCGAATCGACAGATCGCTAAAATTTATCCGCGCGAAATTTCTGGTTATATTGCCTTAATACATTTTTATCAATACGAAGGGTTTCAGTGCAGAGAAATGCTAAAAAACGAACTCAGTCAATAATGTAATATGAGTATTCGGTAAAATTTATCCACGCGAAATTTTTTGAAATCGTGATTCGCTAAAATAAATCCAAAAAAAATCAAGATTTTCCTGACTCGCTAATATACGCTAAAATTAGTCTCGCTAAAATTTCTACGATTAAAGTAATTCAAACATAGTAGAAATAAAGCAAAAAGTAATGGAGGGAACAATTCAGCAATTTTGGTTCATACAAATCAAATCCCGTAACAATAATCATATTATCATATAACGCCTATTGGTACCCGTAAAGAAGCCTTTTCAGTGTTAAAAATTAACGTCTAACGGCGGTACATCATCAAAAGTTTTGGAGGGAAAGAAGATTTCTCGATTTCACTCTCGATGCATTTACACCGCTATTGAGTAGTACCGCCAATAGGGTACTACTTTTCAAAAAACTTCGATCAAAGATTTTGCTTGGCAGGGATTGGGAGACTTGGTCCAGGTATATAAAGGTCAGTGTACACAAAACGCAAGCCTAACTTTCTTGGCTATAATTTTAAAAGCAATTTGTATGTATAAGATAACGCTCAATCTTCTGACATGTGACGCAATTATTTTTTTTTGTGAAAGTTCATTACATCAATAAGTTTTTAAATCTGTTAAAATAGTTATTTTCTTTTAATTTTCCTGCATGTAAACTTAGTCACTGGTTTGCGATAATAATTTTACTATAATATAAAACAGTCCATACTATAACGACCAAAATAATTCTCATTTTTCTTCTTCCTTCATATTTTGTATCTCAGATTTTCCTTCGCATCCTTCACCAAGAGTTTTATCGTTCTTTTCTTTATGAATTGTTATCTCTGCTTTATCATCGTTTTTCTTTTTATCATCTTGGCAGAGATGAGAAGTAGAGAGATTTAATATCTTCTTCTCGACGTCACTCGAAGTTGAACAAAGAGTTTCATCGTGTGAATATTTTCTTTCCCGCCTTTCACAGTCCTTATCTTTTTTGCAAGATTCTTTAACTTGAAGTTGATTCTCTATCGGTTCTTGCATACTTAACATCTTCGAGGAGGAAGAGGTACAGGACATTTGACTACTTGTAATATCAGTTTCACGAGTCTTCCCTTCAGTTTCAAGTCGGTTAATGTCATCTTTAATGTCAGATATATCCGTTGAAAGATTATTCCGAGTTGCGATTTCATATTCCTTATGTTCAGTCTCATTAAGAGTTCCAGAGAGATTATCATCCCTAGTATTCATATAAGTGCTTTTTTGGTCCTGTTTACTTCCGCTATCTACTTCCTCAAACGTGTTACTAGCTGTGGAATCATCAGCTTCGGTCAAACTACCTTCGTCTTGCGATGAAGTGTCTTGCTCTGGAAATGGACCTTCTGTATCACTATCGGAATCGGAATCATCACCGAAGCTCAGTTCAGCACCATGAAATAAATAACGATTGGGTGGCAGAGATAAATAGTACATTTCTACAAGAGAAGAGAATTGAAATATATCATAAGCCATTTTCATATCAGAAACAGCCTACTTGACCCCTATATAGCTTTTTTTAGCCACAAAACGGGTCAAATTCCGGCTTATTGGGTTGTTTCTTACGTTTATCAAGAATTTGTAATCAATAATAAAGACAGCTCTGTAGGTGAAAGAAACCAGATTGAAACCGAAGACCGAAAAATCATTGTCATTAAAATTTAGAGCATCGCCATACTAATAATTTTTGAAAATTATAAACGATATACCTTGCTCACTATCCATATGAATATTTGATTTCGTTTTCTTATTTGGACTAGATCCATTTTCACTGGTTGGAGTGGACTCTGATGCACACTCGCAAGCCGTTGGTGATTTCCGCTTGTTTCCAGGTTTTCCGCTGTCTTCCTTATCCGTATCCATCTCACTTCCACATTTACAATCTGAATCGTCAGTATCATTTTCTACCGTTTCGGGTGATTGTTTTATAGGGTGGTCCTTGTTTGGGCTTGTGACGTCACTTTCACTTTGTTCTATTACGACCTCACTCTCGCTTTCATCTGCACTCGTTGTCACACTACCATTGCAATAGTCATAAAACATTTTCCATCTTTCAGGGTCTAACGTGCTATGTTGAAATCCTTGTAAGACGTTTGTCCATTCCGATCCAAGTTGAGTACATAACTCGGCGATGACGTCGTCACAATTGCCATACAACTCGACGTCGAAACTCATGTGAGATAAGGGCTCGCGGTTGATTAGAATTTGTGGTACGTCAGGTCGAATCAAATCTAAACAAAGAAGGTCGATAAACGTGAACCTCATGAAATAGGGTATTCGTAAACCTATTCGTATTCGCGCATCCTGGCGCATCTTATAATTTCTGAGGTATGTTTTGAGTGTTTTGTTAAAAAATATACGCAAAGAGGGAGAGGCATGAAATCAAAAGATTCACTCATTTTTAGTACGCATTTTAACCAGATCTTACATTCCAGAGGTATATTTGCACGCCCTTTAATTTTCGCACAGGCGAGTGCGCAGAAATTAATGGGATTAAGGTATACGTATTTTGCTTGGTAGCAGAGAGTACGAGATGCCGTGCAACCAACAAGTTGAATCTTTTAGAACCTTTAGAATCGAATCAGGACCAAGGGATAAATTGTCAACAAATGCTTGAATACAAAAATCTTACTTGGAATGAGAGACACAGGACGCACTTTCAACGATGAACCGATAACAATCAACAAATCAGCCTGAGAAAATTAAATTATTATCTTATGAAACACTTAACATAGCCTGTACTCTCAGTCTTAGGTACATTGTAAAGAAGAATCCGTTTTTTTCTTCGATTTTCAAGTATTCACACATTCAAACAAACTAGCGGACCTAATTAGGTCCAAGAGTTGAAATAAATCCGTAATTAAAAACTATCAAAAGGCAACGTGAAATCAGATCATTATGGGCCATTCATCTATTTCATTTCTCTAGGGCGTTATTCTTTTTGAAAAAGCTTCTTACTTTATCTTTATCATCTTGTATTTGACGATGGAATGATTCTGGTAAACTTTCACCAAAGAAAACAATATCTGCAAACAAAAAAGATGGATGGAAAATTATTTCAATTTGATTTAATAATAAGGTATACAAAGATCATCAGACGTTTCTATAAGGAAAGATTTTATTACCGTGTGGTAAAGTAACACAATGAAATACCACGATTTAGACTTTTTAGAACAGCGACGGCGACTTGAATTTTTGTTTTAATACTTCTGCGCATGCTTGAACCTCCGAGGAAACCCCTTGAAACGTTATATTCTCCCGCGCGGGACTTCAACTCTTGTGTAACGTTGTAACAAACGTGAACCCAAATCAGACAAAAATAACAACAAACAAGACAAGATGGCTAGTAATGTAAATCCAAATAATACACTCGACTACAAAGACAGCTCTCCACACTTATTGCACTGAGAATTTTGAAAGAAAAAAGTGTTCTCAACTTTCAGTGTTTTAAAAGAAAGAAAATCAAATGCTTTAATTTTTCCCGCCAATATCATTGAATTCCATTAAAAGCTATCTCTACAGAAAAGATGTTTTGTTATCTTGAGAATGAATTATACCTTACATGACGTGACGTGAGAGAAAAAAAGCGAAATCGGATTGTAAAAGACTGCTGCCGGCAACGACGACGGCGAAGACTAATCTCAAATCGCCGTCGTCGTTTTCGTTGTGATTTTGGAAACTCTTTATTGTCAACCGGTCATAAAATCTTCCTAAATTAAGCGACAGGATAAAAGTATACTTTTGTACAACCGAAATTTTCGAAAAAAGTTGAAGTTTTTCAAATAACTAATATTAAACTAAGTGCTGTCTATTGATACCTATAATATACACTTACCTGGCTTAATTACGTTAATTCGTCCATCCTCTACTGTATTCACGCTACATTTCTTGCAATGTGGAATTTTCTAAAAGTAATAAATAAAGTTAAATCATTTTCGAACCAGGCATTCGCTTTACTTTATTCTACTAGACCGACTCTTTTTTGGGTTTCTTTGAGGAAATTGTAATCCCCGAAATTTTCATGGTAACTTCGAAAAGTTGCACTGAAAAGGATAATAAAATAACAAGAAGCCCGTCGGGCGTGAAGGCCCAGCGAAAAGTAACGTGTTGAAATCGAGCGTACAAAACAGCAAATGCATGACCCCGTTGACATGGATCGAAGTGAAGACAGGAAAGAAAATTTCAAAATAACCGCGGTACTTCTCATTGGTTAGACGCTTGAAATTTTATTGAATGGTTCCCTACCAACCGGGACTACACATGCGAATAAGGCTCATCCGGTTAAATACTCTCCTCGGGTACCTAATAGCTGGGGGGTTTTGGAATAAGCGGGGGGGGGGGGTTGAAAAAATCTCAAAAATAAAATGTCCTGGGTGGAAAACTTTTGAAAAGGAGGCTACATGTTTTTTTTATAAGCATATGTTTTTGGGAAACAAGCTCAGTTATGCTTAGAGATATTTTAGACTCAGGCTTGAAGTATGTTTATCATATGCTTATTTTTCCGAAAAGTTCGAGTCTCCAATTTTTCCAAAATCTGCCATTGCTATACATCAGGATAATAAGTAATGACACAAAGATTTGTCATTACGTTTTCTAATAGAAAAAAAAAATTTCACTAACACACCTCAAAAGCAAGCTCAGTAATATGCTTGTAATATGCTTATTTTTTATACAAATTTAGGTCTTGGTATGCTTATAAACGTTATGCTTATAAAAAACATGTAATACAGCAGAATTAGGACAAAAGAGGGAAATATTAAAAACATTTTCGCAAAGATCAATAAGCAGGGGGGTTGAGGAATAAGAATATCCTGGGTAGAAAATTATTTTCGAAAAATTAATTTGCGGAGGGGGCAGCTATTAGGTACCCAAGAGTACGAGTTTCAAAAATCGTCAATTTTTTTACCCATTTTGCGTAGATGGATGAAAATTGGAAGTCCGTTGGTTTCTTCTCCCGCTTTTTTTTTTATTTTTTTTTTTATAAACTACAAAACAAAAAAGAAAAAACAATACTGTGGAATAGCATAGGGGAGTCGATCGAATACGGTCTCAGCTAGTGGAAAAGATCAGGAGGGGGTGGTGGCGGAGAGACGTATTAGATGCTTTCCTCTTTGCTTTTCCTCAGCTCGTTTTCTTTTTCAAAAAATTTTCTTAAATTTTTAACATTTTCTGTTGAGGAATCAGTTAAATTTTGTACCGTTAAGTTGTGACTTGTCAGTTCTTTCAGATTTTTACATTCAATCACATGCTCTGTACTATGTTTGTTTTCATTGCAGAACGGACAATTTTGATTAGCCAGGTTGTTGTTTCGGTAATTGTCTTTTAAGTCCGTCATATTTAGTCTTATATTTAAAACATCAGTCACCTCGTTCTTTGTTAATTCATGAGTATATTTTTCCCGTTTGAGGTTGGTTAGCAGCCTTGATTTTGATCCTTTATTTTCGTTGAATTCGACGAGCCGTTTCTCATCGACTGCTTTTTCGACTCTCTTTTTCCATGCCATTTTTGTTTCATTCGTCACTTCACTTAAGTCATCATTTAACTTATACTTAACGCTCAAAGCCTCTAATTGGCTGTAACAATTGTGTTCATATTGTCTTTTTATTTGCTCTTCAAGAATTTGTTTTGCAATTCTTTCATTATTTGAATTCTTGAATTTGTGGAATAGCATGAATTTCCTTATATTTATTTCATGCTCTATTTTTCGTAACCCAACTTCACTTAGGAACCCTTCATAAGGGGTTGAAATTTTCATGTTGAAGAGATAATACAGCACCTCTTTTTGTAGCTTTTCGATCTTGGTTTTTAAAAGTTTCTAAAATTTTAGAGTCCGGTGTAACTAAAAAAGTCGGGTACAGTTTGTTTGATACTGCCTGTGAGTGAACCCTTGTTGACAGACTATCAAAACTTTGAAAACCCAGGCAGACACACATAATTAACTTACCATAAAACCTCTTTCACAAACTCAAAAAACTTTCAAAACTACTTTAAACTACATACATCAAAACATTAGCCACATTTTATAAAGGCTACTTTCCAGCGGCCATTTTGTTTAGAAATGAACCTGTGTTTTCATTTTCATTTGTTTTTTTTTATCGCAAGGTCAGCTTTTTCCATAAATTATGCGCACCCATAGAAAAACTGGAAAAATATAAAAAAATCTCGCAAATATTCTGCTTAGTGAGTGGGCGCTTTTTAACGAATAAAGTGCACTCACCTGCACTCACATATGCAGGGAGAAATATCCCTGCAGGCATGTTAGTTGGACCAGACCGTAAACCAGAAAAATAATCTTTAAAAAACTAGATGGTGAAATAGTTTACGGTCTGCATATCCAGGCTAATAAAATTCAATTAATATTCGAGTGAACAATTAATGTGATAGATCCAGAAATGATCATTTTCACTGTTCATGCATTGCAACCATGAAAAATGTTTCAATCTAGTTCAAATTTACCCATGAGCTGCATTTAAGTGTCCATTAACAGATTCCAGAATCAGTTTATATACTTTATGTGATCGATGTGAGTCGAGTTTGAAACCGACTGACCGTTTTAATGCGACAGATCCAGAAATGCCCATTTTATTTAATGTGTAGAATCATGAAAAAAGTCCCAATCTTGTTCAAATTTACACATGAGCTGCATTTTAGTTTCCATTAACATATTCCATAATCAGCTTATTTGAAATAATTCTGTGTCGAGTTTGAAAAATCAAGCCATCGCACCTTTCGTCAAACGAAACAGATCCAAAAAAAATCATTTTCACGCACGCGTAGCATCGTGGAAAAAGTTCCAATCTTGTTCCAATTTACACACGAGCTCCATTTTAGTGTCCATTACCAAATTCCAGAATCAGTTAACTTGAAATAATTACGTGTTGGGTTTGAAAATCATACCACGTCCCACCACTGCTGTACTGACCGTTGTTAACAGCGACAGATTGCAGATCCAGAAGTGTCTGTTTTCTTCTGTAGCATCAAGAAAAATCTTCCAACTTCATTTCAGTTTATTTATTTCTATTATCAGAAACCATTATTTCCTAAAAATAAAGTCTTTTTGAAACCAAGAAACTAAAAATGAAAGTGATTTAAGGTAGAATTTTCACTCATAAAACTTTATGAAAATTTGAGCAAAGACTATAAGATATGGCAGAATGTTGAAAAAGGTTTATAAAGAAAAATCTTTACAAAATTTCTTTGGTTTGAAAATCTCTTGACCACTAAAAGCAAAGAAAATGTTCAAGAAAGTATGAATTGACCTCCTCGCTTTGACCGCCATCTTGTTTGTTTTGAAAATTGTTTTGAAGGAGCGCGGAATCAGAAAATATATCTTTTATAGCCAGTATCTGACTTTAGCAAGCTTTTCCATGTCAAGACGGCAAAAAGTGTGGTACTGGTTTTAAGCGCCGCTTCTACCAAAACGGACGGACAGACACACGTACACACGAACAGAACGTTGCAAATGAAAGGCCCACTCGCTTAGCGCTGGGCCAATAAATGAGCTGAGCAGAGATATTGAAAATTCAAAAATACAAAGAAAGAAAGACAAACCTGGTTGAAGATTTCATTCTTAATTTCCTCACAACTGACAGTGAATTTGCAATTCATGCAGGTAGCTGTCGCAAAAGAACCTATAAGGTAAAATGTAGAGGAGAAAATGATGGATAATGAGAATAACCGTACGTAGATCCTGTGATTGAACAATAACTTCCCATCGTAAGTTTGCACTACATATTGTAAATTGGACATCATAAGTGGACAAAGCAAAACTTTCCGTGCAAGACGGAAGATGGACTTAAGAAAAAAATACAGCCAGATTCTTGATATTTTACTTTATTTTGAGACGAAAATCACTCATTTCAAAATTCACTGAATCAAAAAAACTTTGAGACAAAAGAACTTTTAAACATTGTATGAAACTACTTACCATGGCATTGCACCACATTCTTGATGCCAGCAACTTGTTCAAGAGTATCAATATTCTGTGAATAATTTCTCAATAAACGACCAGTTCGATCAAGGAAGGATATGAACCTGTGACACAGGGAGGGTGTGAATTGACCAGGGTATATCTCCTATTGACAAAGAAAAAGTCATCAGTAAAAGTAAATAAAAAAATAAAGAAGATTTGAAGAAAATTTTCAGAGTTTCCCTCTGATATTAGTCGTTAAATTTACATTTTGCCTTCCAAATCTTAAAAAGCATCCATTAACCTATAACCAACCTTAGCAAATTTGAAAAACGGCCACTGATTTGACTTGAAGTAGTGAATGTCAAACATAGCTTGAGGGTTCGGTAAATCAGGATAATCTTTACTGAGTCTGGCATAGATGCCATCACGTGAACGGAAATCCGGAATACCACATGAAACTGATACCTGAAATTATCAGAATGTAGAAGAGCATAAGGAAATTATGAATGAAAATAACAGTCACCAAAATTATGCCCAATATTACATTGTGTTTTATATCACCAGTCACCATGGCGTCCGAACTTAAGTGGGGGTACCTAAAAACTAAAAGATCCCAAAAAAGCCAGGTACCTGGAAGTATTCCCACTTTCAGGGGTTACCTGATATGGTTGGGGGTACCTGTAATCTCGTCAGTGAGAGTGGGGGCTGTTTTTTCTGTGTGAGATATTTTTTCTTAACTTTACTCAATTTCTCAATTTTCAACCAAACTCTTTGTTTTTATCATTTTCCACAGTAACCCCCAGTGAAGGAGATTAAAATTCAACGATTTTGCATTTTTGCGTTTCTATCATAACAAACATGGTAGCTTGAAGTTGTTACATTTTTTTATAACTTGTGAAAATCTTTTGGATGCAGTTCCATACGTTATTTGATTGTTATGTAATTTAGTATATTTTTTAATTTGTTTTCATATTAATAATTTTCACCTATTTTGAATATTTTTTCACATGGACTTGTGGGAAAAGACATGTCTTACTCTTATGTGTTCTTTAATACTTTCAACAACTGACACAAAATTATCATCGGCTACGTGATGAAAAGGGGGTACCTAAAAGCATAATTCAATGGGGTACCAAATCCTGGGGGGTACCAAATCCTGGGGGCTACCTAAGAATCCAAACAATTTTGGGGGTACCTAATTTTATTGGGGGTACCTGAAGCCTGGAGGACCATATGCCAGAGGATGAATATATTTGTTATGAGAAATCTACATTTAAAGCAGATTGTTTTATTTTGAAATAAACATGGTCACTATTTTTAGTACAGAAAACTTAAATAAAACTATCATACCCCAGCCCCTGTTAGAACAACGATCTTTTTGCATGTTTGTAAAAGGTTCTTGACATGTTCCAAAGAGTTGACTTCTTGAAGACGTTGACGTGGTGCAGGCTCTGATAAAATTTCCAAAGCCAGTCTCCACAATGAAAGGTCGTCTACATGGTCCGGCTGGAAGAAGCATTCGTACAACAAAATTAAAACCATGTGCATTCAAGAAAGCTGAGAATACTTTTTGAAGATGGAAATGTAGGACACTAAAGTTACATTTTGAGAGAAAAAAGTTTCTTGAAATCGAAAAGTCTAAAATTGACATTAGAATTCATAATAATAAAAAACTAGATCTTAGCTGATTCAAAAAAATCTTGAACTCACAATGTTCAACTCAGGCACTAGCTGGTTGAGTATATCTCGAGGGTTGGCATTATTTGCAATTTGATTATGAATCCAAGCCAAAGGAGCTGAAATTACAATAGAAAAAAAAAGAAAGTGAATCGACCTGATAATTTTTCACAAAAATAAATAAACAAAAGAATACGTATATCATATTTTTTGAAGCTTTCTCATTAGTGAAGCTTTTCCATGGATACACAATAATGCTAATAAGTAATAATTTTGAAAGTGTCATATTTCAACTTATTGACCAGTGATTTGAAGTGCAAAAACTGCTTCCAAATTACTTGGGAAGTCTGACACAGTGACTGTAAAGAATATCTTCTTCGCTTATATTGGTGTTTATACATGGATAATATTAGGACGTTTAACAATCATTGTCTTCCAACTCTGATTTATGAAAAGTGAGATCAGTATGACAGAAAGAGCCTGGATATCCAGATCATAAAAGATTTCACCGTTTCTGGTTTAAAGTCAATTTTTTTCAATGTGCAGGCTATACTATACAGGCTGATACTGTGAAAAATGAAGGCAAATGAAAATGAAAGCACAAGCTCATTTATAAACTAAATAACTGATGGCTGGGAGCTTTTATAATTTATGTTTTGCAATTTTAAAAGTCAAAATATAATTCTTCAATGGGAGGAATTCTTGTGCAATCAATATATGAAGTAAAGATGACCGGTGAAGCACAGTATGGAATTGGATAAAAATCTGACAATTTTGGATTTTTTTGACTCAAACGATTCAGAAAAGTAAGAAAAATTATCAGTCAGTTGGACAAAGCGAACCCAAGTTATTGTGATCCCAGCCTAACTCTCTCTTTGAAATCCTTCCTTCGTCAGAAAACTGTAGATGAGAAAAAGCCTATGCCTTAGGATTACGGATCAAAATAAAAGAAAAGAGGTATTATAAAGGATGAGATTTTACAGTTGCCCATCATGCAATGCACTGAAATGCCATTTGGGCCAAAAAGAAGGGCAGTGTGAAATAGTCGTTTGGGAGAAGGTGACAACCTATTGACTCAGTTCCACATATTAAATTACTCCATCCATTCAGGCAGGAAATTATCTGCTCCGTATTACAGATATAAAACCCTAATACTTGAGGTAATACTTTATAAGACGTCGCGTGTTAAGTTTTGCACAAAACAGAATTTTTTTATAGGCAATTTCCTGCTTGTTTTACTTGCATCCACTGAATTGTGGAGTAATTAGTAATGCAATAGACCGCCGTGTTTGCCTAAACAGTATAGCCCTAACTGTTCATATAAAGTTCCAGGAAACGCATGTATTTAGACTTTGTACGCAAAGGAGTTTTTTTTGCAAAAAAATGTCACATAGAAGATCTTTCAAATTCAGTATGTGAATAGAGCAGTAAAAAATACAACTTTTATATCTTTCCATTTTTTTTGCCAAAGTTCCAGAAATAAAAATGAAGGGATAATGATCAATGAATACTATCCACTGATGATCCGCTAGAATTGCTTCACGTAATTTTCGCTTGAGAAAATGATTGACAGATTAAAGTCTTTCACCCGTGCAGGAGCTCATGGGTGTTCTGCAAGCATTCTCGGCTCAATCCTCAAACCGCGCATAAAATG
Source organism: Clytia hemisphaerica (assembly GCF_902728285.1). Classification (NCBI taxonomy): domain Eukaryota; kingdom Metazoa; phylum Cnidaria; class Hydrozoa; order Leptothecata; family Clytiidae; genus Clytia; species Clytia hemisphaerica. The sequence continues at coordinate 807,179 of NW_027104107.1, read as the reverse complement.
GTAGAATTTAGCAACCACATAATGGTCCATTCCAGACCGGACAGCCGACTTCCTTAAGTCCGGTGTAGAAATTGTCCGGTGGTAAAAAAAATTCTCATTTTACAACAGACTTTCGCATGTCCGGTGTTCGTTAAGTCCGGTGCGTCGACAGGGTCCTATACTATATCAATCGAATCTGAAAATTGCGGTAATATTCGATTGAGATTTGATTGCGTTCGACAATCGAATTTTAATCGGTCGATTGCGTTCGATTTGGTTCGACTGGTTCGTTCGTCGATTCCGTTGTCTGGAAATAATCTGTCTCAAGATTCGGCTAATGCTTCAGATGCATCCGGCGGAGCGCGCGTATACGCGACGTGCATAGCGTGTAGCATAGGTTAGGGTTAGGGATTTACACCAAGGTGGCTTTGCTGTGCACATCCCTAACCCCTCACCCGGCCGGCGGTGCACCCACCCAGCGGTGCACACGTGTGGTGGCTTCTTCGGAGTAATGGCGATCATAACAGTTAGGATCATGTTCAAAAATAGTGTGACATTTAGGGAACTCAAAAATTGAGTATTTCTTGAATAACTTGGGAAATATTTCAAATAAAACGTTGAAATTTTATATGATGATCGGTATTTACACAAAGAACATATTTTGATGAAAAAAATGGTAAAATGAGTAAAATGTGTGGCTCCAGGTCCAAATATGTCCAAATATGTGTTTTGTCAGCCACCTCAAAGGAGGAAATGGTTTGTTTGAAAATGACACTTGAATCGGTAACTAGAGGTATCATATTATCTCAAAACAGATAAAAGAGCAACATTTTGAAACTGGTTGGTTTCAAAAAGCCACCAGTTAGGGTGGTCAGGCCAAAATTTTTCCCTCAAATTTTGAAAACCAAACTAATTTTATTTGAAAGTCCTTACCTTTGTGAGAAAAATGAGGGGTCATTTGTTAAAATTGGTTAAGTAGTTTCAAAGTTATTCCATTTTCAAACCACAAAAAAACCACCTTTTCAAAGAATCGCCTCCTTACACCACGCCATCAAGAAATAATTTTCGGAAGCACCAAAATCGCGCCAAAAATGGCGGATGAAATCTAGTCTTCCGTGTGGCGGGGCGTGAGGAGTTTGGCTGGCGCGGTCTGAAAATTGGCCCGATGACTGTTAAACTTTAGCCTATCGAGCTGGAAATGATAGCTAAAAACAAATTTTACCAATGAAAAGCTGAAGCCCTTAGCTTTCCAATCATATATGGTAGCCCTGATAAAAATTTCAGGAAAGTGCCGAAAAATCGAAATTTCTTCTTTTTTCTCGATTTAAAGACGGCCCGTAGATTATCGAAAAGGCTACCACGTGACAAACTAAAGTACTATCTTTCCCGCGTTTTATAAAAAAAAACGCGAGTCTATAACTAATCCAGCTCATTAGCGATAGCCATTTGAAAAATGGTGGTCAAGGTAGACGGTGGTGCCACGAATTCCGAGTCGCCATTTTTTCACCTTGATGTCTAATAAATGGTATTATATCTTTTTATTGAAGGTAGGTAATGGGATGGGGTTTTTTTCTTTGTTTTCTCTGATAAATACTGAGTATTTAAAAAAAAGAATGAACAAGTTTGGAGTTGTTAAGGATAAGTTAGGCCAAAAAAAAAAGTAGTTTTGTTTCCGGAAATGCGGGTGACGAAAAAAAATCTCACCCGGGCAGCCGGAAAATTTTTTTTTTTTCAATTTTCCTAGAAAAACTCTAATTGACGTGTACGAAAAAATAATACAGGTTCGATGTCTCTTTACTTGAAAAAACGAAATTTTAAGAAGAAGCTGTACTCTAAGGTAATTCTATTCACAACAACATAAAACAGGAAAGTAGAAAACATTTGTGACAGAAGATTTTCTTTTTCAAAACACAAGTGACATACGTAAATCTTTGAATACAATCGTTAAATGGATCGTAAAATCGTACAATTTTTTGCACACATAATGCCTCGTGCACAACTAATACATATTGTTACTACGAAGAACTAAATAATGTTGAGAAAACGTTTTGCGTTCTTTAGCTTACTTGTCTGAAATATTCAGTTTGAAAAAAAGTTTTTTTTCTTCGATTGCACAAAAAAAAAAGTTTTTTCTATTTGCGGCCGGGTGAGATATATTTTTTTCCAAAAAAAAGTTCACCCGGCCGATGTCCGGAAACAAGACTACTTTTTTTTTTGGCCTTATGATGGATGGAATGTTCTAATTTTGATTTTCGACTTTTTCCACGCAAAAAATCCCGACGAGTGCGCACCCTACACCAGTGTTGTCAGCCACATAAACGACTCATAGCTTATCTTGAAATATCTTGTAACCTAGTGAGCCACTTAATTTCGCTCCAAAACAATTGGAAAGGTTAATCGTTCTACTTATGCTTGGTGAAAAAATAAACTGTTAGCCACCAAAAATACTCATTTTCTTAACAAAATTGTCAGCCACTTTGAAAATGTCACAAAAGAGGCCTTTATTTTTGAACACGATCTTAGCCTAACTCGTCAGTCAGACTTATTTATATATACCAGACCCCCGCGCTCGATAGGATCGATCATCGGAACGGCTCGATGACGGATCGATATGTGATCGATGGATTACTTATCGATCCGGATAGGAGATCGATAGAGGATCGATACTCAAGATATTTTTAAGCTTATGATTAGTTATCGATCTATCATCGATCTTTTATCGATCTTATCGACCCTATCGACTCTATCGAGTATATCGCTTCGTCATCGATTGTTAATCGATTCGTCATCGATCGTTAATCGATTCGTCATCGATGCATAATCGATTTATAATCGATGACGAATCGATTAACGATCGATGACGAATCGATTAACGATCGATGACAAATCGATTAACGATCGATGACGAATCGATTAACGATCGATGACGAATCGATATACTCGATTGAAATACTAGCTCGATAATGGATCAACGAAGGATCGATACTCAAGACTTTTTAATGGCTGAATCTTCCATCGATCTCCTATCCGGATCGATAAGTAATCCATCGATCACATATCGATCCGTCATCGAGCCGTTCCGATGATCGATCCTATCGAGCGCGGGGGTCTGGTATATAATAGTACTAAGACCTTCGTATATAACCCTAAATAACGAATTTTCGGCCTAGTGGATAGGGCATTGGTTTCAAAACCTATAGGTTCCCGGTTCGAGACCCCCTTTGGTCACTATTCAACTTGAAAAAAATTCTAAGTCCACCCGGATTCATCTGAAGCTTTAGCCAAATGTCTGTCTCAGATAGGTCTACCATTTTTAGCGTGGTCCGAGGCACGAGGCAGGAGCTTGTGGACGTTCTGCAAGATGTATAGGTTGGCTTTAACAAGAATAAAAATGAAACCTTTTGTCATTGTTTCTTCAATTGTTGTGACTTCGTCAGAATCCTCGTCCATTTTAGAAATATTTCTTTCTTCACTTTCGATTTCAGAAGAAAATTTTGTTGAAAACGCTGTTGCCTCCGCCATCTTTTTTAAAGAATATTTATTTTTTTATTTCCGAGCCGTTTAAGAACATTTTAAATAAGCCACTTCGGAATCAGTTAGGGTGAAACAAGAAATATTGCGCGCTAAAATGATGAAGCGCGTGAATGCTCTTTTTTATTTTTCCGGTTCCGACATCCGGTTCCGTTCGTCATCGGTTAAAAGCTGATCTATTTGCCATTCATTGATGAATTTTCCTTCATTTTGTTCTTGTACGTTGTAGTAGTTAGTACCTAAAAAAGTGCCCAGGGGAGAGTGGTGGTGGGGAATTAATTAGGTGAAAATAGGTGTATGCTATGGAACTTGTGGCAAGTCCAAAAAGGACATACATTCAACTCCCGGAGGGGGGGTACTACCCTTGTCGACCGATGGGGATGGTGCTCCGCTGAGGTTCGAAAAATGGACCCTACGTGGGACTCGAAATTTGCGAAAAAAGTGACCCTGAATGGGACTGAAATTCCAAAATGTTCTCAAATTTTCTACTTTTTCCCCAAATTTTCCAAAAATAGGCACCCTAGCACACCCTACGACTACGAGGGACTGATTTTTCTATTTTGGTGTTTTCGCGACCCTACCTGGGACTTGTAGAGGTTAAAAAAGGTACCCTAACCAGCGGAGCATCCCCGTAACCCATCTTGCCCTTGCCCTGCTTTGGGTCTGCTGGAGGGACTGGTCATTTATACGTTAAAAGAAGCGCATTAGGGTGTAGATTTCAGAACTTTAAGTACCCCCCTCCCCCCGGAATACGAGGTGTGAATGCACCACCAATAAAGATAAGAGAGGCGCTAAAAGAGCTTTAATTAAAGGGGCGCCAAAATGAAACTTTAAGTTAAAACTGTGCCGTACGTCAAGAGTGCCGAAGATGCAAAATACCACCAGGCGTCTTAAATTCAAAATATAAGACACCGTAAAAGTATTATGCCAGGTGCCCCAGATGTAAAATATCAGAGGCTGGCCTAATTAAAGCAAAGTATAATTTCAGGCACTGCAAATGCGAAAAATTACAATGAACTTGTGTAAATTATGACATGTCCAAAAAGGACATAAGTTTGCTGGCGCAGAAAATCGGGGGCCTTACAGACGTGGTCATTTATAATACGCCAAAAATAGCGTATTAGGATGTAGATTTCAGAACTGCCTATTAATAGAATTATTTTTTTTTCGCTAGCGATTTTAGATTTTTATAAATCTTTTGTCCGGGGATATGATTAAGATTTGCATCAACATATTCAGCCTAAACACAGATGATACATGTTTTTTTATAAGCATAACGCTTATATAAGCATATGAAGGCTCAGATTTGCAGAATTCGTAAGCATAACATGAGCATACATGTCAGCCTAAAATATTTTTCAAGTGGTCATTTTTATCTGTTTAAAAAGGTTTGGTAGAGGTCATATGAAAAATAAGACATTCCACGGCTAGCTAACATTCCACTGCTCCCAAAATCTGAACAAATTTTTTACAAAATTTCATTAAAAACTTGGCTCGGGGTGAATCATAAGCATGATTCTTAAGCATATAATAAGCATAAACTTCGCCTGGATGCTTTAAGAACTTAAGCATACACGAGCCTGACCAAGGGGCATACACTTGCTTATAAAAAAAACATGTATTGGCAATTCTTCGTATGTGTCTTTTTTTGCAGCGTTTTTTAATTCGCTAGCGATTTTAGCTCCACACGGGACTTTTATTAGGGGGTATTGTTTCTTTAAAAAGCAACCAACAGTTTTCTGCCTATTTTATTCTAAATACGAATAATCAAATCCCCATGTTGAAAATCATAGATATGTGACAAAACTAATTGCAAAATAGAGAAAAAATAACAGCATTACTCCAAATACATTTTGTCAGTAATCATGACATTTCTGACCCGCCCGCAGACTTTCGTTAGTAGTTAGCAAAAAAAAAAATTTTCAGGCCAGCCGCATGAGTGCTTTTTTCCTTCACCCGCATTCCGGAAACACTACATTTTTTTATTTTCACTTAGGAATAAATTATACTTTCCCAACGGATTTGTCCTAAATGTGATTTATTATTGCAATCAGAGCTGATTATAAAATTTAGGATCGGACGATAAAGTCGATTTCAACGGCCGAGATGGCTACCTAAATATATTTTAAGAAGTGTAATTTTCGTTTCAATGAAGTTAATGAAAGATGAGATAGCATCGAAACAACGTCTAGGACCGCTAGTAGTTTTAGAAGTATCAACTCGAGGACGAAACTTTGTTAATATGTATGCAAAAAGTCAAAAGTCAGTATGTAACTATAATCCTTTCTTCCAGAACAGCTTTTTAACATACCAAATTTTTTAAAAGAAAAAACAAAAATTACTAAATCGGGTAAAATTCTATTTAATAACCTTAAAACAGTTTTTCAGACGAACTATAGGGCTAAATTTTGAAACTTTTTGCCCGTGCGCAAACCATGGTTACATCTCCTTAGTCAGTATATGAGAATGGCCCTGTCACTTCAAAGTGAAGCCGCGGCCACTGATCAAGGGTAATTTGATTGGTACGTTTCCAAGCCTAATAACATCCCTTCTCACAGACCTGGTGGGATTTTATCAGCCAGTGGGGGTAAAAATAATAGACCAAAACTCGATGGGAATTTATATTCCTATGATTTTAAGGACTGGAGACTTGAATTCCATTGTTTTCTAGTCAAAAAAATTAAGTGGGGATGGAAGAAATAGCACAACATTTAGTATTGAGGATTTGATTATCTTGTTATCTTCAGTGTTGGGACAAAAATCAGAGTATAATTTCCACTGGGGACAATATTTTTGCCAAATTTTTCCAGTGGGAAGGGTTCCCAGTGGATCCGTGTGAAGCGGGCGTCTAATATAATTTACATTGCACAGGTCATTGAACAAAACCCTGCAAAAGAAATCATCGTCGACCTTACAACAAACCCTACTATATCGTCAGCAGTATGGATGGTGTGTGACACGTATAATCTTTGCAAAACGCTGGGGGAGTTTAAAGCAGTATTTTCTCAGCTTACAGTACTAATTGCAGTTTGTTCAGAAAGGTAGAGTTTTCATTTCTCAGTTTAGTTGGTTCATTAATTTTTCGGGTAAACATGTAAGCAGACGTTTTACCTCCAAGTTAGTAATGATAAATTTAAACATTAGTTTCTTTGAATTCTAAAAAGGGAACCCTTTATTAGGATCATTATGAGATATGAGATGAAGTAATCTTTTCACAAAAATCAAAAATTCAAACTCTCAAAATCCTTTCTATCATTCTATCACCAAGTGATTGTTTCCCGCACGCAGTCAAGAATCAACATAGTTGAAGAATGGAAAATTTAACATCCAGCAATACTTTAGCATCAACTCATTGCATTTTGGAAGGCTTGAGTTTCGATGCCAAAAATGTTCATTTACATGTTGGAGAATGGAAAATCTTTCTGGTGACATTTTCTTGCTTTCTACTTCCAATGATATTTACTTCAAACATTTTGCTTATTCTTGGAATCTTGAAAACCAACAAACGTCCCTTACCTGTTAGCCAACGCTTGTTTATCTTGTTAAGCGTATCGGACATCTTTTCATCAACTTTAAATTTCGGACACATGTTTACAGTATTTTATTGGTATGAAAATATAATGCTTCGTTTTACTATCAATTTTGCTGCAAATTATTTTTATTACACTGGGATTTTATTATTTTTTCTCATCTCATTTCTACGTTATTTCTCTATGAGGAAACCTCTGGTTAGAATCAAATATATAATTATTATCAAAATTATGATCTTGATTTTGATATTGGCATTAGTATGGAGTTTAGCAATCTATCTACCAGCCCTTTTGTTTGGCAAACACATCTTGTTGGTTCATATCAATTCTGGTGTTATCAAGTTGATTGTTCTTGGGGCAACACTGTTGATGAATCTGATGTCTTTATGCATTCTTAAGCCACCTGTAGCAAATACAGATGGAAATAATATGGAAACAGAAATTGGACAAAAACGGAAGAAAGAAGCCGTTAAAACGCTCCTGTATATTACCATTCCATATCTAATAACCAACTTACCAGCCGTTTTTTTCTTACTGAGTACCGTAACAATAAACTGTCTATCAATTACAATTGATACGATGATTGAGCCGATTTACTTGGCAATATTCTTCAATAACATTGAGATTATGAATACCGTTATCAACAGTATGGTTTACGTGACACGTAATAAGGAACTTCGAAATTTCCATTTTAAATTGATATGTAGGTCCTTTCAAGAGTGATACCCATATATCTTCGAATTCGAATTCCATTATAAATAAGTAAACTTCAGTGGAGATATACGTAATCAATGCTGTGTAACCTAATTATTCAAAACGAGGTTATGAGGAAGTTGAGTATAATGTATTGAAGATAAACTGTTTAATTACTTGAAATTGGTCTGCACATAATGTTTATTTAAGCAATCGGAAAAAAAGTCATGTTTACGAAAGGATTACCAAGGTAATTTCTTTCTTGTTAGTAAATACTTGAGTAATAAAACAAGCTTCGTATTTTGAAAAATAAAAGACAGTACTGTATATTTTGGTGTTCATGTACTAAAAGTTTTTTGATTTGTTATCTATCATACTCTTGTTGAAATGTGTTTGAAGTGTTTCAATACGTCTATTGAAGGGAGACCAAAATTATATCGAAAGCTGACACTATTGGTACCCATCAGCATATATGGTTTCATAACTCTAGTATCTTTGTTTTCATGTTTGCCGGAACTTTTAGCCAGAGCCAGAGCTCTTAGCGGCACATTAAACTGCACCTGTACAAGTGTCTTTGATTGTAATAGTACTATTGGTTTTAACTGTAGAAGAGACATTGCAGAAGATGCTGAATCAAATTATTTACGTTTGTTGATACCATTGGTTAGTTTAGTTTTTCTTCCGATCGTTATTTTCATTTTAAAATATACATGCCTATGCATCACATCAATGATAGAAAACGTGCTAAATTCAATACGGCTACAAAGATCTTGGATACGAAGGCAACACAATGAACCTTTAGGAAAACTTCTAAACGAACTGTACACCTCTATAACAGAAATAGTTGACCGTGAAGCAATGGAAGAATATGCAAAACAATACCTTGGTAAATATTTGGAAGAATTGAGTCAGTGTGACAACTTTGGTAATGATATGACCTTTATGATGGCTGGGAGTGTTGCTGAATCTTTCTGCTTGCCATTCTATCCTGGTAGTGTAATAAACTATACACATGCCAATATATCAGATTTTGATATAATGTTGACTTCCAAAACCGCATCAGCTAGTTTTGAAAGAAATAACAATTCTAAATATTATGTCGTGTATGATGAGGGATTCCTTGACAGAGGTTTTGTGTATCTTTTGGACAAAGAAAAAAATGAACAGTTTTCTCCGAGACTTCTAAAGTTGGATTTCGCGAAAACTGCTTTAAAAATGAAACCTAATGATTTTAAATCACAAAAAAGTTTGTCAAGGTATTTAATGGAAATATATTGTTGTTCTTGTATGGAAGTTATTGAAATCAAAATTAGTGGTCCTGCAATTACAATTATAGATCCTCTTTCATCGAAAGGTTTCTACTCTGACATTACGTTTGCTATGTATTGTAATGAGTGGCCTGGTATGGTTTCTGACTGGGAACGACGTCCCAAAAAATGGCCAAAGCCACAAGACGTCGAAAGAATTGCTAATTTAGGATGTTTTCTTGTACCAAAGTCCCAAGCACTTAGTGACCGAGAGGATATGACTTGGAGAATTTCATTTTCAAAAAGTGAAGTTGAATTAGCAAACTTAATGCCTCCTGTTGCTAAAATGTGCTTTATGGGATTGAAAGCTATAATAAGGGATCAATTTGCTAAATTTCCTCATATAATATCCGGTTACTGCTTTAAGTCAATTTTTTTGTACAATTTGGAAAAAACTGATCCGGAAATATGGCTGTCTCGAAGCGAGGAGAATATTTCGAGATGTTTTAATATTTTACTGGATGAAGTGATCAGCACGTTTGAAAATGGATTATGTCCTCACTTTTGGATACCCCGCATCGATCTATTCAAAGAATACTCAGGTGGAACACTTAGTGCGGCAACGACCGTGTTAAATAAAGCAAAAGAATCACCTACCTTGTACATTGAACCTTTCCCTAAAGGTTACTTGGAAAGCTTTCCAAAAATTGACCAAATAAAAGTTGATACTGAGTGTGAAATGGACCAGCTCGTCTGAAGATATTTCACTTCACTTTCATTTCAAATCCATCTTAATTTTTAACAAAAAGAAATCTTGTACTTTTTTATATTTTTATATCATACACGTGAAGAAAAAACTATAAGAACGTAAGGCTTCTATTCTTAAATATTAAAAACAAGTTAAGAACATTTTAAGGCTTCGAAAACACACCTTAGAGTGATTTATTACGAGCATTTTTTTTCAAGAAGATGAACTTTTGAAGGAATTGCCGTGAGCAGACCACCCGCAGACCACATACTCTTTGTTGAAAACACTCCTGGATCAGTGACAGTCCACTGAGACGGGTGTTCAAAATTGATGGCTATGTTAAAGTGTACTTTCTCCACAGTGAATTTTAAACAGGAAATTCAGAAGTCACAGTGCTGATTGTAGGGGGAGGGCAGTGATGAGATTTACTTTTTCAAAATTTTGAGATATTTGTAGACTTCTATAGCTATACTTTTCTTATAAGAAACTCTTTTCGCACAAGAAAAAATTTAAATTTACGGCTCTATTCGAAATCTTTCGAGGAGGAATCTTCACTCTTTCAAAAACAAATAAAAAGATGCCTCACAATTCCCACATTTCGGATGTCATGTTAATTATCTTTTTTAAGGCAAATATTTCGATCTTTTTCCATGTTAGTCAACTTCGAGATCAAATCAGAGAGACTAAAAATTTTACCAATGCAGGGTATTTCGTCGTCATATTTCGTCGATATTTTGATCAAAACCCCTTCTAACAGACCCACTTGGACTCTTTCCAACTGGAAAAATTGGTCAACATATCGTCCCCAGTGAGAAATTATCCTCTAATCTTTGTCCAACTGAAAAAAATAAGCAAATTCTCACTACAAAACAATGTGCTATTTTTCCACATTTTCCACAAAGAATGGAATTCAAATCCCCATAAAAAACATGGGAATATCAACCCCCGTTGAGATTTGGTCCGTTATTTTTACCCCCACTGGCTGAAATAGGCCTACCGGGTCAGTGAGAATGGGGTGTATCTGATTTGTAACTTTTCACCTTCAAGAACTAAATTTATATTTTTTGAATTTCAATAAATAAATCTATGTCGCAATAACACTATATGAAAATATTAGTCAATAAATATACTCCAATAACTCTCATGAATGTGATAAAATATACAATTTTCTAAAGTCCAAATCTTTTCAAAAATCTTTTTAATATCTTCTCCTCCTATAAAATTAGACAGTGAAAATAGTGTTAAAGATAATTCTTTTTGGTTAAATTCACGGTGGGAAATATGCAACTGTTCAATAAATTTGATTTTCCCAAAAAGTCACGATGAAACTTGCTTTGAAACTATTTCGTATTTCTCTATTTTACAGCTCAAAGGGAATCAGGTTCCAAGAGATAAGATGAACAGATCAACGAATACTTTTTCATAAAGCATCTTTCAAAATTCAAGCTGAATCAAGATTACGTTCGACCTTTTGATGACCACAAAATGAAAATATATAGTTACCCTCGTCTGAGTCTTTTGATGAGAGCATCCTTTTTACCATAATAATAAGAAGAATGAGAACCATAATGAGACGGTACTATTGTAGTTGTTGTTGCAACATGCGATCGACGTCGACGGCGCCAAAACCAGAATGGATCTAAAAATCAATCAATCAATCAATCAATCAATCAATCAATCAATCAATCAATCAATCAATCAATCAATCAATCAATCAATCAACCAACCAATCAATCACGCGATTTAGGTAGGTATTTCTATTTTAACATGCTCTCACCTTTTTTGGCAATTCTTTTCAATTTTCGATCAACAAATTCTTCATCTTCCAACAGTCCTTCATCAACTTCATAATCTCTTTCATCTTCGTCAATTTCATCTTCATGGTGGATGAGAATGTCTTTCAATTCTCTCGAAACACTCTGGTGAAAACCTTCATCTTTGGTGACGAGTGATGGTTGTTGGTTGTGGTGAGGCATCTCGTCCTCATCAAGATCGTCCACATCTGGTGGAGATTCTCGTTGACCTTACCGAAAGAAAAGAGAACTCTCGAGTCTTTGAAGATAATTTATCCAACCTAGCTTCGTCTACAAATATAGAATTTCTGATTTTTGAAGTTGAATCACTCATAACTGATCGACTTAGCTGCATACGAGGTTCAAATTAGAATATCGAAATAAGTTGAATTTGTCTTTCCCAGACTGGATAGACTTCTCCGGAACTCTTCTGGAACTATTTCTTACAATACCCGACTGAAAGAATAGTACACACAATAGACTCGTTAGCAACGAAACAAAAACAATTTTTCGACTCACCGAGACCTTTTGCTTGGTATGAAAGTGGAATCTTAGTCCGAGAAATACAAACTGTACCACTTTGGCGTAACTTACTTTCATAAAGAGTTTTCGGATCGATCAATTCGCGTGGCTCGTCCCTAGTTCCTTTTGATTTTTCTTTCTGTTTTTCTTTGACATACGATTCAAATAACTTCTCCATCTTTTCTTCTTTCTCCTTTTCACTTTTACTCTCTTTCTTCTCTTCGCTTTCACCTCCTTTCGTCGCGTCAAACACTTTGTCGTATAAGTTTGAATGCAGTGCATCTAAGACGATCTCGTTCTTCAACGATTCTAAAAAAGATGTTTAAAAAAGCATGTTTTAAAGTCTTACAAGATGTGAATTTTTGCAGCTCAAGAAAATATTGCGATTCAGATAGATTTACCGTTGTTAGACGCCCCTGCCTGGATTATGTTACCAGACCGGACAACGACAACCAAATAAAAAGATACATAACAGACACAAGCTTTTTGAACCACTTTTTGAGAAAAATTCTGAGGTAAATGTTCGTATGCAAAAAATCTGGTCACTCTCCTCCTCTTAGTCTGAGCAAATCTACTTACCATCCATGACCTTTAATAAATTCTTTTCATTTTCATCCAAATTAACCTTACTGGTTCTCTTCTCGATGTTTTTCTCAACATTTAATGAGGTGGTGATAGTCAGTAAAAGATGCAAAATCAAAACTCTGTGTAGTTGCCACGACATGTTGCTTTCACACACACCTCTCCTTTCTCTAACCTTGTGAAGTCAAGACGTCGTATTTTCAGCTTGCATCACAAAACTTTTCACAAGAAGAAAAACGAGGGCATTTATCCACTCATTATCATGGGACATCATTCCATTATTTGAAAGTCACTAAAGTTGTGAGAACAAAAAATAGATTGTCTTTTTCAAAATGTAACAATAGAATGTAGGAATGATTCTCAAAGGACCTTGAACCTCAGTAATCGATGTTGTAATCTATCTTTGATCGCAATTGATCAGTTTGAAATTTTTCAAGAACAGAAATTAGTTTGTATTGTGTACTGTGGTAGAAGATATGTTGCAACGGCCAGGAGTTTACATTCTCTTTCTTTTGCTGACTGTCAGTTTTTTTGAGGCACTTGATATTAGGGAAAATGTCGAGAAGAGAACAATTAAAGGCAATTTGGATGAAAATGAAAAAAACTTGTTGAAGATTATGGATGGTAAGTTATTTCATTGAAAACCATTAAATTTAAAGCTTGAGCAGAATTTCTTGCAGATGGGAAAGGAAACCACTTATTTCCAATCGAAAATGCGACTGGGATTGCAGACAACGTCAGATTGTTAAGTAAACAAATATTCTCAGGTTTTGAAAAATATACTGTGCAAAAAAAATCAAAAAAGAGCACTAAATTCAATCCGCTGTACCGATTGTGACGCAAACCCATTTGTGCTTGAGAAAGATTGAATATTCAATATTGAGAGCGCTAGCTACCATCTTGTCAGCTCAATGTGCATTTTTGGACGGCCTCGATTTATGGGCATATATATTTTTGCATTTCCATCTGTAATCTTGGGCAAAAATGCATGGACGAAAAAACTCTTTACATCCCTGTCTCACAGCCCCGGTGGAACTTTTGTCCTCGATGAGGATAAAAATTCCTATTGAAATCCCAATGGGGAATGAAATTCTATTGTTCCGAGGTTCAAAAATCCAGTGGGGATGGTTTTGGAGTGCAATCTTTAAGCATCAAATTTCGAGTAGGGATGAAATAAAAGTCAATTTCCTAGCGGAGCTGAAATTCCAGGGTATATTCTCACCGGGGACAAAATTTTTTTCCCAGCGGGTCTTTGACACAGGGGGTGCCGTCTCTTTGTTTGGGTTTAGTCGGAAAACATGCAAGTTCACATAAAGATTAAAAAAGACAGCAAAGTATTTTCTAAAGAAGCATTATGCACAATCTATGAGAATAGATTTTTCTGATCTCCACCATATTGTTAACCGGTTTGTTTTTTAAGCGGTCTGCACGAGTTTTTACGGAATGTAATTGGTTCTTTTCGCATAACAACGGGCTAACATAGAACGATTTTGCCCGTCGTCAAGAAAATTCATTGTGACGTCAGCTTTATTACCCTATCGGTCAACGCAAGATCTCGCAGGCCCAGTCTCTACTTGACCTCGGGCAACTCATCGGTCATTATTGTATTATCGTTAAGCCTCATTTTTTTCAGATTCGTTGAAGAACGAGATCGTGTTAGATGCACTGCATTCCAACTTATACGACAAAGTGTTTGACGCGACGAAAGGAGGTGAAAGCGAAGAGAAGAAAGAGAGTAAAAGTGAAAAGGAGAAAGAAGAAAAGATGGAGAAATTATTTGAATCGTATGTCAAAGAAAAACAGAAAGAAAAATCAAAAGGGACTAGGGACGAGCCTTTATTGATTGGTACAAAAACTCTTATTGAAAGCAAGTGAACAAAAGCTTTTTTTCTAATCAAGAGGCTGTTGTGCGAATTTCTCCTGTATCTTTCATCTAATTATCTTTCATTATCAATTCTATTATTTTCCCTACACAAGTAGTCCACACAAAGTCCACTACTCCAAATGAATGAACCCTCTTCTTTTCTTTCGGTAAGGTCAAAGAGAATCTCCACCAGATGTGGACGATCTTGATGAGGACGAGATGCCTCACCACAACCAACAACCATCACTCGTCACCAAAGATGAAGGTCTTCACCAGAGTGTTTCGAGAGAACTGAAAGACATTCTCATCCACCATGAAGATGAAATTGACGAAGATGAAAGAGATTATGAAGTTGATGAAGGACTGTTGGAAGATGAAGAATTTGTTGATCGAAAATTGAAAAGAATTGCCAAGAAAGGTTAGAAAATGCAAAAACCAATTTTAGCCCGGCTGAACTTCAGCCAGGAAAGCTTTAAAAGGCCTTTTTTTTGCTCTATCTTTTTTATACCTTCTCGAGTGCTAGGTAGAACCAAGAAGTGACGAAAAAGAGTTTATTCCTCCTAAAAGGAGCTTTAGGTTTTCGACGATTTTGAGAGAAGAGAATTTCACAACAATCGCAGATTGTAATTCTCTTTTAGGTCAGTTTTCGATTTCTACGATTCTTAGTTATACTACTTGTCCACGAATCTTGTTCCTTTTTGAGAGTAGGTAAAGACTAAAAATCGATTCTTTGTTTATGTTTAGATCCTGTTTGGTTTTGGAGTCGACGACGCCGACGCCGACGCCGACGCCGACGTCGAGCCACGACCACGACGACAACAACGCAGGCTCCTTTCTCCTCCAACATACGTCATATACCCGGTTATCTAGGACATAAGTTTACAGTGGCCGATGCTGTTCTCATCAGAAAGATAAGAAGGTGAGAAAATACATTGCATTATTTCAAAAATTTTTCCCCTTCGACCTCGATGGTTCTCGTTATATTCCCTCTCATAAAATTTTCGGTGAGAATTTTACATCCACGCCGAATCCATAGAGGAGCTACTGTGAGATCTTTTATAGAGAATATTCTTTACACTCATGTCTCTTTGAAAACTTGATGAAATATTTGTAGATCATTATGACTTGATGACACCCCTGTGTCAGTGACCCAGTGCCTATCAATGATTGAATCTCGTTGGGATTAGGAAATCTTTTTTAATCCCTGGATCGTTGGAATTACACGAATCTCATTGATTCAACTCAAAGAATTTAGCCGTCCTGCTGTTTACAGAATTTTGCTTGATGATAAAACTTCTTATTTTTTAGGAGAAGAAACTGAAAATTGATCTGCGTTTTATCAAAAACAGAATGTCAAACAAAGATATTCATTTATTACCCTAAATTTAATCATTAATCGTAGAAGACTTATAATATAAAGCTTGTTTTTTGTTATTTTGACATTTACTAGAATATATTGGAATTACTTAAAAATAACAAACTGCTTAAATTATTGTTCAAGATACCATATAACCTTCCAAAAGCAAAGATTTCAAGGAAAACAACCAATCGATTTACAATATATTTCATTTTCTTTCAAAGAAGATAAATTCATATTAAAAATCTTTGTTACAAAAGTTTCCACCAGTTTCTTAGTTGAAGTTCTTCAATTGTTCGATCAATTCTTTGACGACCTTGACAACTTCATCTTTCTTGTCTTTGCTCATTTGCCAGACAGTTTTGATAAATTCTCGAATGAGTTGAAATTTGCTTTGAGCTTTATCAATAACAGCCTTCAATTGTTCTTTGATTTGAGCTTGAAGTTGTGGTACCTTGTTTTCCAAATCTAAAATGAAAAGCGCAGTTTATTATCATTCGTTAAAGATTTATGAACTTTTATCATTCGATAAGTCGCTAATATAACTACTGTTACGTTGGCACTCCAGTTAGCGTATATTATTGAAGAGCTAGATTAAAATAAAATTCAGTCTTGAAAAAGTCGTGGAAAATAACATAAGGTAATGTAAAGTGAGAATCAAGACCTCTAAAGGGATCTAATCATAACTGAGGGATTCTAATCTCATTGATCCATTAATATATGGTAAAAAAGTCTTACATTCTTTCAATTTGTTCTTGAGTTCATCAAAGTCAACACTTCTCTTGGAGATTCCACTTTTAAGTTCGTCCTTGACTTTTTTGATCAAATCACGGATGATTTGTTTCACAATGTCAGCATTATCTCCATGAACTCTCAATAATTCACTGATAGCATTGGCAATGATTTGGCCAATGTTGGTGGCTTTGTCGAAGATGTTTTGGATCTTGGCTTTGATGTCAGCTGTAAGTTTTGGGTATTTGGCTTCGATATCTAATAAGGAAAGGTTTTCCGTAATTATCGTTTAGCAAGTCACTTTCTACATAAGTTGCAAGGGCATTATGGCTTTTCACAATAGAGAAATGAAAATAAAATTCTTGCCACCTGATTCTGAAAAATGTACCACTCGAAAACTAAAAAGATGTACCGATCGTCAATAATAAGCCGCAAATGAGTTTTGATATTCTATTTTAATCCTTCGCACTCATGATTTATAGGGTACTATCAACACGTTGCATTAAAAGAACAATTGTTCTGGAAGGCCGTTCCTAAAACATTTACAATAAGCATCTGCTTACATTTCATGATTTTGTCTTTCAAAGCTTGGAGTCTTGAGACAGCATCATATGAGATTTGTGGGACAGATGGGCTGACGATGTTTTTGATGTTAGCAATTAAGTCTTTCAAGATTTGTTTGACGAAAGCAGCGTGCTCTCCACCGACTTGCCAGATTTCTTTGAAAGATTCTTTGACAAGATCTGCAACGTTGGTAGCTCTGTTGACAACATCTAAGACTTTTTGTTTGACTTTGTCTTGGAGTCCTGGGTATTTGATCTCAATGTCTAGAAAATGGAGAGAAGTGTATTTGATAACTTCAAACTTTTACGCCTGCTATGATATAACGATCCAGAAAAGACACAAGTGATTTTTCAATGGTCATATCATATTTCATGGTACAGTGATTATTACGTTCCCATGTCCCGTGCTCTCTCGATGCATATTTGCACTCAGTTCGGATGGAAATATGATGTTTACAGAACTACTTTACGAAATCAACAAAAAGTTTCTTACATTCTTTGATCTTTTGTTTGATCAAGTCATAATCGAACAAGGCGATTTCATCTTCGGCAACAGCATCGTAGGTGGTTTGTGGGTTGACGATGTTCTTGATGTTAGCGACCAAATCCTTCAAAATTTGTTTAATGGTAGCAGCATGTTCTCCACCGACCATGACAATTTCTTGGGCAGCTTTCCAGAGAAGATCTCTAACACTGGTAGCTTTGCTGATAATGTCCAAAACTCGTTGCTTGACTTTGTCTTGGAGCCCTGGGTATTTGATCTCAATGTCTAGAAGATGAAATAAATCAGTTAGGATTGAAGAAACAGTCAACGAGGTCAAAATCTAAGCATCGATGGCTAAACGAAGAGTTAAGAAAGAATATACTTTCCAGAAGAGTTACCAACATTTAGTCAATGATTTTGAATAACATAAATCTAACAGGGGAGATGGTGCATTTGGGAGTGGGTGCTAGCGTCGCTAATCAAAGAAGTAAAATCATTTCACTTACATTCTTTGATCTTTTGTTTGATTAAATCCCAATCGAAGATTCCAACTTGATCAGCAAATATGAATTGTTCGTCACTCAGTTGAGCATCATCACATAGGATAGTGTTATCACAGATCTTGTCCTTCAAGTATTTTCCTAATTCCTTCATCATCTCTGGGAAGTTTTTGATGAGGTCTTTTCCTTTTTGAACAGCAATGGGGACATATTTCTTGATGAATTCTTCAACTTCTTGAACACCAAATCCAATGAATTCAGCAACTTTCTTCAATTTGTCACATGACTATTTTGAAAAGATACAGAAAGGTCTTGTTAGAAACATCGTCCAAATATCAAAGAGAAAAGAACAAATAGTCCACCGGGGTGACTGTGAATAAGGGAAAAATTTCACTGAGTTTGAATATGCGATATCAACAATTTTTTACAAGAGTAGCGTTAGCGAGTCTGGTTTGAAACCAGGACGGACGTCTTTAGGAATTATTTTCACCAAGTTATCCACCGGGTTACTGATACAGAGATATGGTGTTTCTAGGTGGTCAATGCTAAGCATGTATGCAGTACATCATACAAATAAGACACAACTTTAAGCAGAACATCTTCTGAGATTCTTCAAATGGGTGTCTTCAAAGGTTCTAAAAGAGTCAGAGATAAGTTGTAGCACTTACTGATTGGTCAAAGACATCGGTACAATCGTAGAAATAATCAACAGCTTTGAAGATTCCATTCAACAAGCTTTTACCAGCACTGTATCCAGAGATCAAAAGGTCTACAGCTTTTTCCATCAAAACTGGAAATTGAACTTTGGTGGTTGCAGCAAATCGTCGGAGAGCAGAGCAAAGCTGTTCATGGAAAAATAAATGATTGTTCAATTTATTTCTTTATAATTAGCTTGTTCTAACATGTCTAGATTTCGATAAATATTCCGCGGGTTGGGAATGACAAAGGTTGAGCAATTATAGTATACCAGATATATTTCTTTGTTTATTGCATGTACTCTGCATTAATGAATATTCAAATTCCGTAGATATCGGGTCTTTTTAAAAGACAAATTAGGATAGGGGGGAGGCCGAAAGATCCCGGATACTTAGCTTTTATAAAGGGTTGTTTTGAAAAAAGATCAAAATTTCGTTCAAATTGATGTGAGTTCAAACTATATCAGAGTATAATAAGAAAATTGCAAGCAAATTTTTAAAATAATATTTACGTCAGGGTTCAAGAGATCTTCACATTTGGTGTTCAAAGCATAATCTTTCAAGACAGCGACGACTTTGGTAACCAGAGCTTTAGCATCTCCAAGAGTTTCAAGGTAGGCGTCTTTAATGGCGTCTTCAAGATCGTCGAATTTGACTTTCAATTTTCCAGCAAGGTTTCTCAAGTAGGTGCATTGCTGAAAAAATTTAAGTGATATACGATTCGTCAAATATTGTTCAAAGTAAGAAAGAGAAAAACGGGATCAGTTTAATTTCCGATTTCCAAAATTCTTGTTGAATTGCTGGATATTTTAATACATCTCTGAGGCAGTGGCATGGTTGATAAAATGAAGAATTCAATGCCAGTGATGGATAAAATAGTCCACTCTTAATACAGATGCAGGTTTCAACAATACAAGCGGAGTTTCTCAAAACTGTTTCTTTAAACTTTTTGCTAATTATTATAGAAAATGAAAAATAGGACGGTTAAAGCTTCACTTTTCATCAGTGAAAGATAATCTACAGATGTCATTTTTATACTTATAGAGAAATTTGCGAATGATAGGATATTCGGAAAGACTGCACAAATGCCGTTAAATATACAGTGTTTGTATGTCATAAATGTTTTGCTTGCAACTTGCGAATTAAGGAGGCTCTGGATCGCTTCGCAACTTTTATACATATACGGCTTGTCCAAGTAGGCGAATTTATTAAGCAATAGGAAACAAATTTTGAGTGACTTACACTGACAGATAGTAAATCTTCGCATTTCTTGGTTTTGATTTCATTCTTGTAGTATTCCATAGCCTTGGCATAGATGTCGGCGGCTTGGACGGCCCCTTCGGCAACAGCCTTACGGACAAATTCCTCAACTTTTTCGGCATTCAATTTCATGAAAGCAGCGACCTTTCTGAGTTTTTGGCAGTTCTGAAAATGACGAAAGAATTATAAATCTTTAAGATTTTTCAAAAGATTTCTTTAACAAAGATTTATGTAACACAAATGATAGATATTTAAGTTGGAAGAATGAGCTAGAGCAAAGATTTTAGAATAGGGATATTTAGGACAATGTCACTGTACCTCAACAGTAGTGAAGTCTTCACATTTCTTTGTGGCAACTTCATTGATCAAGAAATCCTTGGCAGCATTGTAAATCTCAACACTGCTGGTCTTTCCTTTCTTGACAGCATCGACAACAGCTTTGGTAACATCTTCGGCTTTCAATTTTAATCTCTTGGCAATGGCTTCAAGGTTATCACAAACTTTGACAGCAAGGACATCAGAACATTTATCGGGGATGTGGAGTTGCCCATCTTGGTATTGTGGGGCGGCATAAGTGAGGCCTAACAAGGCCAAAAAGATAAATCCAATGAGTTTCATCTAAAAGAGAGAGAATTATATCTTTAAGTTGAACACTTTCAAAATTAGATAATTACATTATAGATAGCTGCTCAGAAAATTTTCAAATGACCTATGATTCGAGATTTTATAATTGCAAAACTTTAAGAACCACTGGTCACCACTGGGTACTGATCAAGTGAGATACTTACTTTGAATTCTATGGAGTAGAAGACTTCGACGCATTCAGTGAGCTCTAAGAGCTCTTGGTACCACTTTTATACCTCTCCAAGAGTGAACCAATATTGATTTAGAAGGTCGATATGTTTTGAAATGTTTCAGATAATGAACAAATAAATTAATGTTTCATTTGTCAAGATTTGCATTACTGTATTTTTCAATTTTAATTGTTTTTTTTTTTCGTGAAAATTTCTTATTTGAGAAAACGAAAGACAGGTGTGTCAAGAAATATAATTCAATTTGTTGGGAAATATTGAAACATTGTGTTTATTAACTGTTATTGAAGTGTTGATGACGCACCACATTTTTGGACCTTCATTATTTTTTTGAGAAATGAGAGTTTTGCAACTTTAGTTCTTCATTTCTTCGAACTTCAAAGAATTTTCGCCAAATTATTTGTTGGACTTTGATCTATGATATTTCGAAATGAAATTTTGAAGTCATGTTTTATCAATAATTGAAAAAAAATTGATTTTTTGAAATATGCCTGAAACTATGGTTCTGTCCTTAAGCTTCTCAATGTCTAACAGCCCTTACGTGATCTAACAATCATTGGAAAAGTTTCGCCAAAGTTTTTGATATAGAGGTTGACTGTTTAGGATACCATTCTATCCCTATATGGCTATATTAAGAAAGCTTTCTACAAGAATGTCCAGATAAAATAATATTCCCGCTTTGGTACTCCACGTTTAGTATAAAATTTTATTCGGTAAATATGAAAATTGAACCACTCGAATATTTTTTTCTTTTACTGATGCAAGTGACTCCTTTCATTGAAGGAGGAAGAGGAACCACAGTTCCTTTCTTTTTCAGAAATGCCCCGAAGGGAACAGAGATGGATTTTTCGTGTGTTGAATCATTTAGCTACTTATTTTCCATCCAAAAGACGTGACCTGCATGGTTTTCACACAAACGTTGGGTCGAAAATAATACATATTGCCGCCAAATTTCGAAAAATGTATATTGTAGCGCGAAAACAAAGAAAGCACTAGCTGTCATTCTGAATAAGTCGCTTTAAGTTTAAGTGTGCACCAACCCTTTTTTTGCTTGCTATTTTTCAACAAATGCTTTTATAAATGCTATACAGTTGAAAAGATAATTCAGAGAACTATAACTTCTTAGAAAAATAATCCTAGAAATTTTAGAAAATGAAAATGAAAAAAAACCTTTTTATCTTGTGGAGCTAGAAACTTCATTTTGGGTATACAGGTGCTTTGAAGCCTTCTGATTTCAGCTATATACTCATTTGTCCCTTAAGCTCTTAAAGGTTACAACCATTAGTAGGTAGCTTTTCAGAGTCGAAAAACACCATTTTTTTAGGGCAACCTTCGACGAATATGAAGTGAAGTGCAGCACTTTGAAGAACATTCTATACCTGACAACAGATGGGCATAATTTTCTTCTGATATATTATATCTCTGATATAAAGTCGCTTGAAAATTAACCATCTGAGGAAAATAGCCACTTTCATGACAAGAATCGTGTTACGTACGGCGATGACAAGATTTGTTTTTTTTTCTGATACGGCGCCCTATTTCTAAAGACAATCACACAACTTTTTTGTCATTACCATTCCTTTGAAGCGAGTGCAATCCTTGAGAAATCGAGAATTCATATTCGTCAGATAGTTTCTTTTCACATATCCCTTTAGAGCTTTTGCGTGGCGTGTAGAAAACAATGACGATCTAATCTCATTAATTTTCTTTTCTCAGAAAAGGTTTGAAGATTCCACATTACCCAATGGCCAACTGTTATCTCGTGTAAAATTCTATAACATGAATTTTTTGGTCAAAATGTCCGAAACTATATTCTGATTCAACCTGTAAAATTAATTCCTCGTCCACTCGTGGCGATGTTTGGGGGCACTGACCTTGACGGCCGACGGGGACGTGCCACGAGAGTTTTAAAAGTGAACCCTGTCAGATATGAATATTTGGTAAATTTGGATCCTGTCAAAAATAAAGTTTTTTCCATTTTTACTCTCATCCAAAGTAGCAAGAATGACTTGAAGATAACTAAAAATTCAAAAATTTAAAAAATTTACACCCTTAAAATTGTCCAAAATAATCAATCAAATAAGTTTGGGAACCTGTCAGATATCTTAAGAGCCCAAAAAAGGGATCCAGTAATGTCCCTGTACCCAATTTAGCCTAAGTGCCCCCTTTCTCGGACGATATGCAGTCTTTACGAACACTCCTGTCTCACAGCCCCGGTGTAACTTTTTCCTACAGCGCGGATAAAAAATTCGATTGAAATCTCAATGGGGAAAAAAGTTATATTGTTCCAAGGTTAAAAAATCCAGTGGGAATGGTTTTGGAGTGCAATTTCTAAACAAGGAATTTCGAATGGGGTTGAAATCGAAGTCAATTTCTCAGTGGGGCTGAAATTCTAGGGTATTTTCCCATCGGGATGAAATTTTTGCAAAATTTTCCAGTGGAGCTGTGACACATCATGGTAGCTAGGAAACAATCACGATCTGATCTCAGGTTACATAATAAATGAGCTGCTCCATTCGAAATTATGCATACACAAAGGAACAATAGGAAAAGCATGCTTGTATCTTCCACTAAGAATATAGAGCAGAAACACATTATATTGTTTACATCTTTTCAACAATTACAAATCTCAGGAGAAGCATTTAAACCCCTTGAGATTTTCTTTCTAGAAACCACCCTATTCCTTTGGGAGGATTGAAAGGAATCGCAACCGGCTCGCAACAAGTATAAATAATTTGAATTAAAATAAAAGAAACATCAAAGTATAACAAACACTAACTTCGAGACTTGCGATCAAGATTTTCTATCATGATGAGAGGGTTTTGTATCATTATTTTGCTGCTTGCAAGTTTCTCCTCCACGAAACTTAAATCAATTATCACCAATGAAGATTTAAGTAAGTCGAACTTTCTTTCACTTTACAAGGACTTTCTAAACTTTCATTCCATTTAAAAAAAAAATGGCGGATGAAGTTTAATATTATGATTCAGTAGGTCCTGTGGTCACAGCCTGATGTAGGTATGTAGGATAAAGCCTAGGATTTAGAGAGGTTTTTTTAACCCATGTATACATGTGCAAATCACATTTCTAAAACTTTAAAAACTGTCAAGATTTCATTTACTTGGGTAATTGTAATTCTTGATGTTTGGCCCAAAATACGAATAAAAATTATCTCATTATTGCATGTATATACCATCCGAAACCTCTAAATTCCTCTCATTCATTCACAAAGTTCAAGTTCTTAAAAAATATTTTCAGAAAAATTATTTTGAAATAAGATTTGATGGCTTGAAAATTCTTGAACAGTTTTCAACACTCTTATTTATTAAAATGGTAAAGTGGATATTTTCCAAGTCGTTCGTCCAAGGTGCCCAACCCAAAACCAATCCAAGGTGACCCAAGTTCGTCCTCAAGGCCCCAAGTCGTTCGTCCAAGGTGACGCCCAAGACGTCGTTCGTCCAAGGTCGCCAAGTCAAGTCGTTCGTTCAAGGACCCAAGTCGTTCGTCCAAGGTGGACGCCCCAACCAAGTCGTCGTTTCGTCCAAGGCCCCAAGTCGTTCGTCCAAGGTGCCCAAGTCGTTCGTCCAAGGTCGCCAAGGCCCCAAGTCCGTTCGTCCAACGCCAAGGGCCCCAAGTCAAGTCGTCCAAGGTCAAGGCCCAAGTCGTTCGTCCAAGGTGGAGACGCCCAAGGACCCAAGTCGTTCGTCCAAGGTGGAGACGCCCAAGGACCCAAGTCGTCGTCCGTCCAAGGACCCAAGTCGTTCGTCCAAGGTGGAGACGCCCAAGGCCCCAAGTCGTTCGTCCCGCCCAAGGTCGTCGTGGTCCAAGTCGTCGTCCAAGACGGGCCCAAGTCGCCCAAGGACGCCCAAGGACCCAAGTCGTTCGTCCAAGGTGGAGACGCTCAAGGCCCCAAGTCGTTCGTCCAAGGTGGTGACGCTAAAGTTTCCAAACAACCAAAGAAAGTTGTGGTCAATATTAATGTGTATTAATTTTTGTTTTTGATTTTCAGTTCTGTAATTTGTAAATATGATAAAATTGACGAATGATGCTATTATCACTTAAATCAAAATTTCACTTTTTGGAAGAACTTTTCAACCAATATCGGTTCAAATACGAATTTAGCATAAGTAAGTCATCGTCTTAATTCAGTTTTTGGCATTTAACAGCCTCCTTCAACAACAAATCAGTATGCGACAAAGTTTACCTAATTCTGACAATTTAGACTTTAAGTGTAGGCTCTTTATGACTTAAGTGACACACGAAGTTTATTGCTAAAAATTTCAAATTATTGTTTACTACTTTAATTTACAATGAGTCCGGAAAAAGTGGAGTGAAACTTTCATTTGTTGATTGATTTCTATTTTCTAAAGAACAATGGCCTTGAAAATCAATTAGCTGAGGGACTTGAAGTTCTCCAAACAGACTGAAATTTCTGTTTATTTATATCACTGGGATGACTTTTGGACATTTCAACAGTGGGTGATGGGTTCCATTGAGTCTTCGATACGGGTAGGTGACAAATGGGGATTGATATCTCCATTTTGCTCATTACTGGGGATTTCAATTCATTGTTTTGGAGCAAAACAATTCAGGGGATGGAGAAAATAGCACAATGATTTGCAGTGAGGATTGCCTTATCTGATTATTTTCAGCGGGGACAAAAATTAGAGTCAAAGTTACCACCGGGGACGATATTTTGGCAAGTGTTTCCATTGGGAAGGGCTGTGAGAAGGTGGTGCAGTAAGGAAATTTAATTTAATTTTCAAACGGTATACGGTATAACTAACCTTTCGATAATATTAGAATTACAGTAGACTCCTGGCTATTCGAATCTGCACTTATTCTAATAATTCGTTCCCCTTGGATCTGCTTACCCAACTCAGGCAAAAACAATTTATTCGAACTTCAGTTATTTCGTACTTATCCATATGTTTATTAAGCTCAAATGAGCTACAATGCCTCAATTATTTCAGAAAAGTCCATTCAATCAATCGAGCTTAAGTTAACTGGGGGTCTACTGTATGTAATTTCTTTTAGACTTTTAACGAATTTTCGTGAATGGGGTAAAAGTTAATAGGGGTTTACAGATGCTAGTGATCAATGGAGAGAAATTTTTTTCTGAATGAAAATTGTATTTTCAAATGATAGTTGATAAAGATATAGTTGATAAAGATATTTCCAATTTATTTACATGGTAGCGATTTCAACCATTAATTTTCGGAGGGCTTCACGGATTTTTTGGCTGACTTGTTGTCCCTGGTTTTTGATTTCTTTGGCAAAATTTCTCATCAATTGCCAGAAAGATTTTGATTTTTCGATGATGGTCTTGATGTGTTCACGTACTTTTTGGTCCAAACCAGGGAATCGTTTGTTGAGAACTGAAATAGAGAATTTTAATGCCGATTATTTTTAGAATTTATCAAACAGGTAGCTGCCGGAGTACTTCAGTTGGTAGAAAGATAACTATTAGTGGTTTTAGCATTTTAATATTTTGTTGCTTTTGTAACCCTCAGAAAAACCTATCCTTGTGGTCTGTCTTTGGCCAACCCAGGGGTTTATTGTGATTTAATTAGACTAAAGTTTTCATCAAAGGTCATGGGTTCAGAGGTCCATTCTATCCGACAAATCTTATTGTAAACCAAGGAACTTTAATAAAACAGTTTTATTCAAGTTTCTTGTGTAAACCCGTGCTTAAGTCTAGGTTTTAAAGAAATCTGCAAAGTTTGCTTTTACAATTGACCCTCTGCCCATAAGAGTTGCCCTTTTGCTTTGAGAATAATACTCTAATATTAAACACGTTTTTTATATGAACAAACTATATGAGAACATAAGTAACATAAGGCTTCGATGGCCAAAATATTAAGAACAAGAGCATTTTAAGGCTTTCCCGACTCTAAAACACCCCATTTCTTAGGAGAATGGACAAAATTACTCACAAATGCCGAAGATAACATGCTAAAAATATTTTTGGGCTTAAAACGCAAATAGTTAAGAACATTCAAAGGCTTACATAATTTTGGATTTTCGTGTATAAAAAAAAACGTGGGAAAAGCAATATGCAAACTTACTATCCAAGATCTTTTGTTTCCATGCTTCAACTTTCGTTCCCATATCGTCTTCAGCGATCATAGCAATGACATCAGCGTCAGAAATTTGACATTTGTTGGATGATGGCCAGATTCTACAGTAGAATTTCTCTTTGATGAAATCTTTGAGAGTTTTGTAGAAAGATGTTGCTTTTTCGACAGCAATACGAACGTATTTTCGGACAGCAACTTCAAATTCATCAGCTTTGATTTTGAAGGTGGCAGCCCAGTTTCTGAGACGATCACAAGACTGAAATGAAAAATAGAGGATTACAATTAAACATCATGAAATTAAAGGTGATAGAGAGTTTTAAGAAGTTGGTTCGTAGACCACTATACAAGGCTTGAGGTAGTGTAAAGGAGTGCAGATTCGTTAGAGGATGCTAGCAACCTAAAGTTCTTTTTTAATTTCGACATTAGCTTTTAAATTGCTGCATTATGGTGTTCTTTAATTTATAGTTTGCGACTCTCTAGGACATTCTAGACCGACTAAGTAATGAAATCAGTAATGTATATGTTTAAAAATCAAGCAAGCAAGATACTTACTCCCTTATCAAAGACATCTTCGCAATCATAAAAATAGTCGACAATATCGAAAACTTTTTCAACCATAGCTTTTCCAACGCTGACTCCTTTCTTCAAGACCTCGAATGAGGTTTCCAAAATCTTTGGAAGTGCAACTTTGGTCTTTGCAGCATATTTTCTCATGGCGGCACACAACTAAAGGGAAATCGATATTAGATAATTCGATAATTTAAACACGCGTAATCTTGAACAACATGGAAGTCCACTTTTTTGCGTGAATTTTGATATGAAAGGTTTAGGAAGAAGGAGGCTAGAAAATCTTGACCCTCTTGGTTGACAAAAGCACTTTTGGTGTCTTTCTTTTTCCAATATTTTCACGGATTGAAACTAAAGTAATATTAGTTGCCCGTACTTGGAAAATGTCCGGATCAGGATCAATATAATTCTAGCCGGGGCCACTTATAGCTTTTTGATAGACTTGATGGCGCCTGATAAGTGGCCCGGTGTAATTTGGCAGACTCCATTTTGACCGTGCCACTAGATCCAGTCTCTTTTAGGAGGAAAACAAACATAAAACGATTACCAATAGACTAAATCTTGGAGATATTTTCATGTTTTCATATCGTGTTTCATAAACATTGCCTGGGTTTTAGAATATTACATTGCTTTGTTTTTTTTTCACATAATTTTTGAAAACGAAGGTGAAAAACTCCAAGATGGTGATATCCTCTAGTCTACTTCACTGGACACGGTGTCATCAAAATCACTAGAAAGCAAAAGTCAGTCAGACGTAGACTTTAGTCCAATCTAATCCCTAATCCCAGCCGCCGAGTCCTCCCCCAGTAGCGGGTCCATATATAAGAGATTTTTACTTACGTCTGGGTTGAACATATCTTCGCATCTTGTAGAAACAATGTAGTTTTTGATGTTGTTGTAAACCTCCTTCACTTTATCAGTACCCTTCTGTTGAGCTTCTTGGAGAGCAGCCAAAACCATGACTTTGAATTCCTCACCCTTGACTTTCACTTTGGTGGCCAAGTCTCTCAATTTGGTGCATTTCTAATGTGTGAAAATGTAACATTTCAAATTCGGAAAATTTATGTTTTCCCAATAATAGTCTGCGATTGCAATGAAAAAAATTTACAGCTGTAAGTGTAATAAGAAAAAGTTCTTACATCGACGGACATAATGAAATCTTCGCATGTTTTTGTTTTCAACACGGCGACTTGTTTTAAAACGTAAGCTTTGACTTTTGAAGCTTCGACTTTGGCTTTGGCGGCCATATCACGGAGTTTTTGGCAGTTCTAAAAAGAAAATATAAATGCAAAATATTCATATCAAATTCACGAAACAGCTGGGCTGGTAATCGTTAGGCGAAGTTGGCCATTGGACATTGGACTCAGTGGAGTGTGTTTATTGAGGGTAGGAAAATAAAATTCAAAAGGTGTAAGTAGTGCCAAAGTGTTTTAGTTATTTTTTTCATATCGTGGGTTATAAAATCTATATATCCAAGTTTCAACTTTCAATCTAAATCATCACTTACATCAGCACTAGTGAAGTCTTCACATTTCTTTGTCATGACTTTGTTGACCAAGAAATCTTCAGCAGCATTGGCAATCTCAGTGGTAGTTGCCAATCCTTTTTGGTAAGCATCAACAACTGCATTCTTAACTTCGTCGGATTTCAATTTCAATGCGGTGGCAGTTTTACGGAGACTGTCACACACTTTGATGGCAAGAACATCTTCACATTTGTCTGGGATGTGGAGTTGGTATTGGAGCGGTGGCACACCGTCGGTGGCAAGAGCCACGGAGAGGAAGGCGAATAACAAGAGAAGCTTCATTCTAAAAACAAAGGTTTTAAATGAATTTGATCGAATTTATGAAGCATAAGCAGAACATTGGGCCATAGCCAAATCCTTATCCAAATTCTTGTATTGCAACTAAAAGATCGACCTTAATGTAATCAAAAATAAAGCTTTGGACACGAGAATTAGATATTTCAAATACTGTGGCAACTTACCTTGAGTTATCTGAGCTTGACAAATCCAAGTGACCTCACAGCTTTCAACATTCGACGTTTTATAGGGATCTCATAAAACAATAGTCTGATAAAACACCTACACATCAACCAAATATCTCGAGGACTTTCAAATATTTGATAACTTTTTGATTCTGATACCATCTTATGATTTTATTCCCATGGAAACTCCTCTTATAAATCCTCTCCAGGGGATATCGGTAAATGCTTGTTTATTCTCAAGAAAGGGTCAAAATGTCTCTTCTTCGTAGGGCCCCGAATGAAGATTTCCATTGAGAAAATGTATCAAATCTTTATTAGGTCAGTTTTCATCTGAATATACTTTAGGTTTTCAAATTATTACTTTATGATACTCAAAATATTAGTTCAACTGAAGAAACTTTTCAATATTTGTTGTGAAAATTGTTACATTTTATTTCTCTAATAACAAATAATACGTGTTGAAACAAAAGGAAGTTTACTGAATATTTTGATACTTGACGCCGAAAATTCGAGGGCGCTAAACGTTATTATTGTAATATGTATGGATACTATCTAAAGTACTTTGGATGAAGTCAATAGGCTCAGCGCCGTAAAGGTTGTCTCTTTCTTCGTATTTCCCCTTATTACACCAGTAGTCCGAAAATTCCCCGTGGAGAACTGAACTTGACGACCGACGAGGACATGCCGCTGGAGTTCGAAAAATGGACCCTGTCAGATGAGTATTTGGTAAATTTGAAGCCCTGCCATAACAAAAATTGGAAAATTTTTTCTACTTTCACCCCCTAAAAAGTGGCAAAAATGACTTAAAGACAAAGCAGATGAAAAATTGAAAATCTTACTAATTTCCACCCTGAAAATTGCCCAGAATAACCAAAAGTTTACCCTGTCAGATACAAATCCTAAAAATTAATAAATTTGGGACCCTGTCAGATATCTTTAGACCCTAAAAAAGGAACCCTGACTAGCGGCACGTCCCCATACCCAATTTTGCCTGAGGCAGCCCGGGCGAATATGCCACCGATAAGTGTAAAACCGGTGTAAAACAGACCTTATTGTGGATATACAAGAAGGTCTTCAATCAAAGTTTTTCTTAAATAGATGTACGATGGGAGTGAAAACCTTTCAAAGAAGGTAAAATCCCTTGCCTAATTGATGATGTATCAAACTTTTTAAGTCAATAAAAACGGCTTCTAATAGATTAGGGACTCAGACCACAATATACAATATAGACATGCTGTCAATCACGTATAGTCCAGGGATCAACTTATCGAGAAAGCTAGACTACAAAATGAAGAACAGCATAGGGAGTGCGTTATTGGTATTGAAGATATCATTTTCTCACCACACTTGTTATGATTTGTGATTTAATAAGATTTTATTGGATAAAAACATCGAAAAAAATTCATGTCGTTTAGGTAGGGTGTACATCGAGATGATAGTATAACAACACGAGGTGATGCAACTGCTGTAAATTCATACATAACTTTGAATTTCTCACGAACAAATTGACCTGTCAGCGTGTCACATGTTCTTCTGTAAATGGACTCGAAAGAACTATGTAGTCTAAACAGCACATACTAATTAAGTTATGCAGAATTCCCCTGCAAACAAATATTCGTGTAAAAGGTCAAGAATGTGAAAATCGAAAGTTCTGCGCATTATATAAAAGCTTATGATTCAAGTCCTAAATTGCTTGATACTCACATTGATAGTCCATGGAGCGACAGTATTAGTTAAACCAGCAACCGGCGGGATAATTCGAGATAAAAATGGCTACTTTTAAAACATTTCTGAGATTTCTTTTAATTGCTTCAATTATTTTGATGACACATTCACCGCAATCTGTGATATGTAAACCTGCGTTTGAACCAAAACTTGGACACTGGACAAATCGAGAATTGGTAGACCAGGAAATTGGCTTACGAAAATCTATTACCGATCAAATTACCGAGCATGAGATCTTTGATGCAATCACGCGAATGTTTTTGGAAAAGTTTAATAAAACTTCGAACAATAAAAACGGTGATGTGCAAACAGCAACAGACTGAAAATTATCAGGAGTATGTCATAGTTGATTTTGGTGATGATAAAACTCGATGATAAGAAACGGAAATCTTTCATCTGAAGAATTATTTTGTTTATGATCATTATTTTACTGGTTTTAACGCAACGCTCGTATCTAATAGTATCGCCAACACTATTAATTACTTCAAGACTACGCGTTTTTTTTTTGTAAGAACATCCAAAATTTTTGAAGCCTTCGAATGTTCTTAACTTTTTGAGATTTAAGCCTAAAAATATTCTTATTTTCGCAGTTTTTTGAGTATTTTTGTCCATTTTCCTAAAGAAATCGGGTGTTTTAGAGTCCGCGAAGCCTTAAAATGGCCTTAACTTGTTCTTAGTATTTTGGCCATCGAAACCTTATGTTCTTATATAGTTTTTTCTTATTAAAAAAAACGTGTAATGCAAATTTGGGCTTTAGTGGATATTTTTTTAATATTTTTAAATTTGTACATATAAAGCTTTTTTACACACTGTTTATCCAATAACGCTTCATATTGTCCCCTCTTTTGCGATTCTCTTTCTTATTTTGCTTCTAAAATATTTGAGCTAGCGCATGGAAAAACCAGTTTCAGATCATTAATCGCAAACTTCTCAAAGGAATTTCAAAAAATTTATCTTATGTGAGATCTATATTTTTCTGACCAGGTTTCCTAAGCAGCACACATCCGCCGATCAGCCAGGGTAGCCCCCAGGTATTAAAAGCTGTAAATATGAGTTAGATTATTCTAGCCCTTAGGCTAAAGGTTGTATTATCTTTAAAAAAAGAAATAGATAAATAAACGTGGCTCTTTCAAATTAGTATTTTCAACCTTAAAGATGAAAGGATCTTCTTCTTTGGTTACTAACTCCCCTCATCAACCCTTCAAACCAGGGAGACGTGTATAAACGTTCTAAATTTGCCAATATACCGAGTCCCAGACTTAAGGCTATAACTTCTCACCACTTGATTTAAAAGGCCATTAATCGAATGTTTTTAGAAAGAGTATCAAAATACCTTTGGTGCCAAAACCATTGTCTAAATCTCAAGTTACAAGTTATGGCAGTTTGAAATTTTGGATTTATTTAGAAAAAAAAAGATAAATGTTCACATTTTTCAAAGAATGTTGCCCGCTTGAAAGGTTAAGGAAATACCACAGAAAACATGAAGTAAGATAAAGATCTGAAAGTTTCGACTTTACTAAAAGGTCTAATAGTGATTGATATAATGCTGAGGGGTCTAAAAATTCTGACGACGTTCCTCTTTTATTGGAAATTGGTTTGAAGCACTCACCGTGTCTAGTGCTTTCTAGAACCGTACTTTTTTTGCGAGCAATTTCAATATTTATCAAAAAAGTATCGAGAAAAATGGAAGAAATTTTTCTATTTTCTATTTTCCAGCCGTTCCTTGAAAATGTATACGCTGAATCCGGACAAAAAAGATAAAATGCTGAGTCATCCACTATCTAATGAGAAGTCAACAGAAACGTAACTTAGGTCAAAATATTTTTGTTTAAAACGTTCAGTTTCTTGTTGATTTGTTGATGTGTCAATATGTACAATAAGCCATAACGAAAACGAAAAAAAAGATGAAATCAAAAATATTTCTAAGCAAAAAAAAAACATAAATTAAAAAGATTTCCTTTCGTTATTCAAGCGTATGACGTAGAATGTTATGAGATTTGTGGACTTCTTTGCTCATGAGGCCTGACTGTGGCGAGAGTCAGCACCCAAATCAAATGGTCAAAACGGTTGACCGGCAACAGCTCTAAAACGTATCTAATTTTTCAAGACATTAGAAAGGAATTTTTTCGAAGAATTAAAAAAACGTCACTGATTTAACTATCTATTTATCTAAAGGTTATCGGTAAAAAATCTATTCACATATCATATATAAAAAATGTCAAAAAATTCTTAATAGGGCGGAAAAAAATTCTGCATGGCGCGGCGCGGTGTTGTGATATAATGCTCTCTTCTTCTGTTTCTGTTACCTCTTCTTGGTGTCTAATTCTAAGGTGAATCCTGTCCTACTTGGAGCTTTCTTCTTCTTCAAATTCAATTCTAACGATAAGGGTTTATGAAGAGCGTTGGTGGCGGTAGAAAGTCTCGTAGGTAGGTTGTTCGTACTATTTGACGCCGTCATGTCGTAAAATTCAGAACAATTACTCAATTCACTTCCCGTAGGTGACGGTACGTCATCCGAACCGGGTGACGGAAAAATTTCAAGTCTATTTGCGTAACCACAGGCTACGTCTGTAAATGCACCACTATCGAGGCATGAAACAGTTGTTTTATCATCCAATGCGGGTGATGGTACTGAACATTCGTCACTTAACGGAGAAGGAAATCCAGAAATATCATCAGTAACGTCATCATTTAATACAAGTCCTTTACGCAAAGATTCTGTTGGTGAGTCTAAATTGAGTTCTGAGAGAGGTGCGTTTATCAAACTTGTTTCTTGCAATAATTGTTGTTCGTATTGTACTAGTTGTCCCATGAAATTCAAATTTGGTGAAATGGTGGG
Source organism: Clytia hemisphaerica (assembly GCF_902728285.1). Taxonomy (NCBI): domain Eukaryota; kingdom Metazoa; phylum Cnidaria; class Hydrozoa; order Leptothecata; family Clytiidae; genus Clytia; species Clytia hemisphaerica. The sequence goes on along the minus strand of NW_027104107.1, from coordinate 773,090 downwards.
TCGCTTATTTTTGACGTATCTAGAAAGAAGAAAATTCAAGAATTTAGAAACAAGCGATTTAACTTTGAAGTAATAAGATGTGTACGAAATTTCCGGACTAGCCTTGATCACCCAAACATTTTGTTGTTGTTGAAAATTTACAAACGTCGAAGAGGGACAGGCAACACAATATCATATCAGTTGACAAACTTTTGGAAAAATGATTAACAAACTAACCTGTACGCATTAGTCAAGTGAAAGGGAGAAATGTTTCATGACGTAAGCGATAGCGATGGTAGCTGATCGTGAAACACCTCCAACACAGTGGATAAGGATGTGGTCGTCGCTCTCTTTCACTTTGTCTGTTGGAAGAAAATGAAAATGAAAATGAAGATGAGAATCAGATTATATGAGTTTGAAGTACATATGAGTTACTCTGTTGTTCGAACACCAAGGGGCAGAAGTCGTCGTTCGAAGAACTCCAGTTATAGAGAACAAAAAATATATTTAAAGACTTCTCAGCGAATGACCAGAAACTAACACCCAAGATAAGAAGACTTTAGTTGGTACTGTAGTCTACATTCTAAATTTTTGAAATTAGGAAGTAAAACTTTTGCTGTGTAGTTCTTACCTATGAAGTCGAAAGCTGTTTGAAACCACGCCACAATATTTTCACTGGAGTTATCCTTGATGGGTATCCTCAGATAACGTCCCGTCGTGCAATACGGCGAATCTACTGCTGAATGGCTTGCGTTTAACACGTATTTAACATGGCACGTTTTCAAAATGTCTTCGGAAAGAGCATCCTCTTCACAACCGAGATATAAGAAAGGGAGGATCTTGGTCGGCGGACAATTGATGGAGCCAGCGGACGCGCATGGCGTTGAGATAGAGAGTAAGGGACAGTTGGATTTAATCTTGGAATCGCACAACTTCGGAAACTTGTATGCAAATTCTGAGAAGCCGCCTGAAACGATAGAGAAAAGAAAACAACATTATAAATCTGAATTATACACAGAGTACAGTCACCAAAGGCAGCTGTAGTACCACTTTATACAGCCAAGAAGATGTGTAGTTGAAAGTATGTAATTCAAGTCTTAAAGTGAAAAATTATACAAAAACGAACATACAATAAGGCTTCGTCGAAATCTGATGTATTCTTTTTCTTCTGTAAGAAGTGACCATGACTTAACTTGAACGTGGAATGTGAAAAATGAAGAGACCAAATACTAATTCAGATCTTTTTATATATTCCTCCCTCTGAAAACAAGAAATGTTCGCGCTTTTACTAATAATTGATGAATAGGAGAGAGAAGGGGAAACATAATCTGCTAAATGAACAAAAAAAATAAAACCAAAGTGACGTCACTAACTGATGAGTGTTACTAATACGTTAGTTGACGTCATAAAGGTTACGTCACCTTTTCGGTCAAAGTCGATATCAGTCAAAAGTGTAAAATTCTTTTAAAAGACAACATATGATTGATGCGATTATGAGAAATCGAATTCGCTCAACTTCCCTTATTCACAGTTTCCTAAATATTTGATGATTGATGAAACGAGCTGGGTGACCGCAACAGTGAATTTCCTATTTTTAAAAAGAAACTCAAATCATGATTCAATAAATTTTCTTCTCCCTTCATCGCTCTCAGAGGACAGTGGATTCATGGATCTTAAATTCGGCCGAAAAAGCAATGCGTGAGAAATAAAGGAGTTCTAGCTAACTAACGGTTTTGCAAACGAGTCACCCTATGTACGAAAGTCAAAACATCACAGCTTCCTTTCAGCAAGTTTAGCAACAGACCGTTGTCATCCGTCACCCCTGTAAGCATCACAATAGATTGCGTGTTAGAAAAGAACGTTTGAAGTATAAATATAATCTGAAAACGCCTAATACACATTTGACGAGGACAGATAACAACAAAAACCATAGGAAGCACGCAATAAACATCAGCTATTTTTATCTCTCTCGTGTTGACGTGTTTTGATGTGATGACGCTTTTTTGACCACAGTTTAAGTACACATCAACGTAGTAGTAACCCTATACAAGCGTTTTCCTTTTCCATGTCTATGGTGGTTAAACTGGTTTTATCAAATATGGTCAAAATTAAAGAGACATCAAAAAACGAGTTTTATTTATCAGAATAATTAGATTTGCAAGGCCAACAAATGAAGATGACCTGACCATATTTGGAGATTTCGAAGCATACAATAAATTCGCAGTGAAAAGATTACAGTAGTTTTATAGGAGTTATTCTTTAATGCACATAAAAGTTCTAATAAAAAATAGGCATGTGTTCTGTTCTGTATTCACCATACCTCTTCAACACACAAATAACACAGCATCATCAAAAATGCATATTGTAAAGAACGAAAGCGTGATGAAGAGGTATACCGATTGTATAGAAGTGAATAGCACATTCGAAACAATGTAAATGGTAGCTCACAAATTATTCAACGATCTATCGACCATGACGAATTCTTGCATCAAGAAATACGTCATTGGAAGTGAAAAACAGATGCAAACACAATAGGGACAATACAGCACGAATTCAAAGTCAAGAACAATACATGAGCTATAAAAAGCTCGTGATGCTTCTTTCTTCAGTTTTTGTTTTTTATCCAAGATGGCCGACCGATGAGTCATACCTGGCGACACGAGATAAATTAATTAAGAAAAGGTTGCAATTAATTATCATGAAAAATTGAAAAAGGTTAATTAAGCACACTCTGTTGAACATCAAAGATGAACGAAAAAAAAGCTGCATCTGAAAGTACACTTTCGCGGTTAGTCCATTGATAATAGCTTGTGGCTAATGTTTTCTATTAGTACGACTAGACAAGAGCCCTGTTGGACATAAGAGAATCTATAAAGAGAAAACCGTGATAACGTAATAGACTGAAAACCAGTCACATGAGTCATCTAAAGGTATAAGGGGTCATGATGTCGAAAAAACATAAAATTTGCATGTCTAATAAAGCTGTCTATATTTTCCCCATTATGTGTGAGCTGAGATTACAAGAAGAAACTCTGAACATAGAAGCCCGCAAAAAATGACGAAGAAAAAAACCTGAAATAATTAAATATTAACGATCAGAGGAGATGAAATAGAGGGAAAAAGTTCTTCTTTTTATCCTTGTGCGAACTTTATATATAGCAAAACACTTCATATCTTCTCAGATGGGAAATTTTCCATTTTCAAACTTTATGAGTCACTTATTTCGTGTAGTACGTTTAGATATGAGTACATTAGCATGTTCTTCTTAAGAAGTCTTTCACTTTCGATTTAAGAAGAGATAAATTTTTCACAAGTCTCATTGATCGTGTTTTTTTGTCCTAACTCCTACGTTGAATAAACGGATTGCACAATATTTTGAATGTACGTTCAATTGAAATTTCGCTAATGTTTTTCTTTATCACACACAAAATTTGCAAAACTAATAAGATTCGTACTGAGGGTCAGAAAAGCTCAAATTTCCATAACTGATTGCATAAAAAAGTAGAATTTTGCAAGATAGGGCAAAGTTGTTGACGACACCTGTTTTTGATTAGGAAATCATTGCAAGATGCAATGAGTAATTTTAAAGCCACTTGCTATAAAAGCTATAAAAGCAAAACATCTCAAATTCTTACTCATTCTCGTGCAATACTAGTAAAACAGCAATACCAAAAACGTTTGAAAAATATCTTATATCCCTATCCCATCTATGGTCCAAATCTCCTCTAAAAGTTCTTTCATTGCAATGGGTTCGGCATTCATAAAATAGAGCATCTCTAATCGCGCTAAATTCCTTACACAAAATGTCATATGGAAGAAAAAAGTGATTTAACCTCAATTTAGGACGTTTATACTTATGAGTAAGAGGTGAAGAATTTGGACAAGATCACGTCCATTTTTACAGAAATGTACACAAATCAATCTCTTGTTGTTGTTTTGAGAAAACATTTCTTGCGTGGCCGCAAAATTTCGTCTACCGTGTGTTTGGTGGCTTAGTTACTCAGCCACTAACACATAATCGTCGCAAACCGCTTTCTCAACACATTTCCGAGATTGAAAAAAGGAAGATTCTTGGATGGCTCATCCAAAGGAAAAGACAATCATAGAAGTTTTAAAAGAATGGATGGTAAGACCTTTTTGTTTAAATGACAAAAGAAAACTTAATTCAAATTTGGGATAGGACATGAAAAACGATGACAGAACGAAAAAACCAAAACCAAAAAAGAACGGAATTTTTTCCCATAATCCAATAATTAACGACTCATCAGCGACCGGAAATCAGGTTTCATCCAACTCGGAAATTTAAAAGTAGTCATCAATAAAAAATATAGGGAGAATGACACACCACAAAAATTCTTTCAATATTTCACTGAGCATGTAAAAATACATTTTTGGAAGTTATAGTTAGGGAAGTTGTGAAACGAAACCTCGGTTTCCACCTTTCGTAGAGGAAAATGTTGGAAGATTGAGTAGGAGTAGCTGAGTAATCCTTTTCCACTTCTCAAAAATTCATGAAAAAGAAAATCTGACGAAAAACTCCTCTTCAAAGAAATTTCGAGAGTTGGAACTTGTATGAAGTATGAGTCATAGGATAAAAATGTTTCTAATAATATGATTAGAAATTATCTCTCTCTTTTATTGCATGTTTAACTTGATTGACTTATCAAGATAGAGATATATTTCACAGCTTTTACTTATGAAAATTGATGTAACCCCCACCCAAGCTTCTAAAAGATGTAGTTCCCCTCCACACAGAAAGCTAGGAAACGGTCACACAAGGGAGCAGTAAAATACAAGACGTGCGTCCTAAATTGTCCTAAATAACCATCAACGTCGTTCCCTGTGTATTATCGGGGTTTTGATGCTTACTGATCGATAATAACTCTCTGGCGTCAACAAAGCCTAGCATAAACGGGCACGAGGTTGTATAACCATAACTAGAAGACATACCTTCAATCCGCTTCAAGGGACGTTTCTTGGACGGTGAGGAGGTTGGACACGAGCAATTAATATCATTAGATGTTGAAGAATTAAAGAGATCAAGAGACTTGGGAACTTTTGGTCTCATCATTGAGTTGAAGTCACCACCATCGAATTGTGGAGTTAATGGTGACATTCGTGTTGTAGAAAACTATTTGAAGAAGTCAAGTTGAACCAAATCAAACTACACACGTTATTAGTAGCCAAAACCAAAATAATCGATTTCTGATTTCTAATTTATATGAAATAATTTGTTTTTCTAAGAGTAAATCAAGATTGTAATTTAGCAGTGTTATAACAAACGACAACATTCGAGCATTTATCAGCAAAAATATGAGTGGACACATTGGAATGCCAAATGGATACATTTCATCATTGCAGTTTGACCCTTCAGTAAAATCTAACATTCTAATCTGATCGTATGTAAAGACAATTTGTATTCTAATAGCTTCAAAATGAGTTCCAGTTATATATTTAATTGACTGGTTAATTCTACATTGTTATCCAATCTGCACTCCAAATTCTTAAAAAATTTAAACCCCACCCACACAGTCAGTATATTAAGCAGCACCCAGATTTACACATGTCCCGACAACACCTGGTATATAACATTACAAGGATGACATAATCAGAGCAGCAGTGAAAAAAGACAATTTTTTTTTCGATATTAAATTATTATTATGAAAATTTCCAAGTAAATGACCAAAGTACCTTTTAGAGTGAAATGGTATTAGCGTTGTAGGTTGACAAAGTGAACTGACAAATTTCTTTGATAAAGAGAGAGAATGAGGGAGATAGAGGATAGAAAGGTTGCATATTGACAAATAAAACAAATGTTTTAACAATCACTTAAATAAAACAGATGAGTAATCTTCTGCTTAATATGTCTTTTTGTCTTTGATGAAGTGAGAGAGAGAAGGAGGAAGTTTTCTTTACCTTTAAACATCCTTCCATTTATATAATATTTTTATATATTGTCCTTGCATTAACATTAGAAGAGAATTCGAAATATTTCAAATGGCTTTTTGTGCAGTCCCTGACTAATACTGTCAATACTAACTGTCCAAAAAATCAATCAATCAGCACTCCTCGAGAATTTGACATCTCTCATCATTATCAATCAACCAATCAAAAAAAGGATCAAAGGATTCAAATACCATTACCACTACCTATTAAACCTTGGTATGCTTTAAAAATTCATCCCAACGAAATTCCATTACAAGCTTTTTTATCTTTTGCGTAATACTTGATATTCAATAACATAAAAGAAAAATTCCTACAAAAATACAAATGACTCATAAACAACCAATCTCTCTCTCTCTATCTCTTTCAAAACCATATCAAAATATATAAGTAGCTTTACTAGAGTTTACTATAAGACAAAAGTCATTGTAAAGGCAAGAATCAAGTAATGGTATATTACTTCTGGTCTAGTTAGTTCCAACCCTCTAATGAAACATTCGAATAAATGCTTGGTTTAACATACCCAGCACTACAATATATACCTAATAGTTCAGCTCAAATAAGATAAAGAAATCTTTAATTATACTAATGAGCAGTTCTAAAGTAAATTTGTGACTTAAAATTCAAAGATGTCGTGACTAGCCTCTTTGTCGTGTATAATGTGAAGTAAAAAGAGCCTAAGCATATTATAATGTTTTGTAGAAACTATGTAAAAATGAGTATGACTTCTTCTCGTAAAAAACAATAGAGAAATTAAGCATAGAACAATAAGATACATCATTAAAAAGGAAACAATTTATATTATATAACGACAAAAGCTTTTTTATTCATTCACCCGTCACTAATAGGCTTTTGAAACAAGCACAAATATAGAAACAAAAGGAAACTGACTCAAGAACATTAAGAACAACTTCGTAATCATTGCCATACAATCAACAAAAAATTAAACGATTTATTTCCATCCTTATTGGTCGAGCAAGGCATTCGTATACGTCACAAGTTTATCCAACCAAAATAAGGCTGCCAAAAAAGTAGAAATTTCTCTACTACCACCAATATAAACAAAACTAAAATTAGCATTCATTCATCATTCACTCTACAGGAACTGATCGAAAGTGATTCCGTTTATTTATTGCCGCCTGATCAAAATAGCTCTCTTTATTCAATCAATCTACTCTTTGATGGAAAGCCAAGAAAGCCCACCAATGCCAAGTAAAGCAAAGACCCTTATCATATTGATCCGGGTTATATCCTTTTCATATGTTTGCTGTAACAAGGATGGAGATCTCGTCAAAGGAGAGTCGGTCTGTTTTGCCAGAGGCCGAATTTTTCTATTTGATAAGCCCTTGCATATCATAGCTCCTTTTTTGGTTTGAATGTTTTTGACTTTTAGCTTGACATACGTTGTTTCTGAGTTTCAATTTGCTTTTTCAGATATATGAAAAGCACAAATTGAATTTTGAATCAAACATGACTATCAAAATTTGATGCCATCATCACCAAAATAAAATTCAACACATGAACACGCACAACTTTATGAGCCTATGTAAAAATTCACAAGACAAAGGTCTACGAGAACCTTTGAAAACTTTCAGACATTCAGATGACCTCAACAGAAAGCTAAATTACCACACACAGAGAATAATGTTGCCCAAATCAGTAAATTGCAAATCGTTTGAATTGCTACAAGATTTCGCAAAAATCATAGATGAACTTTGAATGCAATTCAATTAATGAAACAATCAGAAGGTTAAATTAAGTAAATTGATCAAAATACTGAATACGCTAAATCACTTCATAAATACCCTCAGAGACATGGACAGAAATTTAAAGAAAAACCTTTCATCATCTAGCACCAAGAGAGATGGACCAGCCTAAATAATTTCAAAGTCATAAGTATCCAAGACAACTTCACTGTTAACCCCGTGGGAAGCTAACAACGTTGAAAGTTTTAAAAGAAGAAAACAGCGATAAAGAATGTTGAGTTTTTCTTTTGTGACTACAAAAAAAGCCTTTTTCATGACTACTTCTTCATTTAGATTGAGTTATAAGAATATAATACATACTTCGGAAACACTTAGAGCTTCAAATCAATTTTACATTATATGCTTCCACCTAGAAGATTCATTCACCATAATTTACCCCAATAAAATCCAGCTCTAGTAATTTATCAGGTCTATAAACCATTAAATTTAGCACGCTAAGAATATTTTTATAAATCTCGCTAAAATTTGGTAGGGTTTCTTATAATAGGCAAAAAAATAAAATGCTGAATAATTTATAGGCCATGATTGTGATGATTCAATATTAGTCACAATTCATGATGGGGAAAAATTCAGAACCCGTTTTATCTTCTCATTTCCCCTTGGTTTTCCCTTCTTATTTTCTCATTTCTATTTATAGTTTTCTGTTTTCATACATAGTTTTTATTTTTATAGATCTAGTCGAATATGATTTACAAAATCTTCAATCGTATTCATTCACAAGTGTCACATAACGGACCCAAAATAGCTTCTCCCTTTGTTTTCCATTCACGAAATGATCAAACTAAATGAACAGCCTGTTATCTTTACGTAAACATATTATTCGTAGTTGGTAGTAAATTTGGAAATATTTCACACACATGAAGAGTAATCACATGGCTAACTATTCAAAAATACCCAAGTGAATGAAAATGACTTTCATTTTATGATGATGTCTAATCAACTTTTATTTTGGATCCTGTCATCATCTTTGTTTACAAAAACACCTGACGATTTTCTTGTCACTAACTTGATCAAGAAAAGCAAGATGACAGTTTATATTTATCGTCAATTCAAGGTCTCAAAGCTGTGATTTAGATCGGGCAACTGCATCTTTAAAATATAGAGTCTCTAAAACACTGTTTGATTTTATTCTAATCTGGCTACCTTGATATGATGTACCACCCCTGCATGGGGAATTGGCCTAAGATAAAACCTAGCAATTCATAGTGCTAGACAAATTTAAAAAAATGGTCGATAATAAGCAAGATCACCATTCAACAATTATGTCCGAAAAACTAGATTCACCATATACAACAGTTAAAAAAATAAACCTTTGTATATCCCAAGGAAAGGCAATGGCACAGACCAGGTATCCCACACAAAAAAAAATTAAAAACTCTTATCTCAAAGTCTCTTACTCTTTCGTAACATTCAATCACGGAAGAAAATATTGCAACATCACAATATATCGCAAAGTCAGGTAGCTAAGAAAAATGGTGCTTTGGAAGATTACAGCCTACAGGTTTGGATTGAAACTTTCAAAACATTAATCCTTTAAATGGAACACATTACCACCTACGTCGATAGAGTAAGAGTGTAACTTTAGTGAGTCATAACAGTCAAGACGAAAACCTAATAATAACGAGGGTTTAAGTTCAATATGGTATAAGGTATGCCACAAAACGATCTAAGACTCTCTAGGGTTTTATCAGCTCATGACATCTATTCACATCATGCAAAAAATGCAGTTGGAGAAGTTACGATACTTGAAGATCGAGAAGCGTCGCATTAAAACCTTTTCCTATAGCAGCAACGATAGAAGGAGAAATACCGGCGAGAAAAAATATTTAAAAAAGCGACTCGACAAGCATCACAAGGGAAAGTAAAATCCAATCACTGATATGAAAAATAGTTTTTTCACAGCGATACTTGGCAGTCGAGACACACATCTACCCAGTACAAAAATGACCTAAGAAAATAAATATGGAGAAGCTCCAGATATTCCCTCGATATCACACGCATCATCAATTATAAACTGACGCCGAATTAATCGTTACGAAATGACGTCATGTTCCAATCAAAAGCTAGATTAGTTTTGGATTATTAACGTCACAAAATTTGCTGAGCCTGCAAAAAGTTTTCGCCCACGCGAAATGACATCATGGTTGGAAGAGCTTTCACTTAACTACTTTTATAAGCTCTGTCGGCACTCGTGAAATTCACACGAGCGACTTTTTCTTCGCCTTGATAATCGAAATACTCCCACGCTTTCTTAATAATTGACGTCATCCATCTCAAAGAAAAACTCTAATGGGTCTTGTAAAAATCTACGAAAATTTGAAAGTGCTCGCGGTTAGGTAAAAAATATTTCCTTTAGGTAAGACTGACTAATTTCTGAAGAAATACATTAACAAAAGATTAGCAAAAAATCCACTAGACACAAACCAATCAAGCCGATGGTTCCTTAACATTAACATCCTACCTGAACGAGAGTGCCCTCTACTTAGTAGTACTCTTGGTATCACATGTCCCACGGGGATGGAAAATTATTGACATTCTACGGTGTATTTTGTCGTTAGAAAATTAAAAGAAGTCATCCTACTGGCTGACGAAACCCTCAATTAACAAATGGAATAGCTTCATTTCGTTCAGGGGCGATAGGAGTATCCGTGGGAAAAACTGGATCGTTTTAATACCGATGCTGGACACTCATGGTAAGGGTATGTCAACGACAATGCAAGTGGTTAACCATAGTCCTTTCTCCATTGTAAACAAAAAAGCTTTTAATTTGTTTTCCTATTAATTGAAATGAAAGCATGTGGTTTCAGAATCATTATTTTGGTTATCGCATTATCAATTTTCGGAATCTAATAAAATGGCATTTAGAAGTTTATGAGAATTTTTATTTTCATTTGTTGCAATAAATTAATAGTACAATGTACAACACAGCCTTTACAGGATGAAATATTTTGCATGACTCATTCATGGAGCATTTCAGCTTTCCTTATGTGTAAACCAGAAATCAGAGTTTTTTGCAAAAAGTTTCTAATAAAAAGATCTTTTGACAATTCATATGCATTAGTTTCTATACTTCCAAAGAAATTGACTTGCGTACATATATATAGCAATACATCTAGACATTCCTTAAGATTACTAATTCATACAGACCGTTGGATCAAGCTGTTCCTCACTGACTGACTGATGATCAAAAAGCCACAACATTTCACGAATACTGCACCATTATTGATCTTTTAAAGAAGCTGTAGTATATTTGCAAAGCTTTGAATTGAGGTCATGCAAGCGTGTTATGAGTCACCCAGTGTCCAGTTGTGTGTGAAATGATAAAAGGTTATCTTTTTCATTGTCATTCTATATAGATAAAGGTCATCGCTACTTTTTTATTAGAATAATGAGGCTCAAGAAGTTGAAGAAATAAGAACAGATCAAGGATCAAAGGAGCAAAATCATAGAAAATACCTCAATTTTGCCCTAAGGGCGAAGAAAGAAAGGAGTGGTCTGAATAATCAGCGTGAGAGAGATTGTCTTGGGTATAGACAGGGTGCTTTGTCCAAATCTAATATAACGACAGAATCTTCGCATTGAGGAATTCCTGAATGAATGCAAGTGAAGCAATTGTATGCAAGATTTACTATTCCTTATGTTTATTTTAGTACTGAAAGCATGTAGCCTAGCTCGTAGGAATTATTATAAACCTAAAACGAAACTACTAAACACCACACACTATGTTCGATCTGAAGATGCTCTACCATAGAGTAGAGAGAAAATTTATCAATCAATAAATGAATTTTTGTTGTTTCTTGCCTGTGACCCTTCCAAATATTTAAGTCTTAATAATGGAAAGGCAATCACTGAAGAGTTTTATACTAAACACCCATCAATACATACTAGAGCTCCGCTTAAATTCTCTCACGATCACAATGAGCACTGCATGAAACGTGGAAAACACAGTATACACAAGGCAACATCACATAGAGTAGAAAGTTTTGATCATGAGTCAACTGTCGAAACCATCTGATAGGACAAGCCTTCAAGACACATGGAGAATGAAAAACATTTCTGATTAGTCATGTCAACGTTTTAAAGATTGAAACTAACGCGCGTTTTATGTTTGAAGAAACTTCTTCTTGTTCCATGAGTCACTTACACAATGTCAGTGAAAATATTATGAAATAAAAATGAAGCTGAGATATATGACAAATTTTGCTAAACTTTTGCTTTGGAGCTTTTTCTGATATCTGCGTTCCTGATAGAGAGTGTTTTCTATTAGAAATGTGGAGTGGAGTGGGAGAGAAACTCATCTTTTGGTGTACTATGAATGATTTATTTCACACAAAAATAAAATGCATAAAAATTCAAGAATACTTCCAAGGGAATTTTACGAACACAAATTAAACCTTGCTATTTGGAAAGCCATAAAAATCATCAAATTCAAGAATACAAGACGACAAGAATTCTGAGTTGAGCTTTTAAAAACCTTATAACAAAAAAACACAGTTTTGAGGTGGTTTCTATGTTTCTATCTCATGTAAAAGTCTCTTTTTTCTTAGAAGAAGACCATAAGAGAAGATGAATCATACTGCGTTCCAGTGGGAAATTAATTGTTGTATTTCCTTTAAAAGGTTTACTAATTTTCGAGGCTGACGTCTAAACAAAATATTAAAAGATCGTTAGAATGAGAAGATGACGAAGAAATGACGCATCTGAAGTCGTTCGAGGAACAGATTGTCCTAAGCTTCCTATTTCTTCGTATGGTTTAGAAAGTTATCAATTTTTACACAGAGGTGTCTGCAATAGCAGGCTTATGTATCCTGCTTTCCTGACGGCGGAGACGGTTAATAAAGTGTTTAACGCATTTATCGTACTCAATCATTTTGGCGAAAACTGATTGTTCCAAATAGTTTCAGCGAGTTCCCCTTCCAAAAAAGTGTAGACCCCTAAACTAGTCAGCTTGTAACAAAAAGCCCACCGAATTAGTTTGTTGTTCTAATAAAAGATATGTCAAAGAGAATTAAAATTTAGTTAGGACAAGGGAGAGGGTGTTGAGAATCGAAAGTGAAAGATGTTTGAAAAACAAAGAGGGAGGGAGGAGCATTAGAAAGAGGGTCATGAAATCAAAAATAGATACTGACAACAACTTTTTCGAAGCCAGAAAATTGGATAACATATCCTGGATTAGATCTATCTATTAAAACACCTTATAAAAATGAAAATTTACTTTCTTTTCATTTTCATTGTCAAAATGTTTCCCCAAAAAGCCTCTTTTTCACGATTACTCATAAATAAGTTACTATCATAGTACGAAGGTCAGGAACTAGTAACAAATTCTTTAACATGATACATAGCAATACTTTGTAAAAGGTCATTCAATTAGCCATAAAAGGAGAATTCGCGGTGTCATTGGGTCATTAGCAAAGGAAATATTTATTAAGATGACTAGGATGTTGGCTCTCACTTAAAAAACTAATATTGATTTTAAAGTAAATATAAACTTTTCGGAATTGTTACTTTATTAGTAACACGAAATAGTGTGGAAAGTGTTAAGATAGCTTTAAAAAGTGTCATTTCGTGACCCAAGAATGAGTCAATTCTTAAAAATTTATCGAAAGACTAGCTCATTTAGTGCAGCAGATTTTCGGTCTGCAAATCATAATAATACTTGTCACACAGACGAAAAATTCATCATCATAAAAATAAATTCTATAATTTCTCAATAAGGCAAATCGGAAGTCTACATTAATCTAACCTTAATCGGATATTGGGTTTATTAGTAATTTTCACCAAAATAATAATATGAACAAAATGTAGTAACAGAGGTGAGGTTAAGAGAGACAGTATGTTCGATGACGCAATAATTTCAAAATAGCTTCTGAAAGCAAAACCTTAAACTATCCTACTGAAAGAACACATCAAAGGCTAAGCTGTATCGTGATGAAAGATAATCAAAATGTGATTTTGTGACCTCATTAGTCACTCCAATTCTATAAAAAGCAATAACGTTTTTTCAATATAGGCCCTAGAGCACAGTTCCGCAGTGAGATCCTTTGTCTAAATACTCTTGTGCCACAAACTGCCGGCAGGATCCCTATCTAACACATAGACAACTGGACTGAATTAGGAATGACACTAAAATTTTGGGGATAATTCCTATTTGCATTTTTAGCTTCTTCACTTAAATGCTCGTTGGATAGCTGTGGCAAATTACTGGTGGGTTAGAAATTTGGATTCTTTACACGGTGAATTCGTCTTTAAACTTACACAACATCACAACACAGCAGTTTTGGTAGGTAACTGGGTCCCGGGGGGGGGGGGGCAGTGGGTTTACCAACTGACGGTATGTGCGGCGAAAAAAATGGCTTTTAGAATCGCACCCTTACTAGTACAGTGCAGAAAAAATCGGTGAAATTCATTCCCTTACAGTGCATTTTTTCACATTTTAAACTATTTTAGAGCAAAAAAATCAAGATTTTCGATCAAAAATTATCAATTTTTCCTAGATTTGCTGAAATTTCCACCCATACAGTGCATTTATCAAAAGTCCACCCTTACAGTACATTTCTGATATTTTGAAAAACATACCCTTAACCGCCGCACATACCCGTCGGTCAATTTGCCTGCCTGCCCCTACCCCCCCCCCCGGGAACTGGGTCAAAATCAGAAATCCTGTCACACGATAAAACGTTAATTCAGTTATCTATCACGGGCCATAATTTGTTGAAGGATAAGAAGACTTTCTTACTGTTTAAATGGAGAGATAGTGATAAGAGATCGGTTTGACATCTCTTCAGAGGAATGCATCACGGGGAGAGAAAAATTCCTTACTCCTCCCACGCAATTCCCACTGAACTCATCCAAATGGAAAGGAATGTGGACATAAATAATCAAAATCCTTAACAACGCATACTTCTCCATTATAAGGAAAATCAGAAAGAAAATTTTAAATGGAATGCCTTTTTAAAAATTTTCTATCCTTAAAGCGCTCGTACCAAGACCTCAAGCCAAGAATGGAATGAAGTCCTTGGATTAGTACTACTGTTGCGTTGCATTCAAAGCTTTATCCTCGTGCGGTATGTTTTGTTTTTGAAACTATTGGGAATCTTTTAAATGCAAAAAAAAAAACACGTGCTAATATTTTTTTTCACGTGTACAGAATAAACAAATTTTTCAAATCATGGTTTATCAAATCAAGGCAAGCGTTACAATGAGAATGTTTCATTTTTTCTATAACAAAACGAATGATACACGTTTTTTTTTTATTAGAACACCTAAAATTTGGCGCAGCCTGAATGTGCTTATTTTTTTTAGCAATTTTCAGCCTAAAATGTTCTTAAATGCGTTCTTAATTTTTCAGACTACTCTAAATCGACAATATGATACAAAATAAAGAGCACTTAAATTTGGAAAAATTTGGACAATATTCGACTCTCGACTTTTGAAGATCCACCCCTAAATTCGGTTAAAACTGCTTAAAAAGAGGGAAAAATTGTAGTTTCTCGTCATTTTTTTCCAAACTGAGGCTAGGCATGTTCTTAAGATGTTCTTAATTTTTCGACGAATTTCAGCCTATATGTTCTTATAAACTAGGTTCTTATAAAAAAAAGAACGTGTATTGCACAAAATTAGAACCAAAAAAGAATTCTCTCCAGCAAGACCAGTCTCAAAGATGTGGTGAAAAGTTTAACGAGGTATAAATTTCAAACATCATATGAAAACAACGACTCTTACAAATAGATTGGAGATTTTAAGCTAACCAATGAGCAACGTTCGAAGTATAATTTACCCTCATATCTCTATAATGCGAGTTAACCATCAATACTTAACCTCGCTATAATGCCAGCAAAAGTGAATTGCAAGTGATCAGGTTCAACAAAAGTACCACTACATATATGGTGGCAGATAATGCGTTAAAGGCTAGCGAAGTTATTTGACACGGCATTTTCCTGGTTCTGTGTCATTTCCCCAAAGCTTAGTGATGAAAAAGCAAAATAAATAAAACACATTAGAACATGAAGAGTATTGTAAACTTACCATCTAAAAGCGCCACACTTGGTACAAACTGTTTCAACTTCTCCACCAAGATATACAGAGCATGTTGGGAATTAAATCTGTGACCATCTCCCCACCAAGAAGCTTCATCATAAAGTACAACTTGGTGCAAACGGTTCCACAAATCTTCTTCCTGACTCTCATTATTATTCTTAATCAAATCAACCACTGAGATTCGGTTATATTGTAATTTACGACGTATGATTTTCGAGCAGCATATATTGATGGCATCACGCACGTGGTTGTCGTTGTATTGGAGCATGGATCGAGTGTCGATACACATCACGTGATACGCCAAACTGCATATCTGATTGGCTAATTCGTCGCACGATATCGTTTTTACTTTCATCTGAAAAATACATAGATACTTGTTAACAACATAGGTAACTTTACGATACACTTGAGCCAATCAGGTGTAAAAACACAATGATTGATTCAATTTTTCTTTTATGCACTCCCCAAAGGACATCACTTTCAAATTATCCTACATTACATCACATCGCTCAGCCATAAAGAAGTCAGTGACTCTCAATAAAGGTAATGCATTGATTTTCTATATACATCAATACACGAAGCTTCGCTTAGGTTCAATCTCAAAACCAGTCATGACACGAGTCAAAAATAATCTGTAAGTCAATTAAAGTGATATGCTGCTTAATTCTTCTACCTCTGAGCAAACTGATACACAAACTGAATAGCTAAAAATGATAACATAATAGCAACCATAAAAATTGCCGTCTTGAAATTGTACTTTTCTTGTGGATTCCCAAGTATATATTCCGAGCAGAGTGACTCATAGTTAATGAGATTTATGACCAATGTGAAAGATCTGTGAATTAAATAATTGATGACTTTTTCAAACATTCTCTATCCAAAGGGGTGAAGAAAACGAAAGGAAGGACTCTTTTCACTTCATCCTTTTTCTCAGTTTTGACCTATTTAATGATTTTCTCCCCTATAGTTATGACTCTCTGCACTTAATGGTTTTTCAAAAGGTTGTCTGGACTCTTGAGTCAATTCTGTTATATCACTTCTCTGGAGAACTTTTTACCTCTCGGTTTGTCTGCACAGACTCTTCAAAGACAAGCGTAAACATTCTGACTCCCTGGTCAAAAGAACCGAAGAAAGAATTTTAAGGTAGTAAAGAGGCAAACTACAATTCATTATATTAAAAAGAAACTTAAAATTTACAATTATTACAAAAAATTAAACAAGCTTAATATGATATTTTGACACAATATTGAAAAGCAACGTACAAAACAGCAATCCCCTTGATTCATTTGATACACAATTAAAACAGATAATTGAACATCGTCATTAAGGAAACACTTTAAATCTTGTACAAGAATAGTAGAGTGACGCAAAACATTATTTAGTAATTGACTTGCAGTACAGTGACTCATGCCAAAGGAATGAAGAAAAAGCAAAATAATTTTCATGGCATTTTCAAATTAAGAGATTTTAATGTGATAGTTTCTTTATCTATGGTCCTCTCCTGAGAAACAAGTCCAACTTTTTTACCTATTACTACCCCAAATCTCATTCGAGTTATTTGATATCAAAATTTCTTAAAAAGGGTCGTCGCAACCTTTGCTTTATGTACATTTTCATCTGAAATTTGCAATTTGCAAACACAAAACAAAAAGCTGTTTACCAATTCTGGACATGAAGACAATCCGATCTGAATGTACAGTAACCTATTAACTTGGAGCAGTGTCATAATTGAATTTTCAAAACCTGTAGTTCCTGGACAATACCCACAAAAGCGTAAGCAAAAATGAAAAGAATACTTTAAAACGTAACCAATAATATCCAGCCAAATTCCACAACTAAATCGTCCAAGAAACAATTACAAAAATCCTCAAAAAAGAGACATAATCAGCAGAAAAAGACTGTGCAAAATTTGGACATTCCATTTTATAATAACATTTCCAGGGGTATTCAAGAAGAATTTCCAGGGGTTCTAAAGTTGTGTTGTTTCATTTTGCTTCCAGGGGATAAGAAGTTATTTTAAAATTCCATGGGGTAAAAAACTTTCTGATTTTACTTAGTCCACCTTTCAAAAAAGATTTTTTTGGCCGATCAAGAAAAGAATGCTCCAACCTTTCTTTTTGTCTAAAAATAAAATTAAAATCTTGATTAGTTCCCGAGATATTAGCCGTTTTAAACTTTAGAACAGATTTGACCTTATAATTGGCTATTCGCATAAGACAAAGAGGAACATTATAATTTCTTTTCGCACCTTTTCAAAATCAATGTCTCTGCAATACTAATCAAACAGCCAATCATCTCTCTCAAAATTTCAAAATCACTGTAGGTAGAAATCAGATTTTGCAATACCATGGTAACTTCAAAAGATTGACTTAAAGTCACCTTTAGCTTTGAGCTCTTAACTTCATTCTTTGTTTAATGTATTCCCAGAAGATTGGTCTAAAAACTATCTTAGGATTTTCCTTCTTGTAGTCTCATTAATTTGTAGTTTGCAATTTAGTAGAAAAAAAGGATTTTTTGATATTTTATTGAAAAAGTCAGAACCTAACAGTTCGAAAAAAATCCTAAGACTGTTTTTTAGACCAACCTTCTCTGAATCATATAACAAAGAATAATCGGTGCTCATCCAATCAGATTCACGTAAAACGAAAGCAAAAGTGAAAGTCAAGGCGGAAATGTATTCTTTTTTCAACGTGATTTGCATATAATAGAACAGAAAGAAATGCCAATTAGTTTAAAAGATTAAGGTTGAAGGTTTAGAACCACCTTATTTTTGCGAAATTTATCGAAGAAATACATACTTTCAACATTAATCTTAAAATCTCTTTTATTATTAAGTATCCCTGGCTCAGCGTGGAAAGGAAAATATGGTTATCACTACTTATTTTCAAAAAGGATTGTAAACCCGTAAATTGTAGGATCAGCTGCACATGGCAGAGTTTGGAATTCCATGTGCAGCAGAGGAGGTAACAATCCTTATACTTTCTACTCCGTATGTCAAACCTTAAATCGTAAATGTCTGACAATGTCAAACGACAAAACAAGGTTGAAGCTGCAGAGAGTCTGATTGCTGAATTGTGTATTTCTGCTCCAGATGATGAAGTTAAGTCTTGCTTCAGATGTTATGAATATGGCTAATCCCTTAAACAGCTTGAAAAAGACTTTGAAAAGTGCAACAAAGCTCTTTTGTTAGCCTACCTTAAAGTTGAGAATCAAGAACAAAATGTAAAACCAGCAACCATTAATGCTCTTATCTGCAGACTCCAAAATCTCCTTCCTGACGAAAGTAATTCATGCAATAACACATATTGCTTCAATATTGAGGACACCCCACTCCTATCATGCGTCTTCTGTGGAATTTAGCCCTTTCAAACTTCCTGGGCTTCATTATGTCTGCCAACCATGCGAACTAATCAAAATCCCACAAGATGACTGCGACAAAAAGAAAAAGTCTAGCAAAAATAAAGACTCAATACACTCTACCAAACCACTCACAATCATGTGACCCATCAGAAACTCAAACCCAAAACCACATCCACTCAAACCAGATCCTCCTGTAAATGTACAGGTAGAAAGGATCTACCCAGATTTTGGGAATATTGAACAAATTAATCTTTTTGACGAAGATCCAATAAGAATACTTCAAGATCCTCCTGATAATAATCAATAGAAAAAATAAGTTCCAAACCCCCCAAAAGACCTCAAAGCCCTACACCAGAAGATGATAATTTGATTCTCTCTCACAATATACTTACTACTCTCAACAATATATCTCACCATTCAATAATTGAAATTGCTACTTTATACCAACCCAATCCTACTACTGAACCAATCCACAGCCATCCCAAACTTTAACTCTTTAACTCTCTGAATTTCTTCAGTGATGCTATGTTGGCATGACCTTAATGCTAGCTTAGAAAACTATAGCTGGGATATGGCGCTCAGAAAGAAAACCCTGAACGACATGTTGGAAAGTTTCTATAAAATCACCTGGCAAATTGCCCCACCAAAAAGAATAAAGCAAGAAAAGCATGGTCTTTGACCGGTAGCAGAAAAACCTTGGAAATATACCAGGATGTTTCTCGATGGCTGCTGGACATGTAATCTCAAATTTAATGACATGATATTAGACATAATTATGCATGACATCACTTTTGTAACTCTGTTTTGATTTATTTAACTTTGTATTTTAATGACCAGCCAGGTCATTCATTTAAGGGTTATGCATATTAGCCTCCACTGATGCAAGTTACCCAATCTAACGGTAGTAGCAACAGAAATTCAAGAGTATGATTATGTGAAAGACCTTAGAGTGCTGATGTTCAATGACTGCAAATTCTAGCATCACATAAACAACGTTGTTAACAATGCTGGGAAAACCTCATCCTGGATTCTCAGGACCTTCAGAACAAGAGCAGCTACACCAATGCTCACTCTTCGGAGATCTCTTGTTCCCAAACTATGAATATTGACCAACTTTGGAATCAATGGCTGAAAGCTCATATACCAAGTCTTGAAATGGTCCAAGTCCAATGGAGTTTTATTTAGGGAAGTCAAAAGTCACAATCTTTTGCCTGTGCGAAAAGAAAAAAAGAAAAAAAGAGATTTCTTGATTTCCTCTCTTCATATCTTTACCATAATCCACTCAAAATGGTGCATTCTTTTTTTAAATCAGTAGAAAATTTATTAGAGCACAATAATAAAAGAATGAAGTTAATTGCTCTTCTACCAGGGGGGGTCGGTAGTAAAATCTCAGACATATATGAGTAGTAAAAGGATTTTTACGAATTTTTACATACCACCACCCAGACTCTTGGAAGAGGTATTTTACTACCCTGGTAGTAAAAGTTTTTGGGACAATCTGTCATGGAGACCACCTATTTTTTGGTTGCTTTTCGGACTGATTTTGCAAAAAAAGCTAAAAAATGATTATTTCTGTGACACATTTTTCACGTAGTGCAAAAATTAATGTTTTAATTAAAGTCTTTTTTATATTGACAAAAAATTTCGAGAATTTTATGTTTGCAGCAAACAACTTTCCAACAGAAAATTTTTTCAAATTATAAAAATTTTCAGATTTTTTCAGAAAAGTCATCCAAAAAATTTTAAAGAATTACAAAAAATAGCTAAAATTTGCTAATTTTACCAGTTTTAACTACCCAGGTAGTAATTTTTTTTCAAATTTAACACATAGATACCACCCATTTTAGTATTAACAACCCTGGGTAGTAAAATATTTTTCGATTTTTCGTCACACCACCAACGTAGTAAACGTCATTATGTCTGAGATTTTACTACCGACCCCCCCAACTAAAGTATCATATATCCTCTGACCCGAGGCAAAAAATGTAAACAAAAAAGATGACAACACCGAAAAAAGTTCCAACAGGTCGCCTTCAAACGGTTGTCGCGCTTGAAGCGAAATTGTTCTTTTGGGCCAATTTTTTTGAGAAGACGTGTAAATTAAAGAAAAAGCTTTTTTTTGATACCCGTGGGTCCACGGGCCCTCTCGTAGATCATTACGATATTTTAAACTTAAGTGAAAATCTTGATTTTTCAAGGGTTTAAAATTTTCTTTATTTATTTTACCCACTAGATTTTTTAGATGATTTCAAGCACTCGCTAGCTTTTCAAAAATAAAGTTTGTCTTCTCCAATTTTAAGAGCTTTACCATCGATTGCAATTTTAAAAATGCTGGTTGAGAGATTTTCAACCTCACGCAAGCAGACCGCATGACGGTATGATGTAATCTTTGTAGGCTATTTTTTGCGCCATTTTGAGTCTTTTTGGTGCGCTCAGGATATGGGATTTGGCTTTGGATGGTAAGGACGCGTTTTTACCAAAAAAGTAGTATTATCGCTAACCAAGAAAAATGCATTTTTCTTATACATCTTTTGAAAGAAATTGACCCCTCATTTTGTTTCTTGTGCTTAGGGCTATCAGATAAGCCTATTTTTATTCTTTTTATGATGTTTGAAAATTTGACTGACCTCCCTACTTTATTAAAAAAATCTATCACCCTGAAAAGACATAATAACTGGTTGAGATTGGTATTCACCAGATGATGTCAACCGAACGCTATCAAACCAATTTTCGTAATCGAACAATCGATTTTCATCGAACTAATCGAACGATAACTGTTCGATTACCGTCAACTGCTCTAACTAGGGACGATCTGAAAAACATGGGACGGCAATTGGGACACCATTGCACCGAACCAAGTCATTTGATTTGAGTTAATGAACGGTGTTCATGGTTTCAGCCCCCCCCTTAAAATAAGGGGGGACTTAAATTTTTGAAAAAAGCTTTAAGGGGTCAAATTTTTGGAAAATCTGAAGTAAGGCAGGGGGGGGGGGCACGCAGTTACTACAAGACATGATGTGTAGTAAGTGCTTTTTCAACACTTTTTTTCAGGACAACCACCCTTTGCAGTTACTACACCTTGGTAGTAACTGTTTTCAGAAAAGATTTCCAGGTACCACCCCTGTTTTTGAGTGATATCATCAAAAACATGCTCAAAATTACCCTAAATTGCGATTATTTTTCAACCTAAAGCCATTTTTGTGCTAGATTTTCTTTTAATTTACTTGGTTAACAGCTGTTGAGAACATTTTAATGATAATTAGAGAAAGCATAATTTCAAAGTTGGGTCTGAGAAATTTTTTTTCGTCCATTTATAACAAAAATATTTTTTTTAACAAAGAATTTTTTCACAAAAAAATTCATTTTTTGTGAAAAATTTTGAAAGTTCTTTAAAAAAATTAAAATATAAGCACTTACTACACCAAAAGTGCTAGTTTTAGTTTTTGGTACCACCCCCAAACAGCAGTTACTACACTGTGTAATAACTGTTTTCATAACTTCTGAATGCAGTACCACCACGGTAGTAAGTGTCATACTGTCTTGTAGTAACTGCGTGCCCCCCCCCCCGGAGTAAGGGGGGCTAGGGCTTAAGGGCACCAAAGAAACAAATAAATATTATCTGAGGGGGGAGTAATTTTTGACAGTTGAGAAGAATTTCCTATTCTTATTTCAGACTCAATTCTTTTCTCAAGAATCTGTATTTCAGCCAAATGCATTAAAATTTGATTTTTTTTCAAATTCGAATGTTTCTAAAATCTAATCGAATATCTTGTAAAATCGAATGCTTTCTAAAATCGAATGTTTTCTAAAATCGAATGTTTTCCAAAATCGAATGTTTTCTAAAATCGAATGTTTCCTGAAATTGAAAAAATGATCTCTTTAAAAACAAACCTTTGTTTATATTTTATGTTCGCTTTGTCAGATTTATGTTATGGAGAAATATTTACAAATATGGTGTAGAAAAATTGCAAAATCTAATAAACTTTTTTAGCTGCTCATAAGATTCTTATCAAGGTTTACAAGTTATGTTTGCTGTTGGTAAAAAAGATGAAAAATTGTTGTTTTTTGCATTGCTACTCTTGTTTGTCTTGTTCGTCTTGTCTACTTCACACGGTTTGCAATTCGAGTGTTTTTTAAATTAGATGACAAATGACTTCTTTTTTATTCTTTTATGTAATCTGTTTTTTTTAGTATGATAACAAACTTTTTAAAAAAAACTAATAATAATGAAAATGCTGCTCCAGATGATGAACCAGCCCTTAAAAAGGCAAAAAGGACACAAGAAGCGCAATTCGGAAAACGGCTTTTGCCCAAAGATAACAAAGAAAGGGTGGAGAGAATGGCATTAAGCAAGGCGTCGGGGAAATGGAGAATTTTGAAGAAATTACAGTAAATTATACTTTAAACATTTTTAATATATGATAGCAGTGATCTTTTACTTATTTTGTTGTTAGAAAAATATTTGCTTTGATAAAAACCGTACTCATGATACACAATATTCTCTAAATTTGCTGCATTTCTTCAACATTTAAAATTTAAGAAAAAATTGGGGGAAAGATAAGGGGGAATAAAGATAAGGGGGCTGCTTCGGGGAAATGGCGGACGATTTTCGCGCGAAATTAAAAACCTTAAAGGTGATAACTTTCAAAACAAAGAGATTTAACAGTAAGTATACAGACCAGATATCAACCAGTCCATGTTTTGACCAATCGTCCCAAGTTAGAGGCAGATTGATGGTACCGAAGAGAACGAAACAGTAATCAAACTTTTACTTTAATATATTTATTGTTTGATTGTTCGTTGTTCGGTTGATGTCTGTATTGTTTCTGCTGAAAAGCTACTAATTATCTATGAAAGATCTTTGAAAACCCTGTACTAAACATCAACCTGTCAGATGGTTTACAACCTGTTTTTCAACCCAGACTTGGGTAGATTTTGTTTTGTCAAAGCCCAAAAACTCCCAGCCAGACCAGACGTTACTAATCGATAAAATTGATTATCGATTAAAAACGAGAATCTATAAATAATTAATTGATTGATTAAATATCGATTAAAAACGATAATCAATAGCTACTGTAGGATCGTCTAATATTGACATACGTATTCTAATCTCGACATAGCTGTAGGCTGGTCTTCGAAATAAAAAATTAAACATAAACAAATACATACCAAAGTTATCAATCAATCACTAAATTGTACTCTCCCTATCACGTCACAGATTGTTAATATAATATGAGAAATGTGAACTGTTATTACTTATATTTGAAAAAAACACTTTAACAATGTAGTAATCACAAAAAAACTAATTAGCATGCTTTCAACGAAAATGCCCAAATCACAACAACATTTTGCACGCGAGGAATTTTTTAGCAGACCTTTTTACCGTGAACCGAAAATAATTAAAAGAACCCGGTTTCTTTATGAATTTATAACCATAATCTATAAATAATCTGCGCCTAAAGAATTGTGAGTATTGATTATATCGATCAGATATAAGATATCGATTATATCAATTAGATATCGAGTTTCATCGATATTATCGATTAAAAATCGATAGGGTCAAGGTATCGATTATATTGATATTAATTGATATTATCAATTATTAACACTGTAATCGATATTATCGATTAAAAATCTATGGTGATAATTTAATTGAGTGCTAAAAAATTGTGAGTATCGATTACCGTGTAAGTTGGTCTAATCTCGACATACGCCTTCCAATCTGGACACCGGATCTGTAAAATAATCAAAACAAACCTTGAATGAAATTCTTGGTATCATTCTTATCAAACAAGTTCATCCATCAAACTAGAAGTTCAGTAAACATTGCAATCCTTTCAATTAAAAAAACAGCCAAATTATAAGCAGTTTTACAGAACACACGAAACGCATGCAAACTTCCTTGTAACTTTCTCGTGTCCATCATTAAAATTTTACAACTTTATTATGCTTCAAGTCACGTGATAAAAATAATTTGCGCGCTTAGTCGACCTGGTTTCCATTTCCTTATTATTTATTGCAAGCACATGCTCTAGGCGCTAGGAGGCCGCGTTAAACTAATAAAGAAACCGGGTTCTTTTAATTATTTTCGGTTCACGGTAAAAAGGTCTACTAAAAAATTCCTCGCATGCAAAATTGTTGTTGTGATTTGGGCATCTTCGTTGAAAGCATGCTAATTAGTTTTTTAGCGATTACTACATCGTTAAAATGTTTTTTTCAAATATAAGTAATAACAGTTCACATCTATATATTAATAGCGGTGCTTTGTGTGTCTGTGTGTCACCACTTTCGTTTTCGCTTTGTTTGTGTTTCAAAATTATGACTTTTAGTCTCTTGCTCCACAAATTTGTTCCATTGGATTCGCGCCATTTGCAAAAGATCGGATAGAGCTTGGTTTAGACTTTATTCAGCCTTTGTTTTGAAATTTAAGGCCCATCTACATTTTAGTAATTTTAATTTCTGCCCCAGAGTTGTCTTTTTCTCTCTTCTTTTGTTTTGAATGTTTTCGAATGTATTTAACGATCGTATTTATAAATGACATTCGAATTCTTTTCAAAACAAAACAATTTCATTTCATAGAAAAGAATATTTCAAAAGTAAATCAAAACATAAAAATCAAAAAGTTTGTGGACAACAACAGCATTCAAAGGACGATATCAAGCAAGAGAAGAAATTAGTTCACTTCTTTCTTCTTATAAAAATATTCAAGTCGTCGTTTAGTCTGTCATTTTTATGTTTAAATTCGAAAAATTATGCCAAGGGTTTAAAAAAGCAACTTTAAATTGTCTTATTTTTTTTCGATCTGATAAAAAACAAAGAGTTGCACTATTCTTTGTGACCTTCCCACTTTTTTCTGAAAAATTGTCATTTAAACTGGACGGTATATTTAACGCGAGCGAAGCGAGAAAAATAACTACCTGCAGAGTCGTTTCAAACGACACTGGTACAGTAAACGATGCTCTTTCTGATAACTTTTGACTTAATCAAAAAATTATGTCACGGGGGACAGTACACGATCCAAATATGGTTAAAAGATAAGACACCCGAGGAAGGTTAGAGTTAAACGTTGTAGAGATTTCTTCTTTTTTTTGATCGCTTTTTTAAGCCAGCTTCAACATCCAAAGGACTTTTAGTGCGTTCAGCTACAGCTTAACCGGCGTCACGCTGGATACCGGCTAGTTTTTCATATTATATTAACAATCTGTGACGTGATAGGGAGAGTACAATTAAATGATTGATTGATAACTTTGGTATGTATTTGTTTATGTTTGATTTTTTATTTTGAAGACCAGCCTACAGCTATGTCAAGATTAGAAGACGTATGTCGATATTAGACGATCCTACGGTAGCTATTGATTATCGTTTTTAATCGATATTTAATCAATCAATTAATTATCGATTAGCTATCGATTTTAATCAATAATCGATTTTATCGATTAGTAACGTCTTGGCCAGAACATCCAGTCTGGAAATTGCGGCTTGTGCGCTTGATATTAGGGAGGTCGAGGCTCGCGCCTGCGGCAGTAACAAAAGCAGGACTTTTGAAAAAAAATCTTCAAACTTACATAAATCCAGGAAGGAAAAGTTTTCTAGCACAAATTCTTTTTCCAACTTCAAGAGAATTTATTCAGCTTTCTTTTGCTAAAGAAATTATCAAGATATGTCTTTTCGTTCTTTCAAAATTTGAAAATGAGTACTCGCGAGTGCGCTTTTTCAAACGTCTTGTTCACGGCACAGGAAATTTTTTTACCGGGGGTTACTAAAATCAAAATCTGCTGATTTCAGCAGATCACAGACTGGTGAAAGCTTCTTCATAAAGACGAAAGACATGTATCTATTTTTCGGATCCGGTATGCGGGAATAGTGTCAGGACCTGCAGGCGACCTGGTAGGGTTGGGTATGGATGTGGTTTGGGTGTGGTTACGTATCAGATTGGCTAGGAATTGGGTTATTATCAGTTAGGGTTAGGGTTGGAGTTGGAAACAAGCACTCTTTTGTGATTTTCTCTTAATACAGTCTGGTCTGCAGTTTGTACAATATAGATAGCCGTCAGAAGCGCAATCCTGGCATGAATCCGTGGCGCAGTGGATAAGGCATTGGGTTTCATAACATAGGAACTTTGCATTTAGTGGGTTCGAATCCCACCGATGGCGATTTGCCGGTAAGTCATTCAGTAAGTTAGAAAACATAGAAAATAACTCTCAAAGAACCAGAAAGTCAGAAAAACTACTAAAGCTTTTTTTGCTTGAGAGTCAAGTAAACGATATAGCGCTTTCGCAGCATTAATCTTTGATATGCATTTTGGCGAAAGCTAGTGTGACTAACTGACGGGATAAAGAATAAAAAGAATACCATATTATGTAAGATTCAAATCATTCTTACTTTTTAATAATTTTCCTAACTTAATTGGAAAATAGATGAATAACTTTTATATTTGAACAATATATATTTGAATAAAGATGAAGATTTTTAAATTTGTTTGCTAAAATAAGGAATTTAAAATATAAATATTGGGTCCTGAAATTACACGCGCGATCGTAGCAAGCTTTCGAAAATCTGGCCCGAACATGGTCCGAAACTGCGCGGGCCTGCGCGGGCCATTTTTAAAAAGTATTAATCAAGAGGCCCGAACATGTTCGGGCCATGCCGTGGGTCGTGTATATATATAGTTATCAAAGGGTAACAATTTTGCGATAATTAATCATAAATGTCCGCCGTACAAGATTCCTCGTATGCAACACCAGACTGACACCAGACTTTATTGTGTCTGGTGTAGCAAAAGGATGCTTTTTGCCACCATCAGACAAAAACACTAGACTGTCCGGTGCGTCGACAGGGTCGTCAATCTAGCTTGTTCAACTCCCTCCTAAAATAATTGAGGATTTTAAGTGGATGCCCTGGTAAAAATGGTAGACAAGTTACTTCTTGCTTCTCGTTTCCTGATGAACCCAGTCAGGACCTCTTTGGTCTTTTTTAACATTAGTTCAGATAGAATAAAAACATACCTGATCAACACAACCAAACCTTCTGTCTTGCGTTACTCTTTCCTTCACAACAACTTTCGTTTTTGCTTATGTAGGTTTTAAATTCCACAAGTAATGAACCTCTTATAGCTTTATCCGAATAAATCTGGTTGAAAACCTTCTATCAGGTTTCATTCCGTACGTTTTTTATCCACGTGGTGAACCGGTTTCCCCGATTTCCCGATAATTAAAAATTGGAACTTTCCAATTATTTTTCGTGAAAATTTACCGTAATCTAACGCTAATATAATCTAGATAGGAAACAAATATTAAATTTGATCTTTTTTTTGCTCGTATTTGTAAATTTCAAGATAAAAAGAACTATCTACGAATTATTTTCTTTAACGGGCGTTGAATCAACATTGACATATTTAATGATGTCATAATCAATGCCGTGCATATTTTGTCAGCGCCGTGCATATTTTGTCAACATCCTTTTCATTGGATAAATACCACTAAAATATACAAGATAAGTAAACATAAATTTATCGCCCGCGAGCAGGGCTTAGCTAAGCGCACCTCTCTTATTCATTATCTAAGAATTAAAGCCGGCAAAGATTACCGCGGGGCTGATAGCGGACGAAGGTTTTTTTGAAGATATTTTCAGTTATAATCCAAGGTAGAACAAACTAAACATAGAAAGGGGGTATTTTTTAGTGCTTTATACGATGATCGCTATTTTTTTTGAATTCTATGTTTAGATTTTTCTACCCAGCCTGCTATGTACGCGCGCCCTGTTGCTAAGACCTTTGCTTGAAATCGAAAGCGAAACCAAGATTTTTTAGCGCACACTGCCGTTTGCGTAATATCGATAAAGTGAAATGAGGTCCTGACTGGATGAACCCTGTGCCTGTCCTGCTGGCTGTGTTCAACAACATGAATATGATATGCTGATATGCAGGCGTACCATTTTTGTTTTGATTTAACTTTGTATTTTAATGACCAGCCAGGTCATTCATTTGAGGGCTATGCATGTTTGCCTCCACTGATGCAAGTTACCCAATCTCACGGTACCTACTGCTACTCTACATTAGAATGCTCACCTTATGTGTTATGGAATGGAGGAAGACCATCAAAAGCATATCCAAGTATTACAAGTAAGCATTTACAAGGCAAATCTATGTTTTACAGATAACATACCGTATACATCATATACAATAACGATTTTATTTTTTTTACACAATTTTGAAACTTATTTCAAGTTATTTCCTATCCTCCATCTTTTCTAGTCGGGTCCATCTATAAATTATACCTGATAAATCGTCATTTTTTTCGGAGTGCCTATAACTTACACTGTGTAGTATGTAGTGAAGTTACGCTTTTATAATATGAAATAGTATAATGTCATGGCATTTGCTGATTGTACCCGACTGACATTAATTGAAGATTTTCGGGAAAATCGGGTATAATTATCGGGTTGTGACGAAATAGAGGAAGGGTGGGAAGGGCGGCGCCTTAACAAAGAGCCGAAAAGATGCAGATAAATAATTCCTGTAAAGTTAAGCATGAACATGATATTATATGAACATATTAACTAAACGTAAACGACACTACTGGATGTCTATCTTGTCCCTTTGAAGCAAGCTTCGTTTGCCGAATGTTTTTCAAATTTTATTTGTTTAAATTGATTAGCTAAAAGGATTGATCGAGCTTGAACATTACTCGTTATTACAAGCAAGAGAATTATTCTCCAATTTTTTCATAAATTTACAAGATGTTTTGTCAACATTTTTATGTTAGTTAATAAAATATTGTTCATACGAAAACAGCCAGCGAGGCGAACTGTTTTTCCGATGTGTTCTGAGAGCATATTTCAGCTAGAAATTTTGATCTGTTCTAATCAGATTTTCGAAAGTTAATCAGCTAAAAATGTCTAGAAATGATGATCGATGATGTGTTCTGACGAGACAGGGGTATATAATCAAGTTCATCTAAGTGGGGGTGGGCGTACAGTATTTCAGAATTACGGAAATCGACCCTTTTTTCTTCGGAATTTCGGAAATCGGGCAAAATTCCTTCGGTATTTCGGAATGCTGAAATTGTTTTGTTTGGTGCGGTATCGGAAATCAATGAATTTTTGCTTCGAAAGTTTTTATCCCCTTTTTTCGGAATTCCATACATGAAAAATAAAATTTCATGAAAAATTAGCCAAAACGAGGAAAAATGCCCAAAAGAATCGGCATCAGAGAATTGCAAGTATTTTTTTACGGAAATTCGGAAATTTTGACAAAATTATTCGGCATTTCGGAAATCGCAAACCCTGTACGCCCCCCAACATCTAACGTGTTCTTGTTGGCTAGGTAACCCTAGAAATTTTCGGAACACATCTTTCATGGAAAAAAACAAGTTTGTCTCGGTGAGTTGTTTTTCCTAGATCTTAGAACGCGTCTTAACACTTCAAACCATAAAGTAGTGATAAGTTTAGGAAGACAAACAGTGCGATAAAGGTTTTTGAAATTGAAAAGTCATAACATTTGGTCTCCTAGAAGACAAGAACACATATTTCTAAAAAATCTCTTCGCCGGCTGCTTCTGAAAAGATAGTTTGCTCCAAAGTAGGGAGTATATTGAATCGAGCACTTCAAGAACATTTTGAAATGTATCACATATCGTTTTTACAATTGCTTTGCAACGATTAAGCAGGTTTGAAACGACCTTTGTTGATTCATAACTAGAAATGTATGGTTTGGGCTATATTGAACACGAGCTGAAAGCATCAAGACTGAAATAACTTCCTCACTAAATATCTCAGTGCAGTGGCAAGTGGCATAAAGTTAACCTCGTCGAAAAAATTTTCGAAAGAAGGTTTCCTTTGAGGCTGCTGCCCGATGGATACTATCTATAGGTCCTATAGATTTGCGATGTGACGAGAATTTCTCTCAACTTTCAGCTAAAGTTTTTCAGCTTTGGTACTTTTAGGACCCTGCCAAAGATTTATGGTTTTACTGCCGTGAGGGCTTTCGAACGTGTAAAAAAGGAGCCCTCGTGACTCACATTTCCTTTTATAGATACTCTGTCAAAAGATCTTTAAAAGCAAGTGATACTTATTTTCCATCCCAAAAGCATTACGATCACTAAGATCAGCTCTGCACAAACCTTCAAACGTACGTCCTTTACCGAAGAAAAAACCAAGACGATTGAAAAAGGAGTAACCAAAAGTGCTGATTTATTGTTGAGCACAATTCAGAGAGTTTCCAAGGCAACCGAATTCATTGACCGGTGGGTTTGCAGAAGGGTATAGAGTACTGATTATCATCGAAATGGATTACAATTGAAGGAGAGATTGATAATAACCATGCTCTGGTTAGCGATTTTGATTTTATGTTTGAGCTTTAGGATATTTTTGTTGGACAAGATCCTTTTGATGATGTAGACTATCATGACAACAAAGAACTGTCGATAAGGATATGCTAAACTACACTTCAAAGATGATCTTTTTATCTGCGTCGCTGAAAACTCAACTAAAAAATGTCATCAACGCTTAAAAAAAGAGTCAGCGATGATAGGGAATCATAACATGAAGATCTGTGTCTTTTATTTCCATTCCATCGAAGTAATATTACCATGATCAAGAAAGTTTTAAAAGATAAATCACTGTAACTATGTAGCCATAACTTCAGTTAAAAGCATCGAAATGTAGTATAGTTGTCCTTAAAAGGACTAAGAAATGATTTAATGGTAATTTAAAGTTTGTTAGGGCTGGTTTTTATCCTAAAAATTTAGGTTTTTGAGGAAACTTCTCAAGAAAAACATCCAAACTCAGGCAACTGCGAACTAGAAATTGGCATATTTACTCCCTGATTTGACACCTGTATCCCTGATGCCAGATAATGAAAACCACAGATTGCTTTCCTCTATTATCTATCAGAAAATATCAATGTTTCCAGTAGTTAGAAATCAAGTTTTGTACACCTTTATACTTTTTTATGGGTCAAATGGGCCCCAAAATCAATAAAAATTGATAAAATCCACTAAAACGGACAATTTTACCCCCTGGTTTGTCCAGTTGCACTCTGAATGTGATAGTTTCAAGTCAGAATTGTAATTTTCCAGAGTATATTACACAAAAATCAAGTTAAAACTATTTTCGAAGATATTTTAGGCGAGATAAGCAGTGATTATGTAAAAATTCAATAAAATGGGCATTTTTACCCCCTGAAGCGTCAAAAATAAAACTAAAGTCTGTCTCGAAATAATTTGCAGCTGGAGAAAAAAATGGCTGTAACCTTTGATGGAATTCGAATCAAGTTGCGATTTTGTGCTCGTTAAAAAGATATTCGTGAGTGGGATATTATCAAGTAAAAAAATTGAGAAAAAAAAGGAATATGAAAATGAAAAATGAAGAAGAAAAAAATCAACTTTTTGTAGAAATGTGGTATAATTACCATTTTCACAGAAGTGACCCTTCAATCTTAGATCATCATCAATGTGAAAAAACTTTTCAAAAATATTCATTCAATCAAAAGATATCAAACAAAGTTTATTGCTGGTTGATCGACAAAAGGCTGTTTTTTTGTCGTTTTTTACCAGTTTTTACTATTTTTTAGAGTCAACCAGCAATAAACTTTGTTTGATATCTTTTGATTGAATGAATATTTTTGAAAAGTTTTTTCACATTGATGATGATCTAAGATTGAAGAATCACTCCTGTGAAAATTGTAATTATACCACATTTCTACAAAAAGTTGATTTTTTTCTTCTTCATTTTTCATTTTCATTTTCCTTTTTTTTCTCAATTTTTTTACTTGATAGTATTCCACTCACGAATATCTTTTTAACAAGCACTTAATCGCAACTTGATTCGAATTCTATCAAAAGTTACAGCCATTTTTGTCTCCAGCTGCAAATTATTTCGAGACAGACTTTTTAAATACAGTTGACAAGAAATTTTTCTGGTGTATCGCATCAAATTTTATCATAACACAAAGTTTGTGCCTCATTTAAAGTTATTTTGGTAGGTCCCAGCCTTATAAAGTGTCAAAATTCAGTGAAAATACCCAAATTTTCCCTATTCTGCCCCAGGTAAACCCCCAAAAATAATTTTTCGCAAAAATCTTTTGCCAATGATGATCAACAATCTATCTTGAAACTTTTGGCAAAGTTTCAAAGCAATTGGTCAATTCATTCATGAGATATAGCAAATTATATCATACATGGAAAGATTTCCTTAGCAAATCTTTACAAGGGGTAAAAAGTACCCCCTAAACTCGGGCCCAATATGAAAAATTGACCAGGAGTTAGCTTTGGGGACCGACCACTTCTTAAACTAGGATAGTTGAGGATTCCAAAAATATATAGTTTATCCTGTAGAATCTTAGGTTAGGCAAAAGTGCTTATTTAAGGAGATATAGGATTTGGCTCCCGGACTAGGATGTCATTCGATTCCCGAATCCCAAGAAGAAAACAACTTGGAGATCCTATTTCTAAAAAGCTGAAGTTGAGCTCATCAATGATACTGCTCGAAAATATTTTCTTGTGTTGAAAGTGGTCAGTAAGATCACCTCTCATTTACATGCTCTCGACCGACCATATTATTCCTCGCTCTCGACTGTCATCTTATCTTAAAATAATTTGCCTTTACATGGTCGAGGAAACTGGTCTGGAAGCTTGGTCTGGAATTCTTCTTTGGAAAAACTGTTGATGAAATCAAAGTACCCTTCTGTTTTGATTTAACCAAAAGTTTTCCCCAAAGGCCTCATCGTATATTAATTCCTATAAAATTCGGCTTCTAACGGTACGAGCAAGCTTGTCCCACCCTTTCAAGGTTCACCTCTAAGCAAATTGTTGCCAGACAAATATATTTTCCCGGATGAGAATATTTGGAATTCTCCATGTCGGGGATCAAATTTTAGAATATTTTTCACAATCTTGGAAGGTTTTTTGGGAGTTTGGATATGAAGTGAAACTGATAGAATTATTCACTCGGTTTAAAGAAATGAAAAAAAAAAAAAAGAATTAAATGCGTTAAGATGTCTTTATTTTTTTAATAAATATACAATGATTTTTGAAGTACTATTTTTTTTCTAAAGAAAGGTACGTCATTTATAAAAGAATGACTTAGAATTCCATAATCAAATAAAAAACAATCAGTCAATCAAAGAGGGTGAGTGAATTTAAAGATAGAAAAATAATAAAACAAATACGTAATAAACAATAACCATTTAATAAAAACAAGATTCTTTTATTATATACAAACAGCAATTCTTTTCTACTGTCTCCAAACAATGAGTTTATTTTTTCCCCAAAATTAATTTAGAGTGTTCAGCCTTTTAAGCAAAATTTACAAGTCAGGAACAGAGTGATCCATCAACTTCTTGACGAGACTATCAGACATACTATAAAAGAAAGAAATTAAGATAATTTAGTCAGAAATACAATATTTCAGTTTTTTTTTCATTCAATGCTTGCTACAATCCTTCAAGAAATATTTGAGACAAAAGGGAAATCCACCGGGGTGTTTTGAAACCACAATCGATTTGTAAGTGCTCTAAAGTAGGTTCGAAGGGTAGAGTTTTAACTCTGAGTTTTAACGCTAGACTTAAGACTTAGTACCTTAGGATCTGAGGATCCAAAAGTTCAAAAATGGTCCAGTAAGGCTCCGAATCTAGCCTGGAAGTCTGCCTACCCGTCTCAAATTGAAATATTCGATTAAATTAAAGAGATAGCCCAAAATCGGCTTTTTCGCCCGAACTTTAAATCTCGAAAAACGTCAAAATAACCGGAATTCTCAATATATTTCTTGAAAGATTGTAGGTCTTTCCAAATTCATATAGCGCAGAAATCATACTTTACGAAAAGATACTACGTAAAATAAAAAAATCTGCACATTAATTCTCGTCATTTTTTGACTTTTAATATAGAGAGCCTCTTCGACCTACATTTTAAATCCAAAAAATTCTAGTTCTTACCATTTGACCATATGCTCGTAGATGAAACTTGGCATGATTGTGATCGTTAAACTTCTTTCTGATTCCGATAAAATCTTTGAGATTTCCTTATCCTGAAAAAGATACAAAAATAAATATTTTGATAAAATCAATCAGTCAACTATAACAACTACTCTAAAATTTAATAAATGTCAACAAAATTCAATAAGATAAGAATAAATTGCTAAAAATACTTTTACTTTAACACTGCCATAAACCAATCCAATGTGTATAACATCCCTAGCGAATCGCTTAACTTAAAAAAATCCAAACGAAATTAATCTTACATTGAGTCCCACAACATTTTGACCATTGACTTCCAATAAATTATGCTCGATCAATAAACCATTTCTAGCTGCTGAAGAGTCTTTGACGATGGAGTTGATTTTACCATTTTTGTAAATAAAACCAACGTGACCTACACTGTCTTTTTGCATCGTGATAGCTCGTTCAAAAGGCCTGTCTCTAACAGCTAATTCGATTCTTTCAGCTGGTTGTTTTTTGATCAATTTCATAACCTTATCACGGTCGAACCCGGCAAGAGTTTCACCATTAATCTGTAAAATTTGGTCTCCAAATCTTAATCCAGCCATAGCTGCTGGTGATCCCTTTTGTACAAATGAGACAAAAACACCTTTGTTAACGTGTTGCACACGAATTCCCATCTTTCCTTTTTGATCTTTACAAGCGATAATTTGTCGAATGCCTTGTTTTATTTCTGATCGCATCAATCCCATGTTTTGGTTACCAGTGACTGGAGCAACCATCTGTTGGGATGGAGCTTGGTACTGTACAACTTGCTGAAGGTAAAGTAAATTTAATCAAATATTAATAACAAATTAAGTCTTTTCCCATATACACGATACTAAAAATCAAATTTAAAAGGAAAAATTTGAAATCATAGAAAATTAACCCCACCAAATAGACTTCCTATAGTGCACCTGTTCATATAGAACCATCATCTTGTATTTGTTACCAAAATTGATCTTGTTTAGGCTATCATTGAGACTTCATTAGTCATATGCTATCAGATGTCAATGAATTTAAAAACTTCATTAAGAAAAGCAAATCAAAGTTTCTATGTTTTATTTCTTTTTCCAAAATATTAGCAATATAATTGATTTGAAGATGAATGAATCTGGATACTTACCCCACTGGTAGATGGCATGTTTTGTTGGAGTGTAGCCTGAGAAATTTGTAGGCCCATGAAGTCATTTAATGATGGGTACAAACTAGAGCTCTACAAAATGAAAAGGGGATAATATAACTAGATATAAAATGAATAATAATTCATTAAAAAGATTAGGAATTTTGTTCTAGATTCTGGAAAAGCCTGGAAAAGCCAGGAAAAGCCTTTACGAAATATCCACACAATCAATTTATACATCACATTAAATTTTTTTCTCACTATTTTAGGGTTTGAGTTTTTGGTTTCTACGCACTCATCTCAGTTGGTAATGCTTACCATTGGAGTATCAGGTGCAATTGACCCAGATGCAATTGCTTGTTGATGATGTTGTGTTTCTTGATATGCCTGTGCCTCCACCTAAAATAAAAAAAAAATTCATCAGATGTTACTGTATTTAAAATTTAGATTTTGATCCAGGGCTGCAAATAAGCGTCGGTCATTGGTCAATGTCCGACTGAAAAAGCTATTTGACCGACTGTGTCGGCTTTTGTGTCGGTCATGATGTCCGAATGAAAAAAGGAATAAACCATTAACTTGAGAGTTGAAAATAAATCTCTTACACCCCTGTCTCTTACTTAGCCTATTCTTTTAATACTCACTTCCTTTGTAGCTTTCAGGGTGTTTCTAAGTTAACTTTTATCGATTTGCTTTCTTCGTTACTTTCTTTGTTTCTAAGATCACTTTTATCAACCCGCTTTCTTTGTAACTCTTTCGAGGGTGTTTCTAAATTACTTTTGTCAACTTGCTTTCTTCGTAACCTTCGTTGTTTCTAAGATCACTTTGTATCAATTTGCTTTCTTTGTAACTTTCAAGGGTGTTTCAAAGTTAACTTTTATCGACTCGCTTTCTTCGTAACTTTCAAGAGTGTTTCTAAGATCACTTTTATCAATTCGCTTTCTTCGTAACTTTCAAGAGTTTTTTTAAGACCATTTTCATCAATTTGCTTACTTCATAACTTTCAAGAGTGTTTTTAAGTTAACTTTTATCGACTCGCTTTCTTCGTAACTTCCAAGGGTGTTTCTAAGATCACTTTTAACGAATCAATTTCTCTGTTATATACAGTAACAAACTGTTCGAAGGTAACTTTTATTTTTCCTACTCGCTTTCTCTGTAACTTAAAAAAAATATATACACTGAATGACCGACAGGATTTCATTTCTGTCGGACATGATGTCCGATTGACTAAAAATATTTATTTGCAGCCCTGTTGATCTATCTAATTTCAATTTTCTGAGTAAAAGTGGTGTTGTCCACTCTGCAAACAAAAATAGTGCGACTTTAATGAAAGGTGAATCCAATTGTCTCCAATTACAGAGCTATTAGTCCTTTAGGAGACAGCCTTTTGACTAACTAATAACTACACTGTAAATTATCAACTCCAAGTAGTAAAAATGGGTTCAATCCTTTCAAGGGAACTGATTTTAGCGGGAACTAAGTTTTGTGGTTGAAAAGAAATTGAAAAAATTGCATTTTATGGGAATTAATTTTTGCGGTTTTGCCCTATTTTAGACCCATTTCTTTCATTTTCCCATGGATTTCTAAACATTTTTGAAGGAAAATAGCAATATTTGTAATTCGAAGGTTCTAATTTTTGCGGTTTTGCCAAAAAAACAAAAATCAGCTCCCTTAAGGTAGGTAACAGCTGGCTGTCTTCTAGAAGACAAGTCAATCATGGCATTATCATTAAAAAATTTATGCTATAGAAATCAGTTATTCAATAGATCGAGGCCTTCTTCTAAATTAATATACTCAAAGCTTAACCTTGATGCACGACCCTCATATGGCCCAAATTTTTTCAGGTCATGTTCCGGCCAAAATGGCAAAACATTTGAACAGAAGCTACAAAATTTTGGATATCTGCCTGGCCCAAATCTGCACAGACCAGCTCAGGTTTTGTTCAGGACTTTTTCAAGTTCAAAATTAAGTAATTAACACATCATGCTATAGGTTAACTAATATATATAATTATTTAATAAAAACTAATTTTTGTGGGAACAATTTTTTAACTGAGATCCATGAAAATTAGTTTATGCAAATTTTAGTACCACCCAAAGATATAAAATAGTGGAATAAGTTTTTCTAAATAGAATTGTATTAAAAGGTCAACTGCTTTTTACTGTAAGTTGGTCTAATGTTGAGAAAAGGCTATTATTTTCCATTCAAGCTTCTTTAGAGATACAGACCCAAGGTATTGCCCAAACATACCCATTAACTTTTTTGTGTCATGTTCAGGCCATAATAGCAATTTTGCTTAAAAATTCTTTCGGTCCTAACATTGATGGTCAGGCCACAAAAATTTGGATTTTCACCTTCATAAAAACTGGGTCATGTTCAGGACTTTTTCAAGTTCAAAATTGTCAAAAAGTTCAAGCAAGTTTAGGTTATATATATCATAGGTAGTAGAAATACCAATAAATAGAAGATTGGTCACTTCAAAACTTAATGAGAAGGGGCTTGAAGGTGTAATTTGGCTCCTTTGTTGAAAGTACAAGAGAAAAGAGTAAGAGCCAGAACCAGATACCCGCTGACACCCCCTCTAATGTCTAAATATTGTTCAACACATTTTTTGGAAAATATCATCGTCTGTACCAAAATTTTGGGAAAAGTCTCTCTAAGGGTTCTTGGAGAGGGTTTATACAATCAGAAGTTTATCCGAGCTTACATATACTTGGCATGAATGTTTTGTTTGTAAATGTCAGACAGGACCAAAGGGAAATATAAAATGAGACAGTGTAGACCTAACTCTTCATACAAAAATTACGGAAAACGCATATTTGGACTTTGTACCCTATGCTGTACTCAAGCACTTGAGCCAAAATCCCACAAAGGCGGGACAAAAATCAGTTTTTTGAAGTTTGCAAAAAAACGCCACATAGAAGATCTTTCAAATTCAGTATGTGAATAGAACAGTAAAAAATACAACTTTTCAATTTTTCCTTTTTTTGCAAAAGTTCTAGGAATGAAAATAAAGGGATAATGATAATTGAATATTATCCATTGATGATCCGCAGCACTATCGTAAAGCTAGAATTGCTTCGCGTACTCTTCGCCACAAGCTTTAAGCCTAAGGCAAATCGCGTATTACGAATAACCTCTAAAAAACCATATTTTTGTTGTGATGATTTGAGCGGGCAAAATTTCTGTACAAACCAAAATATGGCTTCGTTGGAATACCGGTTGAAACACTTGTGTCGCTTGAGAAAATGACTGACAGATTGAAGTTTTTCATCACCGCGGTCCTCTGCGAGAGTTCTCGGCTCAATCCTCGGACCGCGCTAAAAATGGTAGACTGAGCTGTGATAGATTCATTTCGATGGAAGTTGTTGGAATGTTTACAAGGCTCTTGACAGAATATTGTTTGTTTTATTGTCAATGATGACAGTGCGCCGTTATAAATTTTGTTAGATCTGACAAATTGATGTTTGTAAGTGCACTTTATAGTTTTGATTCCCAATGAAGAATCATATTCTGGTTTTCATGTTATTAGATGCTGTTTTAGAGCTTTAGAGCTACACTGTGAGAGGAAAGTGAAAGTAAAAAGTGCAGGCCAGGGATGCCACCCATCAGCAGAGCGACCTGTAGAAGAAAAAGTAAAACTTACATGTTTGGCAACAGACATATCTTCCAATGATGGGTAGAGAGACATCTTTGAATTTTTATGATCACTTGTTCTTCAGCAAGTTGTGCGATTCGATTAATAGAAGATTATGACAGTAGAGTCAACTTTTATTTGTCAACCCAAAACGAAAGAATTTCGCAGAGCGAAGCAAGTTTGTTTACAAAATTTCATAATAAGGACTGGTAATTAGTCATGTGATAAAGATGACATCATTTTATTACGTAATGCGGGGGTGATAAAGAGGGCGTTTTTTCGATGTCGCCTTTGACTAAAAAAATGCGCGTAAACAAAAAAAAATGGCGGGAGTTTTTGTGTTTTTTTCTCATCAAGTCTCCAGATTTCACTTGTGTCTGTTTGCGTCAGTATGATCCTGTTTGTGTTTGTGTTGTGTTTATTTGGCATATGTTCAACTAGAAATACTATTTGACTGTTTGACCCTTCTGTACCTAATAGTCAAATAACGATTTCTCTTTTAAGAATTTTTTAAAATCTCTTTTTTTTTTTCTCTTTCAGTTCAGACTCTGTCTGCTGCCACTTGATATAATCAATAAATTTTTCCAATCAATAATAACCAGATAGATTGGATATCGATTGATTATCGGTATGTCTTGAATTTGAAAAAGAAGTTATTGATTGTTTGGATGGTTTAAAGACTGACTGAAAGAGAAGCACTGATGGATGGAGCAAAATGTTTTTGTTTACTATCAGAGCGCCGTCAAAGCACAAAGGATTATTGCAAATTAAGAAACCTCTCCTGATTAAGAGAGGCTCAGATAACCTGATAACCCGAGTTAAAAAACCCAAGTTAACTTTTTGTGACATCATCATTTAGCTAAAGGATAAATTCAGATTTTTATGGTGCAGCTAGTTCGAAAAACGCAGGTTCAGGTTTCAGAGCCAGAGGTTACATACATATATTAGGGTGGTCATTCAAAATTTCAAACTCATTTGCAAAATGTCAAACCAAGTTTAATGAAAAGCCCTTATCCTCAGAAAAAAAATCAGGGATCACTCATCTTTAAACCTTTAGTAGTTTTCCAGATATTCCATTTTGAAGTTCCATTTTTTGAAGATTTCTGTGCAAAAACCTCCCGCCATCTTGTAACCTCTTCACAGCACCGAAATCGAAAGTGTTTTACAAAAAAAATCCTTGCAAGAAGTTTGGGGCGAGTGGGTTTTTCCGTAGCGCAAGCTACAGACGGGGGTCACCATACCATTAACTTTCCCTTAGTGCTTTCCACCCGAATCTATTTGATTAAAGATTTTTTCAGATTTGGAAAGAAAAAACATTTATCTTGTTAAAATAATAACGTTGGTTGAAAAATATTGTAAATTTAAAGGCAATATTTGCAGTTTAAGTGCTTATTTTAACTCCCTGAAAAAAGTAGAACGCTCTAGTCAGCCAACGTGGTACGTTTCGAAAGCTAAACTATTACGGGGGAAAATGTAAATAAATTCAGGCTGATAGCTGACCCCGGGGGGGGGGCACTCGATCTGAAAACGACCATATGTTCGGCCCAGAATTTGGCTTCTAAAATCGGACCCTTACAGTGCAGTGAATTTCCATGAAAAATCATACCCTTACAGTGCACTTTTTCCAAATTTCTCGCGCGTAAGGGCGAAAATTTTTGCAATTTTCCAAGAAAATGTGGAATTTTTCCTCCAAAATTGACCAATTTTGTGCCAACTTTACCAAAAAATTGGCCTTTTATCACAATTTCCTACCCTTACAGTGCAGTTCAGTGCAGTTTTGTAATTTCCTACCCTTACAGTGCACTAGCTGAACTATGAAAAACCTACCCTTAAGGGCCGAACGTCTGGTAGGTCATTTACCTTGAGTGCCCCCCCCCCGGTAGCTGACTCAGGTGGCTAGCGCTTTTTATTTTAGTAACCCCCCGGTAAAAAAATTTCCTGTGCCGTGAACAAGACGTTTGAAAAAGCGCACCGGCAAGTACTCATTATCAAATTTTGAAAGAACGAAAAGACATATCTTGATAATTTCTTTTGCAAAAGAAAGCTGAATAAATTCTCTTGAAGTTGGAAAAAGAATTTGTGCTAGAAAACCTTTCCTTCCTCGATTTATGTAAGTTTGAAGAGTTTTTTTCAAAAGTCCTGCTTTTGTTACTGTGGCAGGCGCGAGCCTCGACCTCCCTACATATATACAGGTTTCAGGTTACAGGTTAAAACGGAATAATTGCCAGACCAGATATATCATTTCGTCTTGAAGTTTGCAGACCAGATAAAAAAAATTCTTACTTATTTTCTCTTTTCTGTGCATGTTAAAATGAAAGTTTTTTTTTCTAACATGTATATAAGTTTTCTTCTGTAAATATTTCTGGTACACCTCTTGTCTTGTGGGTGATAAAAGAGAAAGATTATTTTAAATACTCGAACGGCTCTGCAGGAATTTATAAAAAGGAAGAGACGAACGACATGTAATTTGACATGTTTAAAGTATCTTTTTATTAAAAATATAAAAACCTGTTCATATATAGATATATAAAAACTCCTAAACAATATAAGCAAAATATAACTCTTTCGTATTAAAATACGAACAAAAAAAAAATAAAGTAAGTATAAGTACTTAAATTAACTTTGGGCAATTTTTTTAAATACTGTACTCTCACCCCCTAACGGACTCGAAAAAATTAAAACTAGAATGGCTCGTTCTATTATATTCAAATATATTCGTGGCTATTTTATTTTCATATTCAAAAGTTATGTAATTAGATTATGTAATATTTTCTCGCTATTGGTTTTTAAAATACAAACGAGAAAACAAAACACACCGTCTGTAAAATGAATATTACAGTAAGTCAGTAAATTGAACGCGTTTCAAAATAAAAACAGACATTTTACTTTGTATGATAATTCAATGACTACTAACAATTATAGAATAATTTATATATTGTCGAAACCGCAAAGCTCCACTCTACACGTTGGGATATTTTATTTTTGAAATTTCAATCAAAAAGACTTAACCTGTAACCTGCAGTGCAGCTGGAACCTCGATATACCTGTTATCTTTTTTCTTTAAAGAATCAACAAGCCATCAACATCGATAAATTACACACATTTCCTCAGGAACTTTCAAAATTATCTGCCATTATGACTTTCTTGAAGCCGTACCGAAATTAACCAATCAGGTTGTGTATTAGAATTCCTATGGGAGTTCTTTTCCGAGATTTGTAAAATAGCTAAGTTGGTAAAAAAACTTTTACTGGGATTTTGAGGAAAAAACAGAACTGCTATTATTTACTTTTTATTTAACCATGTATTTAAATTTGCGCTCAAAAATACTTAAGTAAATAAGTTAATGATATTTAATATACTATTTGTATCTCTCAGAAAATAAATACCTACAGAACATTGTTTATCATTTGGAATACCCCCGTATTTGGACCATTCTATCGTGGGCGCAAAATAGGGTGGACACTAAGTAGCACCCTCAGTGCAAGATCGCCACCTCATCTTTATTCGCCCGCGCGCTCAAGGGGAAAAGGAAAGTGATCGATATTC
Organism: Clytia hemisphaerica; assembly: GCF_902728285.1. Classification (NCBI taxonomy): domain Eukaryota; kingdom Metazoa; phylum Cnidaria; class Hydrozoa; order Leptothecata; family Clytiidae; genus Clytia; species Clytia hemisphaerica. The sequence goes on along the minus strand of NW_027104107.1, from coordinate 729,730 downwards.
TTTGAAGGAGAAACGTCAGAAACAAACCCAAAGACCAAAATATGTATTTTGTTGTTGAGAATCGATCCTGTGAAGATGAAAAGATTTCTGCTATGTGTTTTTTTTCGGAACGCTGAAAAACTATAATTTCGATCTTCCGTAAGGTAAAGAGGTTGCAAGATTTGGGTTAGCGAGGCAAAAATTGCTAAAAAGCTGGTAAAATCGTAATCCTCAAAAATTGAAGTTCCAGCTTCACTGACCTAAACATATAACCTGAAACCTGAACCTGCGTTTCGAACTAGCCGGGTGCACACCTTATAATTTTCTGAGTTAACTTATTAACTCGGATTTTTGAGATGCATCCGTGTGATCCTCATTGGGTCTAAAAAGTGAGTCGGTCGGTCGTAAAAATGAATGAATTTCTTCTTCTCGTCCAACCTTCATCATCCATTTTTGAAGTGTATTCTTGAAGGAAACTGCCAGCCAGCCAGTAGTCAAAACAACCGCATGTTATGGGTGGTTTCAAATTATGGCTTTTGAACACTGTGACCTTTGACCCAAAATTGCACATGTAATGATAAATAAAGTCAAAATGCCGCAAATGCGCTAGAAATTGCTCGCAAAAAATTGGCAATAGTAAAATTTATGAACAAAGGAAACATCATCGACAGAAAAAGTCTGACAAATTTACCGACTCACTAACTTAATCTGACTCAATTTTCAAGAGTTGGTCGGGCGACGCGAATTGAAGATATTTGTGATTGCTGCCTTATTAACTAGGATTTTTAAGGCGTTCCTAAAATTTGCAAGTTATTTTAAGGTGAACCTAAATCTTTCGAGTTAACTTAACTCAAAATGTATGTAACATGTGTAATATGTAAATTTAATATTTTGAATGGGTGAGGGGGGAAAATGAAAATTTGAATAGTAAAGGGGGAAAAAAAGAGGGGGGAAAACATTGATAGTTGGCAAACATTGATAGTTGGCAAATTTGGTGGGGGGAAGTGTGAAATCACTTCAACTTTATCTCAGCAACCAAGTCAGTCCACATGATATCATGTGATTAGATCATGATTGAAAAATTAACCAATCTTCTTTCTATTTTGTCTAGTATTCCTTTTGCAGCAAAATTTTACGTTTGTGTCAGGTTGAAAATTGAGAAATTTATACGGGTATATGGGGGGAACTGATATTTTCAGAATTTTCTGGGGGAAAAGCAAACAAGAGGGGGGAAACTAAAAAACCAAAAAGTCATTTCATAGGGAAAAAAAAAAGAGGGGGGAGATTTAAAAAATCAAGAATTTGGTGGGGGGAACAAACCCTGGAGGACACTATGTTGAAGTTTTTGATTTTTCTAAAAAAGTGACGGTTATGGGGTTGTTTTGGGAGTATTAAAATAGAATCCTCTCGAGGAATTCCTAAGAGATTTTTATTGTAATACTCCCAAACACTGCCACAATGTATCACTGTTTTATGGCCACAAATCCACAGAATTCTTATAGGAAAGTGGTGTATTTTGCAATTCAAAAAAAATAAGCATTTAGAATGTTCCATAATATCAACCATAAGTCCTGAATTTTAGGGCAAAAAGTCTTGGGAAGCCTTACTGTATGTCAAAATTTATTTTTCTAACATTTTTTTGACATGGCGATGTGGAAAACTATAAAACAAGTTGCTTGCTTTGATTAGTTTGACTCTCACAATTTTGCTAAAAAAAAAATTCTTTATTTTTCTATACCTCTTCTTGTCTCTAGAACTAATAATGAATACTTATAATGGACGATTGATATTGAAAGTTAAAAAGAGAAGAAGCTCTTTGCCTTTACCTGGCAAGAAGGTTTGTGCTGAAAAAGAAAATCAATGTGTCACATCTCAACCAAAATCATTAAAGCGACCAAATCCATTTTCAAAAACCAAGACAGATTGTGAATCCAAAGATAAATGCAAGAAATTCATCAATTATGATACCAAAGATATTCATCAAAGCAATTTATTAACGGATTTATCAAATCTATCGCAGGACAAGAGAGAACTTCGATTGAGTGACTCCAAAGAACCATCCTATGAACTTAAAGATGTTATAAAGGAGAAAAAAGACGAAGTCACTGAAGATGCAAATAGTGAAAATGTGATCTACGAAAGTTCACAAGTACCTTTTAACTGGATGTTGAAACAGAAATTGAAATTCTTTTCTAAGAAACCTTTTCTTTATGACATTAAATCATCACATGAACCAAAAGCTATTCATAACTTTACAAGTAGTTCCGACCAACCTGATGAACCATTACTGAATCAACATTTGTACAATTGGATACATCCATCTTTACCTGGCATACCAAACTACCCTTTGAAAACAACAGTGCTGGGAGGCTCGTCAAAAGAAGAGAAAAACTGTATAAACCTTTTTGCAAATAATATGGAACTTCGTGATATTATAATGAAGGAATGGAGAAAGAGTTTTCAATCATTATATAACATGTTAAAGACATCATATTGTCCTTACTTTTATATTTGTGGTCATCAATTCTCAGTGTTGTTCAAATCATCTAGTGTTGGACATGATGGAATGTGTGCAGTGCTAGGACCAACCACTAAAGGATTGAGAGATTTGCTTTCTCAAGAAGGTTTGTCTAAATTGCTTATTTTTGGAGGATTTCGACGTGATTGTAGACTGATGCTGATAAATTTCAGCTTGTAGGTCCCTTTTTTAATCTGGAGGGGTTGTAACCATGCCCTCTAGCTCTACGTATTTTCGAGGAGGTTACTTGTATTCCAGACGTTTTCTCCAACTTAAAAATCAAGCTATTTTTGATAAGTTTCATTCGCAATTTTAGAGCAAAATAAGGGAGTCCTCTTTTTACAGCTGAAAATACTTTAAAAATTTGATAAACGGGGTTGGAAACTATCCGAAAATTGAGGGGGGAGTTTATAAGAACATTAGTGAGAGTATCTATTCAAATTTGAAAACCTTTGTTTTTACGTTTCAAATTCTCCATCTCATAGGTTTGAATTTCGATTTTATTTACACACGTGACGAAGAAAGTGTGGATGAAATCGAATATGGATTTGAAGATGAAGCCAAACAAAACAAAGAATCATCAGATAAAGCCCCATCTTCACTAAACACAAGTTGTGATGAAGATTTCTTTGATAGTATTGGGTTGAGTCAAAAAGAACATTTCCCTCAGATGGAGCAACAACAACGTCGAGCTTTGCGTTCCAAATTGAATTCACTTGACAGTCGACCTGAGTCAACAGTACGAATTAAGAATTGTAATGGTTTATTCAACTTCCTCTTAAATGCAAATTTCCTGTGTGCAGCATCTGGACCTATGACTGGAGTTCCGCCAACTCTGTTGTCGCCAGAGCCTTTTGAAAGTGCCACACTGAACAAATTGAAAGCTAACATTCCACCAAAACAAACCAAGAAAGTCAACAGTAATACGGTATGTGATGTTTTGACATTGAGAGACCATTTTTTGCTATTTTTAGTTTTTAGCACTGTTTAAAGCACAAATTTTGGTCTTGGTCAGGTGAAAAAGAGACATTACCGAATCCGGTCTAATTTGTTTTGTAAAGTCCATCTTTCCCCTGAGAAGGTAATTTGTTAGATACACAATAGGTTGTAAATTAGATTTTCTAGTTCTCCTTTTTGTATTCTCAATTTCAAAATTCTTTGAGCGAAGTACTAACTAAAAAGTTTACAATATATCTATTTCAAATGATCACCATAGGCGACCATGAATAGTCTCGTTGCTTTGTCTTAATTGATATGCACCATTTTTCTAAGAATTTTCAAAATCTTCTACTATCTCTTGAAATATCTCATCTTCTAAATATATCATTTAATCAAAAGAAAATTTCGAAAGATTTTCTAGTGGTGCATATCTAAGGTTTCGCAAGCGACGACAGGTTTCATTTGTCCTTTACAATGTCAGCCAGGGATAGTATTGAAATGAGCAATCACTTTGATATTTTAGGTATATACTGTCGACATCAACGGTACCATGTTACCATGCCAATTTTATCATATCTCGAAGATACTGACTCAGCATAATGACGTCAACATTCAATGTAAGTCTTTCGAATCATTGAATTGTTTATCTGGTCCCATCTTTGGGGACAATCTGATGACGTCGTCAACAAATGGACTGGACCAAATTGAGAATTGCAAAAATAATTTGTCTCATGATTTACAATCATTTTTCAATCAAAAGCCTCTGCGTGTGAAAGACAGTTCTGAAATTTCTTTTGTTGATGGTATTTTTAAAATCTCTAATTAGTTCTTTTGATAATGAATAATTTTTTCACAAATTAAATTTGCTCACGAATAAAGATTCCTTTGGTTTGCCTGGTTGCAACTTTTCCGCCTTTAGACGAAAATTCAAATAAATTTTGGTAAAAATGCTCATTTTATCTGAGCTTTTATATAACGAAGAGCCTTATCTATTTTAATTGGAGAGAACTCTGACCTATTTAGTCTTTAGATACTCAGTAACGAGATTAACACAATACACTTGGAAACATCTTTTCAACTATATACTTACTTATTACTTTTCGAAACATTCTAGAAGGTTCACTAATCGTTAATTTTTATAAAATGAATTTTTTGCTTAGCAAATTAGCTTGTAACCTGAACTAAAAATAAAAACACTTTTAACATTGTTATTTATAGATCAATATTTAAAAGATTTTCTGTTCTTCATTTGAGTTTAATTTTCTTTCGATATTGTAACTAAAGAATCTTTTTGCCTGTTTCTTCGTTTTTTAATAAATCTTAATTTTAGTATATTTTTTGGATGATTAACAATATAAATTTTATGAATGTAAATAACGAACTTAGAATGAGTAGAAAATAAAGTTGTTTTGAGAAATTTAATTTCACTGAATAAGAATTTAACTTTGTCCTTCCAATTGCTTAAAAGCTTCATGAATAAGCTTCATGGATTGGCTTATTTGTGACACAGTAAACTTGGTATGAACAAAAACGCTGTACTATGTTGACCTGGAATGACTAAGTTGGCTTATATTTGACACAGCCAACTCGGTATGGTCAAAAACGCTGTACCATATTGACTTAAGTGACTAGATTGGCTTATTTGTAACACAGTCAACTTGGTATGTATAAAAACGCTGTACCATGTTGAACTAAGTGACTAGATTGGCTTAATTGTGACAGTCCAGCGAAGTGTGTCTGTGAATTCGAGGTCGTCCCACTATCCACTAAAAGTCTCCCACTATTAAGGATACCATTTTTGTTTTCTTTTAGCCGTACCATGTTGGTCGAAAGTATACCAAGTTGACCGAAGAAAATTTTTATCGAAAACAGTCAACTTGGTACGGCAAAACGCACGGGATGGAACAGTAACCTGACCAATCAGTACCAAAAAATGAGCCTGCATAATGTTCATAAACCGTTATGCTTAAGATTATATAACGGGGGTGATTCGGGCCTGCCTCGTTGAACTCTAGTTGATATATTGAAGATGTCAGTAGGAATTTCTGTGTCTTTTCTTCAGCATTTGAAAACCTCTGTACAATGTTCTCTCTTGTTGTACTGAAAATTGACGTCATTTCAAAATGCCCCAAAAAAGGTCAAACATTTTTGAATCAACTGCAGATTTTTTTTTTGTTATTCCTTACTTCAATAAGGAACTTTGCTTTGTGCCAAATTAGCTTTCTCTGAATATTATTCTGTGGATACAAACTGTAAGAATTTCATCGCGCATGTCTCAATCACATTAATATCCAAAGAATCGAAGATGGAAAGCACACATATCCCCGCGTGTTAAGCTCAGTAGATTGTATAATTTATAACTGAGACTTGCAAATCAAGTGACCTTTGAAAGAAATCTTCTCTCCGACTCCCAAATGTATAACATTAATTACAAAGTCATTAATAAGTTTTCAATTCTCTAAAGTTTACTTTATTTAAAGGTTTGGTTTTTACATAACTCAGCAGGTAAGTGGGGGGCGTACGAGGGTCCTGGACACCGAAATACCGACAGTTTTTTACAAAATTACCGCCATACCGACACATTTTTTACGAAATACCGACACTGACATTTTTTTCAAATTTTCCGTCACCGAAAAGCATCTCAATCACCGAAAAACCGTCACATTTTTTGTTAATCACCGAAATACCGACGCAAAAAAAGGTCAATACCGACACACCGACAAACTGGTACGCCCCCCCCCCCCCAGGTAAGTTATGGCATGTCTCAAAAACCTGAAAATTACCATAATTTTTGAAGGCCATTAGCCGGCAGAAAATGAGGAAACCAATGATTTGCTATGAAGGATACCATGATAAAGTTTCGCTGTAGGGGTGTTACCTTATTGTTTACGCCCTTATTTTGGCGAAAAACCATAAAAACCAAAAAGTGCTGACGTCAGCAAAACTTGTTTTTTAAATATCTCCAGTTTGGCTAATGGTAGAAACATGAAATTTGGACCCATGTTGAATATCATTAAAAGAATCATTTTTCAAAAAAAAATTTCAAAATTTTGCTGTCGTCAGCAGAAATCAGAAAAATACGAAATTTTGCAAAAAAGTGCTAATGTCAGCAAAATTTCAAAATTTTCTTTGTGCAAATTGCTTCACATCCGTGTCAATTCCATGTGAAAAAAAGCTTGTAAATCAAAATTGATGAGTAAGCAAACAATATCACTCATATTTAAAAACAAAACCTTTAATACACGTATTTCCTATTAGCGGATTCATGTAAAAAAGTCACGAAAAACGTCGAGAAAGTCTCTGATTGGCTCAAATATTGCATATACAAGCATTTTTTTCAAAATGTGCAGAGTATGAGGTAATCTTTGCATGCCTCCGCCAATTAAAAGTTTGTTTACTCGACGTTTTTTCGTGACTTTTGCATGAATCTGCTAATAGGAAATAGGTGTATTGGAAAATATAGCCTGATATTTTTCCGAAGAAGATTCACTAGAAATAACGTGTCAGAATATGTTATAGCATATGGCACTTCTGGGTATCTTAGCGTTTAGAAGAATTTAAAGTTCGGGCAAGAATGATATTTTAAGTTCATGAGTCTCTACTTTCCAACCCTAGGGTAAAAACTACTTACGGTTTTATGGTGCCATAATTGTAGCTCGGAAATCTAAGTTTCCGATTGGTTTTCTCCTATTCACAATCCATATTGGTTCAATAGGTTTGCAGAAAAGAAAATGAGGCTGAAAGAAGGTTAAGCTTTTAAAAGTATATATTTAAATAAAATTTTAACATGTATTTTTGACAAGAGAAAATCAAGTTGGTAGTCTACAAAAGTAAAATAAAATGAAAACGAAAAACAAATGCACAAAGGAAAAATTGATACAAAAATTTGATAGGAAACTAAATATAGAATATATTTCTACAAAATTTATTAGTTTAAAAATGATGTTGCTCATAATGTGTGACAGGGAAATTTCTTTCACGGACACTTTCCTTAGAAGTGCTCCCCGTATCATTGATGTGTTAGAATTGGAAAAGAAATGACCTCTGCACTTAATAAATGTAAGTGACCTCTCCTCAAAGCAACCCGCCTATTTTTCAAAATATTACAATGTTCTCTCTAAACTTTTATACACGAAAATTTTCTTTAAAATGATAATAATATAATAATATAAGATTTAAGTACAATATAAAAATGTTGCAGCTCTTGTAGTTTTTAGTGGAAATAATTTTCCTTGCTGGAGAGAATTTGTTTCAAAAGTTTTGATTCAATGTCAACAGCATTATTTTGTGTGGTGAAAACCAGTCCGTCCCGGAATACAATTCATAAATAAAGGATGGCTCGCACCCGCATGTTCGAATGACAGATTCGAACAAAAACCAAAAACAATTTTCAAATGATTGATCTTTTTGGCGGATTCTTATTTCTTTTGATGTTTCTTGCCCTTCACGTTGGCTTGATCAGCAGCGTACTGTGCCGCTTCTTGTTTTCGTTGGTTGAACAATGCCATGTCTTCTTCCTGGTTAAAGAGATAAGAGGGAGGGGTCAGGTAAGAGTTTGACAGAGGAATCGAGAGGAATTGAGAAGACAAAGAATTCTATTCATGCTAGTGTCATCTTCCTTGGTACAGTTTAATAAATAGGACGATTCGACCATTGATTTCAGATCATTCGAAGGGTTCTTTTTATTGAAACTTCAGTGCTCCACATAGAGAATAAAGAAGAGGTCGAAAGGAGTGCAGTTAATCTCTTACCAGTTGTTTTCTTAGAGCTTCAACGGCCTTCTTTTCTTCTGATTGTCGTTTCTTCTTCTCTTCAAATTGTGCTTGCAACTGGAATTGAAAAGAATTAACGGAAACTTTATATAAGTGGAGAAAACCAGGGAAAGGAGTGGCGCCCTCTCCTACCTTCGGGTAGACAGCTATACGCAAAGGGAGCATTCGGGTCGCCTTCGACTGCGGTCGCAAACTTACTTATTTATATAAGATAAATATAAGTAAAATTAAGGGATATGATTCGAAAAATGACTTAAATATAAAGAAAGAAAGTTGCATCATGCTAAACCTCAAATGAGAATAACATCAAAAAAGCGCTTCTTGCATGAAATTGTAGAGGGTTTATTTCAAGAGCCACAAATGATAAAAAACCCTTCACTCGTTTCCATACCTCTTGCTCAGCTTTTTTGAGTTCATTTTCTTTATCCTTGACTTTTTGCACGAAAGTCTGTCTGATAGTTTCTTCTTTCTTTTGCAAGTTGGCCATGTATTGTTCTCGTTTGTTTTGATATGCTTCTTGGATACTGTCAAATGGAAAGAGCAATAATTAACGATTTCTCTCCCTGAAATTTCACCATTCACATTTAACGAAAAACCTAAGTTTCTAAGTAACGTAAATAAACGCCTACTTTGATTTCCGACAAAATATAAATTTATGATACTCTAATCCAAAGAAAACTCTTACCTATCTTCTCCGTCTTTGAATCCTTTTTGTTCCATTTTTTCTTTTCGATATAACTCGTAATGCCGTTCGTGTGTCTTTTCGATCAAGTCTTGCATGTTTGTTCGTAAAAGCATTTCTCGCAATTTCACGAAATCGCAGTGGTTTTCGTTCTCGACTGAAATTTAAGAAATCAAGTAGATAAAATAACGAATAGTAATATACCCCTGTTTAACGAAGCTTCAAACATTGCCCACATGCGGAAAATAAGTAGAAACTTCGAATCCCAATTTCCAACAACGAGAAAAAATATATGCATAGCAATTAAACTTAAAAAAATGACCAACATCGAGTGTGTTTAGTATGTGAACACTTACCAAGGACGGTACCCCATGGATATTGACGAGCACGGAATCGTTCACCACCCATCACAACTTCATCGCGACTTCCCACAACTGCAAATGGTAAGTGGTTCTACAATGAGAAGAAATCAAAAATAAATCTAAGCTCGTTAACTTATCCATATAAATCGTCGACAAAATGAGACGAAAAAATCACTTCGGTGGTGGAATTTCTTAATGACAACTAATTTTAGCAGACGAATAATTCTTATAAATGATTTTCAAAATTTTGGAAATGTGAAAACTTCGGATATATGTACTCTTTACGAAAAAAAAAAAAACGGTAGAAACTCAAGTAAGCTCAATGATCGCTCCTTTTATTGGTGTTTTCTATACAAGCTAATACATAATTTACTCTGGAAACCCCATGTTGCTCACAAACCTTGAACTCTTAAAAGAATCAGACATTCGCTAAAATCTATAAACGAGCACTCGAATGTAACCAATGGCGATGTTAGGGTTGGTTAACACTTACATTCATTTGGGAATTAATTTCAGCGACAGTTTCATCATCAACAGGGAATTTGTAAATCTCAACACCGTTGCTCTCCAATTCATTCATAATCTGAAAAAAAAAAGGATTCAACATCAAATCACTAATGAATTACTAATAGAGGGGGCACAATTCGAGGACTTTCGGAGCTTTAAATGTTTAAAATGCTTAAAATAGCGGAATTGTAAGCTTTATTACACTTCCTATTATATGGGAAGCCGGATTGAGTCAAATAGTTTGAGACTAATGATCGGAATTTTGCGCTCAATTGTCAGGGTTGACATTTTCAGACATGGGCTTAGCCATAATACATACGGTCTGTTTGAAATCGGACAATTCGTTTTTGGAGATGGTGTCAGCTTTGGCAATAATGGGGATGATGTTGACCTGAGAGAAAAAATGGTGAAAATAAGAACAATTACAAATTTTAACCATAATATCTGTGTGGTATATTTTCTAAAGAAGAGGAAGTTTGAATGTTAGCTAAAGAAATAACATACTTTTTTATCCAATTTCTTCATACACACCAAATCCAACGATTTCAATCTAGAAAGAAAATAATGAAATAATATACATGGTAGAGTGTGGATCGATCATTGAAGTCTGTTCCAAAAAAAATTGGCCGTCTAAAAGTAATACTTCATTGCTATTTGAGAGGTGATTTTAAAATTGTTTAAAATTTTGTAAAAACTTGAAAATGAAAATGAAGAAGTATTGAATTCATAATCTTTTTAAGCTTCGAATTTCGCAGATTTCAAAAATATATGTATTGAGATTTTCACAGTTTTGTTAGTGCACAATGTACCCATTACCCATTTTTGACCATTTTTAGACTCCTTTAATTAGCAACCACTAACAAAGCTGCTTCTAGGTCTATGTTCCATTGAATATCGAGATTGGTAAGAGGCAATCGGCCATGGGGTCGTAGTCTTCTCACAACGAAAAAACCTTCGCAAATCAATATAAAGTTTTACCAAGGTAAGGATTTAATAGGAACTTACGAGTGACCAGTTGGTGCGATGAAGTATAAACAGGCATGGACACGAGTATCATGATACGTGTTGAGTGATCGTTTAATCTTCATCTCTTCTTGTAAGAATTGCTCATAGTTCGCATCGATATATTGGAGGATGGCGTTCGTGCTGACAAGAAGAAAAAACGAAATTTTCTTACGTATTCTATTGTATCTTCATAGCGGATTTGTCATCACATCGAGAACTTCGAATACTTTCTTGGTATCAGAAGACTTTATCGCAATAAAATTTATTTCTCAAGCGAGGTCGCGGCACACCTAGATCCTCACCTACCGGGATGGGAGCCGGACTAACTTCATTATGTCAATAAATGTCTACGAGTCTGAAATCATATTGAATATTTCTATTTGGGAAGAGGTTTGTTGGGCTCCAGACTTTTATTTCCAGGTTTATTGGAGAAATATTTATCTCATACCTTATCAGTAGAGAATTCATCAGTAAAAAGGGGAGAAAAAATCGCTTGGTAATGAAAGTTAGCACTAAGGGGGAGAAAGAAAAACCCAACCAGTGAACATCGTCACTCCATCCTCCCTATGTACCCCGTAAATGCACATAAGGAACCTGTAACAACTTTACTATCAACACGTTATAATTGGAAAAACTAGCTGTAATAAGTGGGAGAATGATTATAAAAAGGAAGGAATTAAAATAAAACAAGTTTGTAAGGAAGCAGAAGGAAGTAATAACAAGCTTTCTATTTATAACTATATTTCTCACTAGCCGTTGCGCACGCAACGTCCTTGAATTAAAGGAATGTATTGAAACTCTATCAGAGTAACAGATATAAAAGATAAGGGCAGAACAAATTGTAAAGGTAGAAATTTTAGTTAATCGAGGATAAATTAACAATTCCTTCCAGAAATATTTTCTATAGATTGAAATTTTAGGAGGGAACACAACTGCTTTTCTAGATCTTAATAAAATTCTATTTAATCATATAGGGTATACTGTAAGTTTCACCGATTCTTTGCTGCACTCTAAGTTTACGATTTTAGAAGCGAATTTCGTGTGTAACTTAGTATCCTCAGTTCGAGAATGCTTTTTCTCTTGATACTATTCAAGAATAAACTTTCAAATACGCTTCCTTGAACAAAAAAAAAAAGCCTTTCCAATCAATGAAATGTTAGTAGGGAAGTGAAGGAGGCAAATAAAAACTGAATTAAAAACAACTTAAGACTTCAGGCTACACTTTGGAGATAAAGCCACCCACATATCCCACCAAAACATGAGAGGTAACACCCTCAAAAAACATTTATGAACTCCCTTTATCTTTTTCATAAGTTCTAAAGTGCTTTGTCAGGTTCCTTGCCAAAACATATATAATGAAGGATTTGAGTTCCGAAAAATCATTCTCAAGTTGAACAAACAACAACAAGCAGAAAAAAAAATTTTCAAGATGAAGATGTTGAAAGCAGTATTTTTGGTGGCTTTTGTCGTTTACACAGTAAAAGGTTAGCGGATTCTATCATATATCTAATAGTGAATCTAAAACAGCACGAGTCGAATATAAGTTTACACCTTTGATGTTTAATAAACTTTAAAAAAGTTTCAAAATCAAGTATATTATGAGTGAAGGAATATAGGGGAAACAAAGTATTTATATAGTTAGAATAATTTATATTGAAAACTTTTTAATCGACTCACAGGTGAAAGCACATATTCAGAAGAAAAGAGGTATGGCATTGATGACATCAAACAAATAACAAATGATATTCAAGACATAAAAGAAGGTAAAATCAAGTCAACTGGCTTATCTAAATTCTCAACAAGTTTTTTTTACTAAACATTGAAGCTGGGAAAGACAAAGCCTTCTGACAAATCAGTCGAAAAAAGAAAAACCGAAAAAAGTCGATATCTAGCCACGAAATAGAAATAAGCTCTTACAGGGTGGCCACGCTTATTTTAGATGAAAAATCCAGCTTTTTTTGGTCAAAAACATCCTTTTTACCAGGTAATTTGAGCTCCTTCCCCAAAAAATCTGTACTTTTTTCCAGCTATAAGCGAGTGCAAAATTATTACCATTGGATACCCCTTAAAACCTACAAAAAATAGAGACACCCTCTATCTGAAAATTTAGGTGGGATTTTAGGCTGAAACTTTTTGTGTTGAAAGTACGCTGTCTATGGTTCCTACAAAATGGTTTTTCTCCAATAACTTTTTATATAATAGTCCTTTTGGTCTCAAATTTTGAGCAGTGATTCATATTCACTGCAAAGTAACTACAGTATATTGCCCCCAAAACGTAGGTCGTCATTAAAATGAGGATTCTGACCTGTAGATTTTTAGACGATTTTTATTTATTTTGAAAGAATGATGGTTATACTTAACAATTAGTAGGTTTTTGATGGTTTGAGATTCAAAATAACATATTGCGTCTGAAGGAAGTATTTCAACACCAAAATTAGATAATAATTGCCTATAACTCACTCTAGCTCCTTGGAGATTGAAAATAAGTTATGAAAATGGGGTATAGGAAACTTTCTACACCTAATACCTATCAGAAAATGCAGATACATCGGTGACTTTAGAAGATGAGTAAAAGATATAGCATCTTAAAGGTCAACCAGTGTTTTGAGGCCTTAGAATCAGCTTTGATAAAACCGAAAATTCTAAATTATGAGTAACATAAAAAAGTCTTGAAATTCCGTTCCTACCAATTTGACTTAATAGTTTATAACAAAAAACTAACATTATATATAAAATTTTTCGCTGAATCAGCAAAAACGGCAAATTCTGAATTTTTTTTTTCAAAATATAGGAGAAAAATACCTTTAAAGCTTTTTTTCACATGTACGTAAAATTTTACTTAGGACCTTGAAGAGTGGGGAATTGTCCTAAGCATACGTAGTGTTTTAAGGCCTTATGTAGAGTTTGCTTACGTTCAAAAAGTTTTGAACGGAAGGAAAAGTCACACGTAAGACCCTCTTATAGACAAAAACTCTACATAATGTCGGGGAAATTCCCAAAAGACAGCCTTACGAACGATTTTTCGTAAGGTCTAAAGTAAGATTTTAAGTACATGTGAAAAAAGCTTAAAGCTTAATATTTTCAGTTTCAGTTAATCTTTTTTTCTGAAATTTTCACAGCACATTCCATACACGAATGGAACCATTTTCAAAAGAAATTGGCTTTCAGAAACTTGATTAGGAAGTCGTTAAATCAAATTGTCTTTCTGAAAATTTCTGAATTTTCAGTTTGGACTTTGCATCATTGAAAATCTTGAAATATTTTATAAAAATTATAAATTTTACATTCATTGGGTCGTAAATTTAAGGGAAAACACAAATATGTTCATATTTTCTCCCCCACTGGGCTTAATAATTTGATTTCAACTACACCTACGTTTTGGGGGCCCCAAACCTGCGTTTTGACAACCAGGGATATACTGTAAAAATTTTATCAAACTAATTTATACCCAAAACCCTCTAAATCACATTTCCAAACTATGGTCAAAATTTTGTATTCATATCTTAAAGATAACTCGAGAAGTCGCTAAAATTGCAAACCTCGGTTTTGGGGCCATTAGAAAAAACCTACCTATCTTTAAGCGATTGAAAAATATTGTTGAAATTAAAAATTTTGAAAAAGAACTTCTGGGAAATAAAGTAGAGATGTTAAAGTTTTTCATGCAGCAAAGATTTTTGTAAAACGTCTTTTCCTCTAGATTTGAAAGAAAATTTAAATTTGATCGACGTTTTGGGGGCCACATACTGTAATGTTGCAATTAAATCATTGGGACCCAAATATTTTTAAGACTGTATGGTAGAATCAAAATACACTTTAAAACCTAAATTAGAATTTTGAGGGCCTTAGATTTCTCTGGGGTCTAACCATGAAAAAGAAAATAATTTTTTTCATACCTGTCTGTATAGGTACCAAAAAAGTATAGGTTTTATGACCTTAAATACAATTGTGTAATCTCGAGGTCCGAAAAACTTTACTTTTGAAGGGATTCTTGCTAAAATTTTGATAACTGCAAATCTTATAACGCAAAGTGTGAAATAAGTGAAATTCTCGAAATTAGGTTTTTTTATGATTATGAAAGTACATTTATAAGAGGTTGTAAAAAGGTGAACTGAACAATATTAAATTAAGTTTGGTGGCTAGTAGGTTTTAAGGGGTATCCACTGGTACTTCTAGATTTTCAATAGTCATTTCTTTCAAATCGATTATACAGATCTAAGCCAAAGGGTCCTCCAGGGTTCAGATACCCCCAGTAATTTTGGTACCCATAAATTTTTCAGAATTCTTAGAATTCTAAAGTAGTCCTCCAACCTGCTCCAACTTTGAGTTACTCCCTTGGTCAGCGAAATATATATTCTTCTCCTGGCTTGTTCTCCTTCACTGTGATTTAAACTACAGTGTACAAGAAGCAACCTGGGTGAAAAGAGAAAGGCAGACAAAGTCTTCTGAATGAAAAGATTCGATTCAAAATGGAAAATTGGGTTAGTCAAGAAAAACTATCGAAAACTATCAAAAAAACTTTTCCAGTTTTTTCAGCTTTTCTGTTTGAAAAATGTACCTATTTCCAGTTTTTCCAGCTAATTTTTTGAAAAAGGCCATTTTCCAGTTTTTCCAGGTTTTCCAGTTTTTCCAGCATGCGTGGCCACCCTGTCTTATAACTCAAGAGCTTACATCACTATTAGGAAATTCGATAATTACCACTAAAATTTTCATTAAAATAACATATCAACCTTTTCTGCAGATCCAATCCTTCCTGCACTCTTCGGTGCTGCATCCCTTGCACCATACGTTATCAAAGCTGGCAAAAAGATCTTCAGAGGAGATATGCCAATGAATCTCAAAGAATTAGTATACCAAGAAGATCCAATCCTTCCTGCACTCTTTGGCGCTGCATCCCTTGCACCATTCGTTATCAAAGCTGGCAAAAATATCTTCAGAGGAGATATGCCAAATAATCTCAAAGAATTAGTAGACCAAGAAGATCCAATCCTTCCTGCACTCTTCGGCGCTGCATCCCTTGCACCATTCGTTATCAAAGCTGGCAAAAAGATTTTCAGAGGAGACATGCCAAAGAATCTCAAAGAATTAGTAGACCAAGAAGATCCAATCCTTCCTGCACTCTTCGGCGCTGCATCCCTTGCACCATTCGTTATCAAAGCTGGCAAAAAGATTTTCAGAGGAGACATGCCAAAGAATCTCAAAGAATTAGTAGACCAAGAAGATCCAATCCTTCCTGCACTCTTCGGCGCTGCATCCCTTGCACCATATGTTATCAAAGCTGGCAAAAAGATCTTCAGAGGAGATATGCCAAAGAATCTCAAAGAATTAGTAGACCAAGAAGATCCAATCCTTCCTGCACTCTTCGGCGCTGCATCCCTTGCACCATATGTTATCAAAGCTGGCAAAAAGATCTTCAGAGGAGATATGCCAAAGAATCTCAAAGAATTAATAGATCAAGAAGATCCAATCCTTCCTGCACTTTTTGGCGCTGCATCCCTTGCACCATTCGTTATCAAAGCTGGCAAAAAGATTTTCAGAGGAGATATGCCAAAGAATCTCAAAGAATTAGTAGATCAAGAAGATCCAATCCTTCCTGCACTCTTTGGCGCTGCATCCCTTGCACCATACGTTATCAAAGCCGGAAAAAAGATTTTCAGAGGAGATATGCCAAAGAATCTCAAAGAATTAGTAGACCAAGAAGATCCAATCCTTCCTGTACTCTTTGGCGCTGCATCCCTTGCACCATACGTTATCAAAGCTGGCAAAAAGATTTTCAGCAGAGGAGATATGCCAAAGAATCTCAAAGAATTAGTAGACCAAGAAGATCCAATCCTTCCTGCACTCTTCGGCGCTGCATCCCTTGCACCATACGTTATCAAAGCTGGCAAAAAGATTTTCAGCAGAGGAGATATGCCAAAGAATCTCAAAGACGAAGAATTTGAAAGTGAGTATAAGTTTTTCAATCTACCCTTATTGGTATATATTTTCGCGTGTTACAAATTTTCGCGGGTACTTAATTTCGCGAGTTTTTTGGTCAATTTTCGCGAAATTTAATACTGTTTAAATTTTTCAAAATGACAAAATCGCGAAATTTAATACACGCGAAAATTTTCCAGAAGTCGGCAATCGCGAAATTTAATACACGCGAAACACGTTTTTTCGAAAAAATTTCGCGATTCGCGAAAATTTGTAACACGCGAAAATATATACCAATAAGGTACTCGCTTTTGTAAATAGAATGATCTGACAATTTGGGTTGAGATGAAAATGATCAAACAAGAACGACTTCATATTCGAGTTGGCAGGAACTACGAATATTATTATGTCTTTATCGATATTAAACAAAAGTTAAATTTCTCTATCATTTACTTAGGCCCCCTGTTCATCAGCCGACATACCACAAGACGAAGACGGACACGTCATGATTCCCCAAGAAAAAACTGAGCTCGAAATTGTATTGTAATGTTGAATAATTTTCAGGAGATGGATTAACGAAACAAGATCAACTTAAACTTGTATGGGAGAAAAATATTTCTTTGACCATTAAACTTAATTCGAATACTTCCAGTCTTGAATATACTTTGTATTTAGCACAGGCTTTTAATGGCGAAAATGTTATTTTAAACCTTCGAAAATTTCTTCCTTTGATGTCGACTCTTCACCGACCAATTCATTTATTTATCTTTAAGAGATTGTACTTTAAATAAAAGTTTTAGATTTTATATATTCTAATACTATGATACTAGCGCTGGTCGTAGTATCGTAAAATTTATCAACTTTTGTATGTATTTTGTAATTTTTGTGTTCTTAAAAATAAACAACATTGTCTTACCAGGAAAGTTTTGACTTTTTATCTTTTGTGCTATATCACTGAGTTTTATATAAACCCTGGAGACGGCATTTTAGGCTGCTCCTAAGACAAACCAAACAAGCTATGGCGGGAGTTTGTTTGTTTGTTTTCACTGCCACATGAGAAACATTTTCCTGGACCTGTGCTGTGAAGTGCAAACTTACAGCATTCTCATTGTTCTACTAGATTTTATCAGCACTCCTACACAAAAGAATTTTCCTTCCTTTTTCAAAGGCAAAGCGAAATTAATCTTTTCGTGAAAAATAGAAAATAAAATTTTTCATGCTGATCAATACCAGGTGCTTTAACGTTTTAAATATGATCCATCTTTAACATTTGAATAATTAAATGTTGGATTCAGCAATTATAACCTGCATCGGGGCCTTTTCAACCATGGATTTATAAAGGCCGAAGGGCTAGATAACGTACTTTGGCTGTAGGAAATCCTTCCTAGGTCACGTGACATTACAATAAAATTTCAGCGCTTGACCAATCAGAAGCTTCGCGGGTTTTTGAAAACAATAACAACAACATTTTTTGCGATATTCAATACTTTTGCCTGCGATGGCTTAAAGCACGACATCCCTTCGGGCTTTATAAATCTATGGGCTCGACCCCTCTGCATTCTTTGCGGAGATTTGAATTAGTTTGAAAACGGGACCTCCAAAATGGGGGTCGTTAGAGCCATAGTAGGCTTCATATTATCATCAAAGCTTTCAAGGTAAAGATTAAATAAAGTATTTGTACTAAAGTGTTTTATACGTTTTTTGCTTGCACCATCATACACCACTTATACTATTATATATTAATTAATATAAGTGAACATTAGTGTGTACGACGTTTCGAAGGTTGTCATTATCAAGTTGATTTCTTTTGTTTATGTATTGTATTAGAAAAGGCATAAATGGATTTAAAACTCTTTTTTTAAATTAATTATTTCTGAAACCATATTGCCCATGGAAACCAATTAAGATTTGTCGAAAAATTGTCAACTAAGCTGAACTAAGAGAACGATATATACTGAGCAATGTGTGTTGTACAACGACAATGGTAAAAATGACAAATTTCTCTTCGTTTTACTACATTTGCGTTTTAATTATCAATTGGAGTTTCAGTGAAGAAAGCACAAGTATTTTGGCACTATCAAGTTGTTCACAACATAGAAATGTTACCATCATTGTAAATGGCATCGATAAATATGATTTCAATATATTGACTACAGTATATTTACAAGAACTGTTGGCTAATGACCCGTCATGCTTCACTTTGAATATGTACTCGCCTTTAAATCAAGGTTTCGTACATCTGACTTTGGATATGATTGATCACCAGAATATCGAGACAAAGTTTTCATTTACCAACGTTGGCTATAATAAAGAACTAAGTGATTCGCGACTAAATTATTTTAATGATGTGCCTGAAAAGTTCATTATCAAAACTATTGATGATCTTTTAAGTAAATCGAGGAATGATGAATTAAATTCGAAAAATATTTTCTTATATTTGACCTACTCTACTGACGGCATCCGTGATAACCAGATATACGAAAACCTACAAGTGTTACAAAATGGAGGTGGATTTGATATTGTGATTTATTGCTGGTCAGGAAACTGTCCAATGGGGTGGAGCAGCTCTTGGATACCGGTACATAGAGTGGTTACAAGACCTAAAGACGACGATGGTCCTGTCAAATCTTTACTTAAAAATGTAGCCGATTTGATAAAGAACCCGGATTTTAATAGATATTCATTCTACCAATCGATTCCCTTGAAAAACTCTTTCTTCAACGCGACCTGTTTGAGGCATGTCAAACAGATTCACATCGCGTTACACAAAATGAACGAGTTGTTTCTACCGATGGCTTTTAAAATCGTAGGTGATGAAAACAAAAGAAGGCAAACGACTGGCTCTGCACCTCTGGAGCTCATTTTCTATGAATTCGTTGAAATGTTTACCTTCGATTGGTGGCTAACACTGAAGCACTTACAACCTCTATCGAAACATATCAAAGTGGAAAACTCTTGGTACCACCCATTCTATTACGGAGGTACGGCCAACCACAAAGAGAATCTATTTGTTTATGTTTTCAGTGAAGTAGATTACTTCGCCAATAAAAATGGTTTGTGCAATGACCGTGAAGAATTTATGAAGAAGCAACAGGTTTATGGGTTGGGAATAGATGAAAACAATCCAAAGAGGAAGGCCATCACCGATTGTAATAATAACGAAATCAAGAATACAATCTCTCCTGACGAGATTTTCGAATTTATGAACAAAGATTTTTGTAAATGAGGTTCACGGTGACAAGATCAAATATTACGGAGCGGAAGATGGAAAATGAATAAAATGATAACCGAGGCTCAGATTTCAATTATTTCAACTTTGAGTTGTAATGATTTAACATATAAATTCATATTTGATAGGAAAAACTAAACTGAAAATGAAAATCAATTACACTTTTTAAAACTTTGGATCTTCCCTAACTAAATCTTTGAAATTTTTACAAGATGCTGACAGCGTGGTCCACTAAAAGAAATTTTGACGAGCAATTATATATCAATATTAACTGAAGCCTCTTCCCTATTAACGACGTTGCTCTCTGAATAAGCTACTTCCTGGTTATTGCAGCCTGTGAACTTTACATCAATAGTAACCCAAGTAGACTGAAAAGTTGGGCTAAGAGAAGGAATACTTCGTTTACTCCTTTAACAAAATATTACTTTTTGAAATTGACGTTTTAAGAATATTTTTCCTATCCAGTGTTTCTCTTTGAAAGATTCTGAAGTTTCAATTTTTAGACATTTCCACAAAGATGACTTTCTAAATTTCATCTGTGTTAATTTTTCAAGCCAAACAATGTAAATACAATATCATTTTCACAAAATAAAATATCACATGCGATCCTATCCGGCGATACATCAAATCTAAATCTTGCCTGGTGTAACAAGAATGAAGTCCTTTTTTCTGCTATCAATTGAAACCCAATAATCTGCCTTTTTCAATCGTACATATAATTATATAATGTTAGTTCTTTAACAAGCCTAGTTACTATTATGCAGAGAATAAAAAATTGGCATAGCTTTGAAAATTTTTACATTGGTTAGATTTTCCAACAATTAACTACGCTTTATTTTGGATGGGCGATGCTAAGCGAGAGAAATTCTCAAGGAAGTTAAATATGACGAAGCTAATCAAGAATTAATCTAAGTGTTAATGGCTACAACAACATACCTGTCTTCTTTATTGATTTGATCTCCGTATCCAACAGTCTCAACAATGGTCAATTTTAATGAGACGTTTGATTCTTTAAGATCTACAAAAGAAGAGTATTTTTGTTAACCCTTTTGTTGACCTTTTGAAGATAATTGTTATTTATTTGTTAAGTCAAAAAATTAACTTTTTAATTTTTTTAGACAAATCAACTAAACTTTTGGCCAAAGATAATATTTTCAAAATTCAAGAAACATTTGGAATTGATGAATATAATATTTCTCCACTTATTTTATGACGAGTTACTTACCATATGTAACATGTGCAATTTCAACTGCTGGTGTACTGTGTTCGTGAGGTTGGCCTGAAGAAGAAATTGAATAAAAGAATAGTAAAAACGACATTATAATCATATTTATTGAAGAAAACCCAAAACGAAGAGTCGGGAGAGAAAGGCAGAGACATTCTTTCCCAAAACAGGTTTATATAGCTTCATTAAAAATGGGTCAAAATAAAAAAACTTTTTACCATCTAGCGTCCTTTTGAATAGCGAATCCATTAATGTTGATTTCCCTATACCTGTTTCACCTAAAGTGAAAAGAAAAGTTAATTTCATTATTACAAAAACATGACATTCAAATCTTTACACCAAGTTCAGTCAATAATCCTAATGAAATATACAAATTACAATAGAAATTTGTAATTCTTTGGTCTTTCACTTATTTACTAGGATATCAAAGTTAAAATAATAAAAGTTTAATTACCTATACATAATATATTGAAGGCGAAACCAGAGTTGACTGATTTGTTAACCAATTGATCAGGTAAACTGTCAAAACCAACATGACCTGTCAAGCGTAAACTTCTTCCATTTGGACCCTAAAATGGAAATAGACTCCTTAGTCAGATCTACAATGAAAAACACTTAAAAATTAATATAACAACATGATATCATACTGAATATTTTTAGATTACATTAGTTGATTGGTTTGGTTGTACATAGTTTTATATGTTGAACAATTATTAATTAGGTCACTACATAAATTTGTAGCACTTAACAAATTATATTCATACCACCTCAATGTCCCAATAATTGTGTTTCAAAGTTTTATAATAAAACTATTAATAATTTAACAGGCATTGAATTGATATTAACCTTTTTTTAAATACCTAGCTCTTGATCCTTTTTAAGAGGTTTGAGCACTGGAATTAATATATTATAGACTCGGCACTTGAGCACTTGCAGGCAATAAATTTATGTTTCTTATTGTGATATTTTATTGGTATTTATCCGATTAGGGTTGCTTGAAAAAAAACTTTCGAATTCTTTATTGCCATTTGATTGATAAGGGGAGAGGGGGTTACTTGTGAGTTAAACTTACTTAAAAGCTAACACCCCATCGACAGACTCAATTTTTTTATCTTAAAAACAACGCAACCAGATATGACGGGCCAAAGGGGACATAATGCTTTTTTTTAAAGGACACTATCTTCAGTCAGGACTTTTTAATTTATCAAGATTACGCTCGCAGTGTACCCTAACAGCAGTACTGTGCTAAATATTTTGGTTTTGCTTTCGATTTCAAGCAAAGGTCTTAGCAACAGGATGTGCGTACATAGCAGCAGGGCTGGGTAGAAATATATAAACATATAATTGAAAAAAAAACCCATCATGATCCTATATAGCGTTAAAAAATACCCCCTTTCTATGTTTAGTTTATTCTACCTTGCACAGTGATCTTAAAATCGGGATTATTTTGGTTAATTTCCTTTGTATCTACTTTAAGTAGTGCTCATAAAGAGATGAAGTTTGTTATATGAAGTCTCCTTATAGCAATGTGAAAGAAAGAGAAACAAGCAACATGCTGAATGGACCTACCTACTGATTAACATCAGATGAAAATAAGAAAAAAGTGACAATAATTGTACAAAAATTCAGAATGGAAAAATAAAGCTTGTGTGTTGAATAATGTAAAATGGTAAAAAGGAATGTCCCCAAATACGAAAATCACTTAAACCGTTCAGACCCAAAAAACCCTATTTTTAGGTAGTTTTTGGCCCAAATTTGCCCAAATATATTTTTTTTCGAAAATCGGGCTCCGTCACATTTTAGGCATTGTCATTTTGCATCATTGTGCAAAAAATCAGAAAAAAATTATGAGTCAACATTGAGAAAAGCTATATTTTCTTATTTGGTTAAAGGGAATTTCCCCCAAAATACGAAAATCCGTTTTTTAAAGCGAATAAGAATTTTCCGGGAAAAACCACTTCAGCCATTCTTTAGAGAATCTTGCCCTCCATCTTTGTACAAAAAATCAGAAAAAAGTAATGACAGGATTTTGCACAAAGTCCAAAAAAACCCTATTTTTAGGTAGTTTTTGGCCCAAATTTGCCCAAATAAATTTTTTCTCAAAAATCGGGCTCCGTCGCGTTCTGGGCATTGCCATTTTGCATCATTGTGCAAAAAATCAGAAAAAACTAATGAGCCAATCCTGAGAAAAGCTGGTAACAAAAGGACGGACGGACGGACGGACGAACGAACGAACGGACGGACGGACGGACGGACGGACGGACGGACGGACGGACGGACGAACGGACGGACAGACGGAGGGACATGGGTTAATTTATTGGGCACTTTTGTTTTCAAGAGATCCATCTATCCCGTCTGTGTCGTTTAATCAAAGATAGTGTCGTTTTATCAAAGATAGTGTTGTTTTATCAAAAATAATGTCGTTTTATCAAAGATAGTGTCGTTTTATCAAAGATGGTGTCGTTTTATCAAAGACAGTGTTGTTTTATCAAAGATGGTGTTGTTTTATCAAAGATAGTGTCGTTTTATCAAAGGAAGTACCGTGAAGTCGGGTAACTTGCATCAGTGAAGGGAAACTTGCATACCGTGAGTGGTCCTAAATCCGACAACCCTGCCTAAATGCAACCCCCCAAATAACTGTTATGAAAAAAAATTCTATGTTTACAAACATTCCCTCTCCAAGTTGAACAATAAACTATTGCAAGAACTCTCGAAAAACAACATCTAACAAGATGGCTATAATGTCAAGATATCAATTAATGTATTTTTCTGGATCAGTTCATTACTTTTTATGATACTGTTACTGCTGTTGTCATTTATTACCTTGTACATGCAGTTAGTCACACTAGGAAATCTAGCTTTCAGAAAAAACAACATCAGTCATCTACAGGATGTATTTGCAACAACAAGGATGAGAGTTAACTGAATCAAGTTGGCAAGACAATTAATTAAAACATGAAAGTTTGAAACAAAATAAAACGTGCAGCAGCCAAAATCAACCAACCAAAATTTGTTATTCAATTCCCGAGACAGCGCTTCCATTTTTAAGGCCTAGTTTATACACTAAAGTAAAAACAATTCCGCACATGTAAATGGGTCAGTGTTTGAGGTCCGGCAAAATTTCCCGGAAAAAGCCTATCCGGCAGTGCGCAGATCTAGGTGGGTTCCGTCTCCTCCGTAGATCTTTTTCTTTGGAAGTTGATCTTCAAATTAGTTCTCAAGGTTGGCTTGGCTCAAATTATTTCATCTATGGCTCAAATTTTAGGCAATTTCTCATAGTTTTTAAGAATGTTAATTTCATTTAAAAGCACCCGGTTATTTTTCCATGAATCCCTTTAGAAGTATAGCGCTTTCGCAGCATTAATCTTTGATACGCATTTTGGCGGGACGCTCTAGTGTGACTAACTGACATGAGGCAATAAACCAGACCCGATCAATCAAACTTGTCGAACCAATCGAACAATCGAACGAATCGAACTCCATCGAACGATTAAAGTTTGATTTAAAAAATTAATCGAGCTCTAAGATTTTTAACAAAATTGTGAGTGTTCGATTAAGTTTGATCAATGGGTTGCGGTTCGATCAGTTGGATAACCCAAAGTTTTGATTAGGTTCGATTAATTTTTTTAATCAAACTTTAATCGTTTGATGGAGTTCGATTAGTTGGATTGTTTGATTGGTTTGACAAGTTCGATTGATCGGGTCTGGAATAAAAAATTATGTTTTGTAAAAGATTTTTAAAGAAGCAACAGTGTAAAAATTCTCCCACCCAGTTTAGTTGACATTTTGGTATCTTCGTTGCGTCACAGCGAAAGGTCTGTTTTTATTTTAGTTTGTATCTTTGATAGACCCCATACATTTTGAAAATGATTTTGAAATTTCGACTGACCCCCCCCTACCATCGGACTTAGGCAGGGCTGTCGGATTTAGGACCACTCACGGTAGCAATCAAATGACTGACCAATCAAAGCAGCAAAATTTCAAAACAAATGAACTACGCGGTTCCTCTCTATTTCTATTTGGTTGAGTTGCAGGAGGCTTTGAGGCCTATTTTCACAACTATTGACGCTTTCAATGAGCGCCCCGTCAGCACCTTGGACTGACTACCCAATTCCCCTCACATGGCATGGGTTGACCTGGGCGAAGGTTCATTCACTTGCCAAGTGAACCGCTGCGAGTGGGAATTGAACCTCAGTCGCCTGTGCAGTAACCAAGGTCAATGACCACTATACCACAGCGCCTTCTCTACCATTTTTGTTTTGATTTAACTTTGTATTTTAATGATGACCAGCCAGGTCATTCATTTGAGGGCTATGCATGTTGGGTGAAGGCTTCTTCGTAAAAGCGAAAGACATGTATCTATTTTTCGGATCCGGCATGCAGGAATAGTGTCAGGACCTGCAGACGACCTGGTAGGGTTGGGTATGGGTGTGGTTTGGGTGTGGTTACGTATCAGATTGGCTAGGAATTTGGTTATTATCAGTTAGGGTTAGGGTTGGAGCTCGAAACAAGCACTCTTTTGTGATTTTCTCTAAATATAGTCTGGTCTGCAGTTTGTACAATATAAATAGCAGTATAGACCTAACTCTTCACACAAAAATTACGGGAAACGCATGTTTGGACTTTGTACCCTATGCTGCACTCAAGCACTTAAGCCAAAGTCCCGCAAAGGCGGGACAAAAATCAGTTTTTGAAGTTTGCAAAAAAACGCCACATAGAAGATCTTTCAAATTCAGTATGTGAATAGAGCAGTAAAAAATACAACTTTTCTATTTTTCATTTTTTTTGCAAAAGTTCTAGGAATGAAAATAAAGGGATAATGATAATTGAATACTATCCATTGATGACCCACGGCACTATCGTAAAGCTAGAATCGCTTCGCGTACTCTTCGCTTGAGAGAATGATTGACAGATTGAAATTTTTCACCCGCGCAGGAGTTCGCGGAGCGTACTCGGCTCAATCCTCGGAACGTGCTAAAAATGGTAGACTAAGCTGTGATAAATCATTTCGATGGAAGTTGTTGTAATGTTTACAAGGCTCCTGACAGAAAATTGTTTGTTTTATTGTCAATGATGACAGTGCGGTTATTAATTTTGTTAGATCTGACAAATTGATGTTTGTAAGTGCACTTTATAGTTTTGATTCCCATTGAAGAATCATGTTCTGGTTTTCATGTTATTAGATGCTGGTTTAGAGCTTTAGGTCTACACTGAATAGCCGTCAGAAACACTCTCTTGGCATGAATCCGTGACCGTGGCGCAGTGGTGGATAAGGCATTGGGTTTCAAAACATCGGAACTTTGCATTTAGTGGGTTCGAAACTCACCGGTGGCGATCTGTCGGTAAGTCATTCATTAAGTTAGAAAACATAGAAAATAAATCACATGGAACCAGAAAGTCAGAAAAACTACGAACAAGAGACTGGAAAGTACGAAATAAGTCCAGATCTGTCTTTCGTCTTTACGAAAAGAAGCCACGACCATGCATGTTAGCCTCCATTGATGCAAGTTACCCGATCTCACGGTATTTATTTGCGCTTTGGCACGCCATCATATAAACATAAGTTATTTGTGATCATTTAAATAGTAGTAAAACAGCCCTTTTTGGAGAAAAACACTACAAAAATTCCCCCTTTTGACTTGCCCTGCTTTTTAAAAATATGGCCTGAAATGTAAACCAAATTTGTATTTTGATGGGTCTTTTAGAATGGAAACTTACCAAGGTCCTGTGTGCATCAACTTCACCAGTCATTTTTTATAATTTGATAGTGCTAAAGTATAAAATTTAAATGTAAAATGAACAGCAAAAATTATAAACAATTATTTCGCTCGCTGTTGCCCTCCTACTCGGCCGCCCTGTTGTGGTTTGTTACTCGAGCATGCGCATCAAGACATTTTCGAAGAGTTCCAATGTTTACATGACCTCTATTGAGTTGTTGTAAAATCCGAAAAATTATTTGTCGAAAAAATATTATACATGTTTTTTTTAATAAGAACATCCAAAATTTTTGAAGCCTTCGGATGTTCTTAACTTTTTGAGCCTAAAAATGTCCTTGACATGTTCTTCTCTTATCATTTCAACCATTTTATGTGTGACTATTTTTACCATTTTCCTCCTAAGATAAGAAATCGGTTGTTTTAGAGTCCGGAAAAACCTTCTTAAAATGTTCTTAACTTGTTCTTAATGTCTTGGCCATCGGAGCCTTATGTTTTTCTATAGTTTATTCTTATAAAAAACGTGTACTGTTTTTTACACTGCTTTTCAACACCATCACGCTATCGTGCCAATTTTTTTTTGGCAAATTACTACATGCTACTTTAATGGGATAAATTTTCGCGGGGATTAATTTTCGCGGATTTCGCGGATTTGGGTGTCATCTGCGAAAATATGCCCCATTGGAAATTTGAAAAAGGCCCATCCGCGAAAATTAGTTTCCGCGAAAAATTTGATTTTTTTTTTGCAATCCGCGAAACTTCTATTTTTATCGTTTTTTATTTTTTTTTTACATGAGGGCACGCAAGAGGGTAATCCAACTGGCTTGAAATTAAACATTTAAAGGGATATGTAAGAAAAGGAGGGAAAACGGAAAACAAAAGAATTTATTATTTTCAATGATAAGAAAGAGTGAAAATAACGAAACAACAATTTTAAGTCATTTTATTTATCTCTCTTTTGCATCTTTTAACAAGTTAAAAAACTTCCTAATCTATCAAAATAGGCGCATCAGATGTCTTCGGGATAACAGATGGGTTTTCTGGTTTACTCGGACGCTTTGTTTTGGCAGCAGCATTTGCAAACAGTGTTCTTTGTAATATATATCTCCTCGCCCTATTCCAAAACACCCTCTTATTACATGAAAAAGAATTCTTAATTTTCCTGGAAAAATTTTATTTCAATGTTTTTGATTTTAATTTGTACCCTAATCCGCGAAATTAAATCCCCGCGAAAAATCAGGAAATCCCTCATCCGCACATACACACACAAGTGTAACAGAGGAAAATTGCACCAAGTGTGCACTCTCTGCAACACATCAGGGGGGGGGGGCTCATATGGTCCGACTCACGGCATGTGCCGCCCTTAAGGATAGGTTTTTTGAGATCCTCAAAATGCACTACAAGGGTCTTCTTTTGTCTGGATACACGGATACACTATAAGGATGTTTTTGGGGACTGCTGAGTTTCAAGCCTGACAATAAAAATCTGATGTATCTTTATAGTTTTAACTCGCACCCATTTTGATTTGCTTTGTACATTGTGTCGACATAACAGGCTTATTTTTGGGTGGCTTCAGGAAAATAAGATATAAAATCAAACAATACTGTAAGGAAACTTTCGGTAAAATGCACTGTAAAAGTACCTTTTCACTTCAAGAGATGTACTGCAAGGCTCCGATTTTGAAAGTTAAATTTTCGGCGGCACATGCGGTCGTTTAGGAATTGTATGCCCCTCCCCCGGTAACACATTAAATGAGTTAGAAAATTATGCTAATTAAAATGACCTATAGATTCAAATAAATCATATTGTTCGCAGTACAAAGATTCCTGGCTGGATCTTTTCGGAGTACAATCTTTTCCCACCGGGGATGAAATTTTAGCCAAATTATAGTTATAATTACCTATAACTCCCATATCATGTGTGGGTTAATTTTAGTCTAACTCCAAATGAATGACGTCCTGGGAATAAATTTCGAAAGACAATCTAAACACCAAAATGGTTCTGAAAAAAATAAAGGCTTTTTTACACAAAAATTATAATAACTAGAATGCAAATTAAAATACCACTCGAACCTTTATAAAAATGTTAAAATGCAGAAAAAATAATGTAAAATAGTTTAAGCAGAATAATATTATGAACAAGCTAGCATCATGGGAAATAACAATGAACAATCTTTATACACTATATACAAAATTAGAGGAATGATAAACAGTTCTCAAGAAAGTCTTGGTGCAAAACCAAATAGTATATAATGGAGCTGACTAACAGATTGTGGGGTATAAAAAGATAGCCTTTTCACAAGATTTAGTTTACAAGAAGACTTAAAATTTCAGACCTATCCAATTGAGAATTTATCATCATTCAGCTAATTTATCTCTCATTTCGATAAACAAATACAGTATGACATTTTATAAACACTCAGCAACATTGATCTTGCAAAAGCACCAACTATATGTTTAGTCCAGCTAGAGAAGCAATACTGTGAAATAAAAAAATATATAGTTCCATACTTTAAATTTTTCTAAGAGAAATTCTTATACAAGGCTTATGTAATAAGATATTATGCTGCGGTAAACCAGGGAACATGGTTTCAACATTAACAACTCTAAATGCGGCTTTTCAATTTTCAATTTAGTCAAAATATACGTCCTATTTATAGTGCAAAGCTAATATAGCTTGAAGTTTCGAAGGTAGTTAAAGAGAAGTTGGACTTGACAACAAATGATTATGATATAACAAGTAACTACCAGTCAATAGAAAGGTATTAGCATATAATTGACGAAGTGGTGCCCTTTAATTAACCACAAATTAATTTGAAATTGTTCTATAGAACTTCTAGATGAGTAATTATATCATACCTTTATAGAACTGAGCATTTAGTTCTTGAAGGCTATAACTCTAAGAGAAAACGCCATTGACAAAATTTAGATTAATTTAAAAATTACTTATCATTTTTATGTACAATTGGAATACATATTTGTAGGGACAAAAAAATACAAAATAATTCTCAATATGTAAACTATAAGCATTTATAGTAAAATTGTTGAACACCCAATCAAGTATGATCTTCTAAATCGAACAAATTTGAACAGTTCCTTTAGGCCAGTTTAAGCTTTTAAACTCTGCTTAATCATATAATCAGATTTACCTTAGCTCTCACATAACATTTAAACCCAAAAAGTCAGACATTCCATTGTTCCTTTGGAAGGTTACCAAGTAAAGGGTTCATTTGTGATGTGAAATATTTGGGCTATTTGAATTTCAAAGGAACATTTCTAGATTGGTATTAGAATAAGTAACTATCAAGTATACGGACCATCAAACAGCTGGCAAGTTATTGTCACGACTCGATTTCCTTGTAGTTGTTGGCTAAAAAAAAGAAGGGAGAAATAAATTTGGGTATGAAAACTAAGGACGAACAATTAGTAGTTCGTACTTTTTTAAGACTCTGAATCATGTCCTAGGTTTAAGAAGGAAAAAACGTCATGTTGTTGAGGTTAATTATGAATTTGCGTCATTCACTTTGTTTCAAAACATTCTTTTCTAGCAACGCCACGAGTTTCATGATTTTCTTTGATTGAAACTCCAAATCTTTGTATCACAATTTTGTAACACTGTAGTGTAAAAAGGTTTATGTTAACATATTCTTCCAGAAAACGAGACCTAGGAACAATTTAAGAATGTGGATGATAAAAAGATCGAAAAGTTTATAAAAAACGATTAACATTAGAAGGAAGGGATTTGTAATCTTTCACTGATCTAATCACAATCGTGTTGATCTAAAATTCCCTTTAAACTAATCATTATGTTAACATTATGTTAAACTGTAAATCAAGCCCTGTGTGATCACTAAGTAAGCCCTGTCTAATCACTAGCCCTGTGTCATAAAATAGCTCCATGAAGGTTTGAATGTTATAAATTTTTAAGTTGGAGTTTCAGTGTATTCTTTAACAAACCTCTTTACTGGGCGAAAAATGCATACTAAAGGGATCGATGTTTTGAATGTGTGGTATGGTTGGAGCGACCGTCAATTTACGACTTCCTCTGGTCGGACTTGTTTTGTTCGTTTTACCTAAGAATGAAAATCAAGTAAAAAGTATACAGTAAAAGAATTTCGTCATGATTTTAGAAATTAAGGATAAAAAAGTTTGCATTACCAATTTTTTCCGATTTATCTTTTTTTGTTTAGCCATTTTGCCAAAAATTATAATGAAATCTCCTCATTAGCGTGATTTCGACGTACAAATAGGTCTATAACAGACACCGAATCAACTTTAGGAATCCGAAATACCGGATAGATTTTGCAAGATTACCGCCACCCCCAAGTTTTGGAAAAAGAAGATATCACCACTCACATTCTTGTTGTTTGACGATGGGTAAAACTAATCCGGAAACTTTGGGCAACCCAATCTCTCCTCCTTTCTTCTTACTGCACTTGTTCAAGATTTCTTCACTCGACTTGTCTGTGAATAAGGTGGCTTTTTCTGCAACCGGATATAAAGGTACAGTGGGCTCGTGTTCAATATGTTTGCTACTGAGTGAGCTCTTCTTTGAACCACCACCATGACTGGTTCCTCCGCCACCTTTCTTAAGTTTGATGACGTCATGGCCACGTGCCCTGGAAATTATATTACATAAATTTCAAATCTCTACAGCATCGTTTGACTTTGAGTAGATTTCTTAATTTATATACATTTGACTGTTTACATTACACCAAATTACATCAGATTTTTTAATTCAATAATCGAATAGTACATCCGACAATTGAACCACTTTAATTTTCCTTGCTGCTACGATGTCACAATGCAGTAAAATAGCTTTTCACTTAGCAAAACTATCAGAATTCGAGAAAAGTTAAATGATTAGAAACATTTTATTTAGAAAGTTTAATGAAAAAAAAAACATGGCCTACCGATTAATATTGACAGAACTGCAAATTTCCGGGAGGTTTTTCCCAGGTTGGTTAATGGAGACATCAAGAATGGTTCGACTGGCTCCTTTCACTTCCGGTGAACTCCCTTCAGACTTCCGTAGTTGAGATCTACTCATATCCTTTAAAACTTTATCCGATTCTGAATTCCGTTTCAAACCGTTCGAAATGTTCTTCGAGTGTTTTAGATTTAATTCATTGTTATTTTCGATGTCGTTCGCTTTACGCGGACTAGGCGTCTTTTTCGAAGCGGTTTTCAAGCTTGTAGTCACTAAGACAGGACAATGCTGAGAAGGCGTAGTCTTATCTTTTGTGGTGTTTTCACTTTTCAGATTCTTATCATTTTGATGATTTTGTATGGCTTTGAGTTTGACGTTTTTATTGTTCGTATTATTAGTGCCAGGTGAGTGCTTATCTCGCTGCGATTGAGCGTTCGAATGTCGCCTTTGTTTCTGTGCAGCCAAGGATTTGAGAAATGGATTTGAAGAGCTCTCTCGTTGAATTCTCTCTTTTAAAATCACCAGGAATTTGGTAGCGAAATCGTTTTCTTGGTAATAAGCGTGCTTCATCATTTCGGTGCAAGATAACCTCTTTTGAACTTCCAAACACAACGATTCCTGAAATACAAATAGTAAGAAGATTTAAGAGGGAAATACCGTAAAATATTATTTTTCAACGCGTTTGGATGAACGAGCAAAGAATTATTATCTTGAATTTGAAGATACTATGTAGTCAAGGGGTTAAGTGATAAATATTATGAGGTTTTTTTAATTCATTTGATCTTAATTTGAGGCAAATTAAGGAAGGGCAGGAAGGGGAGAAACCTGAAAGAAGATCTTATGAAAGAAAGACAAAAAGTCACGAAAATCGATCAATTAAATAAAGTTCATGTCACTTAAAATTTTAGATGCATAATTCAGGTAGTCTATCCGACTGTCAGGACAGACAAAAATAAACTGTTTTTATTCTTTTGAATCGACTGATCAATGTTGCACATGTTAGTAATTTCCCACAACGTAAGCACCACATTCTGAAACGAGGAGATCTGGCATCTGGTGAGCAAAAAATAGCAAGACTCGTCGAGTACTTTTGCAAATGGCACCATTATATATAGAATGATTTATTCTCTGCAAGTTCTGCAGTTCGCATAAAATGAACTTTTTGTCAGACTATAAATTGAGGTTCAAAATACAAAATGGCGGAAATAAGCATTGAAGAAACACCTGCGAACAAGAAAGAACTTTCTGTTGAATGATTACTCAAAATTGTTGGAGAGCATGGGAGATTTCAATTCGCTCTGGAATTGGTTTTCTTCATGGTGGGAGCATTGGTCATGGGATGGGTGTCCGATAACTACGGTCGCAAAAAGACACTTTTTATTTCTTATTTTTCCATCATGTTAGCAAGCAGTATAGCATCGTTTATTGGTAATGTCTACGTGTTTATTCTGTTTCGATTCGTAGGTTGGGTTCTTCATCCCTGGCCTTATTATGATAGCGAGCTTAAGCAAAGAGTACGGGAGTGCTCTGGAACGGCGTTGTTATGGTAACAACGCTTCCGCTCGCTCTCTCATGCGGGGATTCCCTGGATATTTTGCCGTCAACGATGATTCGAGAACTTCAAAACAGCAAAATCACGTACTAGAGAAGACACCAAATTCTTGTTGAAAATTTGTTAAAAAATCTGTTGAAAATCTCTAAAAATCCTGCAAAATGTCAGTTAAAAGGTAAGTTTTATGAAGCTTTACTACATAATCCTCTCTTTTACACATTGCTTTGTGTTTATTTTGCTTTTATTTCGAAAGTGGGCTATTTTTTACACAGGTTGAGGGATACACATGTTTGTTTTGAACTTTTCTTCTTAAAACTCAAAAAATCTTTACAATTTGGTGCAAATAAAGACTATAATACATCTATAATCGACTTTTGATCAGTCTGCCTTTGATCTGGGGAGGGTTTTATAAGATTCAATAGGTTTTGAATTTGTTTACACACAGTTTCTTGATTTTCCAAATGAAAAATAAATTTTTCTCTTTTTCTCTTACAGTTCACCACTGATTTGGACTAACGAGAAGGAAATCATGTTATTGAGAGAAGTTCTTGTATCGCAACCCCATCAATTCAAAGAAAAGACCCCTAAACGAGGGGAAAAGTGGCAGCAAATTGCAGACAACTTAAACAAATCAGACCAATTTAATAACAAAGCATCAACCAGAGCAGTTCGTGAGAAGACCAATGCACTCATTCACGCTTTCCGTCAAACTCAACGTGCTGAACTTGCTGCCACAGGTATCAGCCCTGACCCTACAGAAAAAGAAGTCCTATGCGAAGAGATTTGTCTTCAAATTGATGAATTTACTCGAATTCTCGCTGAAAGCGGAAAAGCTGCAAAAGATGTCGAGAAAGACAAGTTACTTGGAGAAGACATTCGTCAGAAGGCTATGGAATCTCAGAGCCAGACCCTCAAACGAAAAAGTGAGTCATCAGACGAGGAGGTTTTAAAAAAGAGAAGATCATCAGGGAGTGATGCTGTCTGTTTCTTAAGAGAGAAATCTGAAGCTGATGTAAAAATGCGAGAAAAAGAACTTGAGGTACAAAACCAAAGACTTCAATTAGAAGCTACTAAAATTCAAAACGATCAAAATAATTTTATTAACATGTTTGCACTGATGTCAAATCAGATGCAACAGAATCAACAGATGACACTCAACATCATCGAAAGACTTACAAATTCAGATAAAGGTGAGAATGGCCAATGAACTTGACTTAACTGGACTCGAAAATGTTGATTTTGTTTACAATTGTTGACATTTTTGTTGGGAAAAACTCACGAAATATGAAAGACTTCTGATTATTTTGATTTTGTTTACAATCGTTGACATTTTTGTTGGAAAAAACTCACGAAATATGAAAGACTTCTGATTATTTTGATTTTGTTTACAATCGTTGACATTTTTTTGGAAAAAACTCACAAAATATGAAAGACTTCTGATTATTTTGATTTTGTTTACAATCTTTGACATTTTTGTTGGAAATTGAAATATGAAAGACTATACTTGGACATTTTACATGAAACTGTGAGTTGTTTTATTTTTGTTTATGAAAAAAGAAAACTTTGTATATACTACCAGCTCCGAAATCTATTTTTTAGATTTTTTTACAAACCTTTGAAAGGCTATTTTGTTATTTATTTACACTTTGAAATTAATTTATGTTTTACCTGAAGTCATGATTCAGATATCAAGACTTATTTTGTATATTTTTTACAGACATCAAAAGTACAGTTTACTATTTACATGTTGAAACTTTTCATATTTACACTTAAATTATAATGTTTTTTGTTACTTTACCAAAGTCATGATTTAAAAGATCAAATCTTCCAGTTTACTCAAAATTTTATTTGATTTTGTCTCTGATAATTTAAGCAAAATAGCTTTCGACTGTGGGTGGTAAAACATCAAAATATTTTGAGGTATTGTTTGGATAAAAGCAACTTCTTGCATTGTGTAGCAAAGCACAAACAATGTACATTTTTCCAATTGGACTCAGGCCAATCTTGAGGTTTTTCTTGAAATCCATAAATTTGAAATAATTGATAATGTCATTAAACACCCATTCAACTGAAATCCTGCAAGTGCTCATTGATGTGTTGAAAGCTTTCTGGTTATTATTTAATCGAGCTCCTTGGAAAGGTGAAATTAAGTGGGCCCTAATAGGATAAGCAGGATCACCATAGATACAAAGGGGGTTGCCTGCAGCATCATTTGAAAAATTCTGTAGATCTTGTAAAAGTCCAGAGGCGTTTAATAGGGCACAGTCATGTCTTCTTCCTTCCATGGGACCATAAAGGTTAGCTATCAGTCCATTAGGAGCCACTACACTTTGAAATTTGAGAGCATGAACTCTTTTATGTCCATTGTAAACGATTCTTTGATGCTCTCCTGGTCTACAGATAGGACGAACTGTTCCATCCACAAAGCCCCAGCAATTTTCAAGGGCTGCTCCTTTTGCATGGATAGCATCTGCATACTCTTGAAGCTTGACTGGACTTAGCCAGGGTTGATTTATTGGGTTAAGGTCGGTTAGTTTGTTACCAAACTGGCTGTAAACATGCTCAACAATGTAATTTGTTATCATGCAAATTTCAGGTACAGGTCTACCAAAACGTGGGATCATATCACCATATCTGCATGGGTAGGCAAATCTTCTCAGGAACATGCAAAATGCTTCTAATCCTGGACAAATTGTTCTGTTTTTACATCTAACAGTGTCTGGAATGTTCAATACATTTCTCAATAAGATAACATCATTTCTGTACATTCTGAATTCAGCCCAGCATTCTGCTTCAGACACAACCAACAAATCGAAAGGGTTGTAAATCCAAAATGGAAAGTCAGGATTTTTGCTTGTATAAAGGTCAAATAGAATCAGGAATTCTTCGTCAGAAATAAGATTCTGACTGTAAGCTAAGAGCAACAACTCTCTTGTTTCGCGAAAAGACGCCATATTTGTTATGATTTTTGGCGCGCGTTACAGATTAATTTGCTTAATGAATTTTGCTCTAAATGCGTCGACGTCGACGTCAACATCAAATTTACCCGTCCTAGAACGCTCCGTCCTCTTTGCTTAAGCTCGCTGATGACCATCACAGACGACGACCCCTTGCTGGCATCATTCTATGGACAGGATTCACATCAGCTTTATGTATACTTCCGCTGATTGCTTACTATGTACCCAGATCGCTGATGGAAGACTTTAAACGTGGTATGTTCAGCTCCTTATTTTGTTTTGATGTTGTTTTGGAAATTATTCCCAGAATCGATCCGTTGGTTAAGATTGAAGAATAGAATGGAAGAAGCTCTTCAAGTGTTTGAGAGAATAGCAAAATGGAACGGGAAGGAAATGGACGAGAATGTTACTATAGCTCCTTTGCAACAAGATACGACTTCCCATAATAAACCAATCCAATAGAGTTGTTCAAAAGGAGCGAAACCAGGAGGAAGATTTTACCAATGGGTGTGATTTGGATGACTAACGGTATGGTTTATTAGGGAATTTCATTAGGTGTTGGTGATCTTGGTGGATCTATGTATCTCAGCTTTGCTTTGGGGAGTTTTGTTGAATTACCTGCTTCACTACTGGCCGTGTACTTTCAAAATAAGACAGGACGGCAGAAAACTGCCATGGTGGCTGTTTTCTTAGCAGGTGGTTTAACACTCGCAGTTGCATTCATCCCTTTGAGCTACAGTGTTATTCGGACGACATTCGGAATGATTGGTAAGATGCTCATATCGCTCAGTTTCCAAGTAACTTACGTTTGAAAGACGACCCACTTACCGTGATTAAGTTACTCAAATTGGTTGACAAATTTCCGAATTTCTTGCCAACTTTTTCCAAACGTATATTTGGTAATTTCATTCCAGTGAATAAGGGGTTCCTGTGAAATACATCTTTATGTCTCTGACACAGGTTTCCTGTAGATAAAAATTCTTTCATTTAGAAAACTGGCCTCGATAACAATCTTAAGTTTTCCTAGTATACCGACATTTGTTATGAAATATTCCAGTGGCTTGGTGGCGAGCAGCTAATTTAATGCCAATAACAAGGGGTGCCAAAAAGCGCATCTGATTGCTATTTTCGGCAAATCTCTGCTTTTTAGACCCTAGAATTATTATAAGATTTTAGCCAAAACTAGGAAAAATTTCAAAAAGTTTCCGTGTTGAAGACATTTTCCTTATTTTTGGGCGCCAAAATACAAATTTTAGAAAGATGCCCCCTCAGTTTACACAAGAATGGGTTGATCCATCGCACTACTAAAATATTCGATTCTTTTTCCGATGAAATGTCCGTAAAAAGCAAAATTTCAAGACGAATACTTAAACTGGATAGATTTTGCGTGAACTGATGAGTCATGTTAAATTTTGAAGAAAACAGCTTGTATCTTACCAAGAGCCTTGGTGATGTGAAAAAGTTGGTCGATATCAGAGTCTCCAGGGAATAATGGATCACCAGTTATCATTTCAAATAACAAACAACCAACCGCCCAAATATCAACAGCCCTGGAAAAATAGTAAAATGGTTTCATTACAAATAAACACGTCCTTTCTTGCCTAAAGATCCCGCGGATAAACTTTACTTAGACATATTGGTATATCTTTTTGGTTTTCTTTGTTAGTGGCATTAGATGAACTAAGAAGGGTGTTTTTAAAAAAATTGGTTTTTAGAAAAGGTTCATTAGTTAAAGCTGTCATTCATATTTCATGTAAAAAAACGACGATATTCAGTCACGTGTTGAAATACAAAATTTTCTCTCACTTTCCATAATTGACATCTCCCACGAGCAATTCAGGAGCACGATACCATCTAGTTGCGACATAATCTGTAAACACCTCCCCAGGCCCTGTGGCTAAAACAAGTAAGCAATATAAATTATTCATAACAAAGTTATCATTGCCATGTCACAAACATATCTAAGAAGAAAAATCGATACTTTTCACATGTTCGGACAAATAACGGTTCGTGTAAAGAATAAGCGGGTTTTTATGTAATCAAGACAAATCGAAGGAGACGGTATAAACCAAAGTTGACATGTAGCCAAAATTGTCTTCCACTTTGCTCAGAGACGGTAAGATCGCAAAAATACCGCCGTCTGTTTAGGTGGGCAAAGGTGATATAGAGCCGTACATCAACAATAGAATTTATTTTGTGTCGACTTCACTTGCAATCGCCCTCGACCCCCTAGACACAAACTCTTGCAACTGAATGGCAATAGCTGTGATATCTCTTCGGGGCTAAGGTTAAATGTTTAAATAGAAAAAAACTATCAAATTATTTTTGACTAAAGTGCATAAATCAAATACAACACTTTATAGCTTTGCCCTAATATACCTAATGTTCTAGCGAATCCAAAGTCGCATAATTTGACGACACCACTCTTTGAAATCAAAATATTTTCCGGCTTCACGTCACGGTGAATTACCTAGGACGAGAAAAAAAGATTAAAAATGAAAAACCCATGTTTGATTACCAAAGGTAAAAACAGGTATATTAATTAGCCTGAACTATAAAATCACCGGAAATAAGATAAAAATAGGCTTTGGTGGTATATTAGCTTACAAAAAGGTGATTCTAAAAGACTTAAAAGCAATTCTCTTTGTCAACTTTTGCACTTAAAAGAAAATAGGTTAATCTCACATTATGGCTGTGACAAAACTCTAGTCCTCTCAGAACTTGAAAAGAGATGGACTTCACTTCACCATCCGGTAAACCATCAGGGAATCTCTCCAAATCGTCCAAGATGGTTCGATCAACAAATTCAAACACAAGAAATAGTTTCTTCTTCCTTCGAAACACTTCTAGAAGATTGACAAGATTCTCGTGCCGGAGCGTCTAAAATGGTTAAAGCGTTGGTTCTGGTTATAACATCTAGTAAGCTGGATACAGATACGCAGAAACATTTTATGTGTGAATAAATAATGGGCAAAGGCCT
Organism: Clytia hemisphaerica; assembly: GCF_902728285.1. Lineage (NCBI taxonomy): Eukaryota > Metazoa > Cnidaria > Hydrozoa > Leptothecata > Clytiidae > Clytia > Clytia hemisphaerica. Next base: position 690,467 of record NW_027104107.1, on the reverse strand, counting down.
TCCAAATAGGATTTTTCCCATTTTTGTTGTTGGTTTATAAAAGTTGGCCTTTCAATAGTTGAAGGATCGCCACTATAAATAATTTCCTCTTCCTTGTGTTCTACATTATCAGAACACACTATCAGAAATATTTCTTATATCAGAAAATCATCAGAAAATCGTCAGAAAACAATAGAGCTTTCCCAGTATTTCCCAACAAGGGCAAATTTCTGTAGGACGTCTAGAAGAATGTAGAAAATTGGATTAAGGGTATTTATTTGCGTTTAAAACATAAAAACGAGTAATGAAAATGAAATGAAAGAATAATACCTTTAGCATTTTGATTTCTCTTAGAGCGATCTTTTTGACCATTTTATCATCTTCAGACTCCAAGAACTTTTTGATAGCCACAACCTGATCTGTTTCTTTATGCTTACATTTCAACACCATTCCGTATGAGCCTTCTCCAACTAGGCCCATATTTTCGTAACGCTCCATATTGTTTAAATCTATAATTTCTAACTTTCAATCTTTTTTCATCACCCACAAGGTATCTCGAACATTTTGATGGTAGATTCTTCCCTTTGGTAAAACTAAGATTATGACATGATTTAATATCGCGTTCTTCAACACTGATAATATGACGAAATTCGATTTCTATTTTGTCACATTCTGACAGTCCAAAAAGAAGGCGAAAATATTATTTTTGTTACTTTTGCTGAAAATGAAAACGTGAAAAATTAAACATCGATTAAGGACATGTTTTTTAATTCTTACCAAAATCTGCCAAAATGGACATTTTGGGAAAAAACCTTATACGGCTTTTGTATCCAGTTGTATTTTATAATCTTATAATAGTGGTTATCTTAAAATAGTCAAAGAACAACATACTGAAAAATCTAGCTCCAATTCTAATTCTACTTAAAGTTATCCTATTTCAAAGTGCGGCTAAAAAATGAGCTAAAACTTAGCATTTTAGCATGAGCAAAAAATTAGCATTGAACTTCAACTCTACATAACTCTATCAGTTCTAATGCTATGCAGCTGAAATTTTGCCGGGACATCCATACACCTTTTATAAATAATTTCCCGTATGGATTAGCATCTAAAATGGTTGTAGGGCCTAATTGTGAGCAGATAATTAGCACTGGTTGTTGCTTTTTGAAAACCTCTCACTATGCTAAAAATAACTGCAGTATGGCTTTTAATTTTGATCAATTATGTTTATTCAACCCTTAATTGTTGATAAAAAGCTTAATTTCGAGCAAGAATTTAGCTTAAGTCGATTTTCGAATTCTGGAAACTATGATATCTTATTTTAGTCATTAAATTTGGAAACATTTTATAATTTCTTACATTTTGTTAAGTGAAATTCTATTCTATAATGTTTACAGGAACTAACTTCTAATAAATTTAGAATAAAACTACTGTGTTATGGACCCAAAATGAGCAATTATTTAGCATTTCTTCCATAAAGCTAATTTTTTGCTCTTTTTTAACCATATGAGGTTTTTATTCTTGGTTTTATCTTCATAGTCTATTAGCATGTGTGTAGAAAACTCAAATATACCACTTTTGAAGTTCCAAGGTCCTTAATTAGAGCAAATTATTAGCTTTTCTTTCAAATAGGGTTGCTAATTACTAGGTCAAAACAGGGCCATAGAACGGAAAAATCTGGGCCCTTTAACAATTTGCATTCAAAATAACTATCCAATTACCATTTTTTCCAGTCAGATTAAGAAAGTTCATGCTCATATGCACAAAATTAGCAATTTAGAATATAGTGTCAAATGCTAAAAAGTAGCTCATATCGGGTCACTACAACGGTTTAGAATTTCGAAAAAAGTATTTTTGAGGTCCTGTGATCATAAAAAAATCACTTTTTTACTATTAAGAACCCCTAAATTGCTTTTTTCAAAATTTTGAATTTTTTAAAATGTCATTTTGGTAAGAATTAAAAAACATGTCCTTAATGTAATACAATAGTAATGACTGACCTCTCAAAAATCAATAATATGTAAGCTGTTTTCGAACAAAAAAATGTGAAATGAAATGTTTCGAAAACGTGATTTTTTCATAAAAAATATCTCTCATGTCGAAAGCATAAGAAAGTGAATCTTCCCTGTTAAATGTAATCTTTCTATTGTAAGGTGAATTATAATAAACGTGGTATGAGGTATAGGTTCAAGATAATAAGAATTTGTGAAATTTTATTCGAATCAAGCAAATTCCACAATAATGTGAGAAAACAGGAAACTTTAAATTGCAGAAATAAAAACAATCTTGATCTAAATGAAGAATAACAATCAAAAAATAAACAATAGCTCATAAATCATTGACAAGACCATTTCAAGTTTCGATTGATGTGAATGAAAGAAGATGGAACAGTTACTTCAATTTTCCAATCCCTTTGAATAAAAACCACTTAAAAAGATATGACCGTTCCTCATAGAGACTCCACGGTTCTCCTTTGGGGTTCTTTTCATTGGAACACAAAAAATAACATGATTTTCATTGAAACTTAAATAAAACAAAGCAGTAAATGATGCTTGCTAGTATTGTAGGATAAACATTTTAGACAAACTTTTTAGAACACAAATCCAAGAAGAACTTTGAATAAAACAAAGCAGTAAATCATTAAAATTTAAGATGTATGCGTTTCTTTGTGAAATTTAATAACTTGTAATTACCTGGTACAAAGAAGACACCAAAACGTCAATTAATGAATAAAATTAAATTTCTAGTTTTCACTTTTATTATTAAAATCAGTAGATGCTAGTATTGTATGTAGGATGGGCAAAGGTAGTCTAAAAGATTACAACGCCCCTCAAACAACATCACAACACACATGCTAGTATTGTATGTAGGATAAACATTTTAGAGAAACTTTTCAGAATACAAATCCAGGAAGAACTCGAATTAAAAGAAATTATTACTATTATTACGACTAATTTCGACCTGGCAAATTAACAGCGGACATAATTCAAATTTCAAATAATAGAGGTTTCTCCTACATAATTGATAGTTCCAAACTTTCGATACATTCTTAAGAAGAAGAAACAACTTATGAAGATTATTGAATTGCTCTTCTCCATGTGACAATAATCACCACACATCATGTTCAAAAAACAAAAGTTTTTGAAAAGTTGCTACTCACTTGAATGTTGAAAAAGACTTTATGTAAATTTAAAAAAAAATCAAAATATAAAAGCCGCATTCTTTTTCACCGTTCAACATATCATTACCAAATCCTTAACTTTAAAATGATGGACAAAATTAATGAGATAAAATACGAGGAATTGAAAACATCACCATATTAGAATTATATACTACCCAATGTAGCGAGTAGACATTCCTATAAACCATGGCTAAGTGATCCTGAACAATATTCTTCCAAAATTCTTGTGGTTAAAGATATCATGAATGAATGAGAACAAAAAACAAGGAAAAAGGAGGAAATTATGAATAGTGAAACAACATGGTTTTTAAAATGATAAATGGAGATTCTACAGTAAAGGAATAAATATTTTCATGAAGTAGGAATATTAAAACTGTTTTGATATAGTTATACACTGTTTCCTAACCTCATGAAATATTCATCACTAGAAACATGTTTTTCACAATAGGAGTAGTCAACAAAACTAATACATAATAATTCCTTGTACCTTCAGGGCAATTTCAAGACTACTACCCCTGAGACATCATCAAGATAAAATACAGTTAGCTTTCCAATGCCATTTCGTAAATGGTTGACTTTTTATATACAGTATTCTACTCCATCACAACACTGATTTACTTTGGGATAGACATTACTTTCTGTGAGAATTTCGGTAGACTTGAAGGAATTCACAAGTAATTATCACCCTGTTTGCAAGTCCTTTATTGCTCCATATTTATTGCATTCTGATGTTGCATAAATATGATATTCCATAAGATGCAGAAAGTAATCAAAATAAGAATCTTTTTTATTGATTTCAAATTAAATTAAATTCAATAGAACCAAGGGAGTAGACGAAAATTATAAAATCTCCAATTATTGACTGTTGACCAATGTTGTAATGATGTATACATAGTGTCCTCCTGGGTTGGTTCCCCCTACTAAAAATCTAAATTTTTTTTGATCCCTCCCTTTTTTTTACCACCCAATATATTTAATTTCTTTTTTGGTTCCCTCCTCTCTTTTGCTTTCCCCCAGTTATTTGACAATTTTGCGGTTCCCCCATATGGTTAACATACTGTCGAACGTGCTAACCGCACTGACTCAACTTCAGTATCTTTGAAATCATTCGTAGGCCCAATTGTAAACTTAATGGCTTAAGAAAAATTATAGCATTTTGGGTTTTAGCCTCGTTTTGGCGAAAAACTCGTCCCCAGGCCCCAAAAATTAAAATTTTGAAAAAATGAAAAAAAAAACCCCAGAAATTTGCCCAAGGATCAAGTGAGCAAAATTTCAGCCCAATCGGACCATTTTTGAAGTCTCCAGCCTGCCCCAAAGTTTTTGTGACAGACACACACACACACACACACACACACTGACAGACAGACAGACATTCTCAGATTCTAGCTCAACTGAAGTTGAGAAAAAATCTCTTAAATCAAGTTTAAAGTTTTGGAAAGCTTGAAAATATAGCCTTGAAACTGCTTGAAAAATGAAGTTTTATTGAAAGATTGGTTTGGTTCAATTTTTCATTTATAGAAATGTATTTCTCAGGTCTATTGACCTTTCTGAAACAATCTTACATCTTTACAATTTATAGATCTTATCATTCCATTCGTTTGTCAATTCTAGTTTGAATTTCCCTACAGACGCATTTACAACATTTCTACGGCGGATCTTGAGGCTGGGTAGGTTCATGACTTGTAAACGTTCGTCATAATGAATGGTTTCTATAACCACCAACAAGTCTTGTGGCCCTACATTGGACACTTTCAATTGCATCAGAGTGTTTGATTAGCCGTGGAGACCAAACTGCTTGCGCGTACTCAAGGTGAGGTCTCACAAATGCAATGAAAAGTGTGCGGAGCATCTCAGGAGAAAAGGAAGTCGAAGCTACTGTTAATCAATCCAACGATCGAATTAGCCTTCTTGATCTTGGTGTAGATGTGCTCTTCGAAATTCAATTCACTATCAATAATCACTCCAAGATCCTTCTCTTGATCAACATGTTCTAAGACAGAGCCAGCGATCTCGTAAGGATGTGCATGTTGAATGTTCCAGAATTTCCCTAGTGTCAACACGTGACACTTGTCAGGATGGAATTTCAACAACTAGTCATCAGACCACTTTTCAATTGCCTCAATAGCGTGCTGAAGTCTAATTGCATCTTCAGCGTTATTTATTTCTTCAACCAGCTTTGTGTCATCGGCAAAGAGGAACATTTCTGAGTTGATGACTTTAGCTGGATCATTGATGTAAATAACAAAAAGGAGTGGACCTAAGACACTTCCTTGTGGTACGCCACTATGCACCTGGTAATTCTTAGATAACTTTCTATTGACCTTCACATATTGGTAACAATCGGACAAAAATGCTTTCATCCAACCAAGTACCCTTCCTCTGATACCATACGCTTGGAGTTTTCTTAGTAATCTGTGATGTGGAACGGTGTCAAATGCCTTTGCAAAGTCGAAATAGATTACGTCAACAACCTTATCATTGGATATCGAGTCCGCACATTTGTCTAAGTAGTGAAGTAGTTGTGTCACTGTCAAACGCTTACCCATGAACCCATGTTGTTTGGTTGATAGCAATTTCTCATTCGTGAGGTGTTCCATTATTTGTTTCTTTAGGATTCTTTCCATTACTCTACACGCAACTGATTTTAAACTAACGGACCTGTAATTTTCTGCAAGGTTCTTTTTGTTCCTTTCTTGTAGATCGGGGACACATGTGCAGTTTTCCAATCATCAGGTAGTTTACTTTCTACGAAGGACTTGGCCATGATAGTATGTAAAGGACCGGCTATGTAAAAGGCCAGCATTTTCAGCATGACTGGGTGAATGTCATCAGGTCCTAGCGATTTATTAGGATTCAAACCTTTTAGTTCCTTTCTGACCATATGTCGATTGTTAGATCGAATGCTACATCTGTGTCTGTTTGTAATGGAAACTCAGGTAGTGATCCAGCAGGTTCATTCGTAAAAACACTGCAAAACTGATCCTGTAGGATGTCAGCTTTATCCTCATCAGTAAAACGAAGTGATGATTTATCATTTGGATCAAGGCGAAGAGGGGAAATTCCCGATTTGGTTTTCATTGAGTTCCGGATATGCTTTCAAAAACTTCTTAGGGCTTCTTTTTGCTTGACCACAAATTCGTTCTTCTACTCTCGGGTACCTAATAGCCAGGGGGATTGGAATAAACGGGGGGGGGGGGTTGGAAAAAATCTCAAAACTTAATAAGCGGGGGGGTTGGAATAAAAATGTCCTGGGTGGAAAATTTTTGAAAAGGAGGCTAATACAGCATAATTGGGACAAAAAACGGAACTTTCAAAAACATTTTCCCAAAAATTGATAAGCGGGGGGGGGGGGAGTTGGAATAAGAATGTCCTGGGTGGAAAATTTTCGAAAAATTGATTAGCGGGGGGGGGACGGCTATTTTTATTTTTAATGCATTCTGTTTCAACGCAACATTCGAACGTAAATGATAGAACACTGTGATCACTTTTATGAAGTGGTGAAAGATAGGTTATGTTGCTATAACCTGGCTTTCTTCATTTGTCAGAATCAGGTCAATAAGTGATGGCGTATCGGTACCTCTAGCTCTCGTTGGTTCATCGACGTGTTGGTAAAAGAAGGAGTCTCTTAAAGCTTTGAGAAATTGTTCGTCTTCCTTTGTGTCATCGTGAACAGTTGACCAATTTTCCCAATTGATATCTTTATAGTTGAAGTCTCCAACGATACACTTATGATTGTATTTCTTATTCATTTCCTTCAGAAGAAGATTTTAAGTGCTGTATTGTTTTTTGCTGATGGTTGGACTTCGATACATACATCCGAAAAGCAAAGAATCCGCTCCTTTGAGTTTGATTTCCAGCAAGCATACCGCCTGAAATTCACTATTGGGTGTCACTTCGACCACATTTTTGATCGATTTATTTATGTGTTAAAACGATGATTCCACGTCCAACATTATTTAAGGCATTTGTTTCGTAGGGTTCGGAGTAGCCTTCAATGTGATAGTCTTGTATGAGACGTTCTTTTTTTGAATGTTTCGGTTTTACTTCACAAATTGCAATGATATCGGGTTGTTCTTTTGAAATCACTTCATTTAGTTCTCTTTTCTTTATTTTAGTTAGTTGGTCTGCATTAGTATATAGTATGTTAAGGTTTTTTCGTTCGTTAGTTTGTTTGTCTTTCTTCTTTTTTACGTCTTTTTTTCGTGTTTGGTTTATCGCCGATATTTGGCGTTTATCTTCTTTACACCGAAATCCATTTTTTGCAAAACTCGCACTCTCCAGACTCCATCTTTTTCATTTTGATTTCGTGCCTTAGCATCTCTTTGTACTTTTTTCTTTGAGCTTGAGTTAGATCTTCGCAAATGCTGATCCCCTTATAGGCATCGATTCATTTTAGCACAGGGAGATTTCCAAAAACATTCATTTTCTCTTCCTCACTGTTCAGAGTAACAATGAGGGAACGCTTTTTATCGTCTAGTGATTTACCCATTCTTGAGATATACTTGATGTTAATTTTGACGTGGAGCTTTTCAATAAGTGTTTTCACCCATGCTTCATCTTTTTTGGTAGCATCATCTGTCGTTGGATCTCAACACCATGGATGATGTTCTTTGATCTTCTGTTCTTTTCCCTTTTTTCTGCTGCCTCCTCCTCGTGGACCTCTTTAACAGCGGTCTTGATATCGTCATTAGGCCCTTGGACATTGGCAGAGGTGGTTGCGGCATACGATTTTTTACATTCCTCTTTCAATGATGATAAGATTTGCGTTCGGTAGGTTTCTAGTTTTTTTTCCAGTTTACTCTCTAAATATTCGACAGCATGAAACGCCGGGTCATTAGACAATTTATTCAACAACTTCCATTGAAATGATCTGTCACAGCTATGTCTACCATTTTTAGCGCAGTCCGAGAATCGAGCCGAGAATGTCCGCAGAACGCAGACAAGCTCTCGCGCGGGTGAAAAACTATAATCTGTCAATCATCTTCTGAATCATCAGTGAATAGTATTCGATTATCATTATCCCTTTATTTTCATTCCTAGACCTTTTTCAAAAAAAAGGAAAAATAGAAAAGTTGTATTTTTTACTGCTCTATTCACATACTGAATTTGAAAGATCTTCTATGTGGCGTTTTTTTGCAAACTTAAAAAACTGATTTTTGTCCCGCTTTTGCTGGACTTTAGCTTAAGTCCTTGCGTGCAGCATAGGGTACAAAGTCCAAATATGTGTTTCCTGTAACTTTTGTATGAAGAGTTAGGTCTATACTGTTTGATACTTCAACCAAGTTTATCGATCAAACTTTAATCATCCCATAATCACAACCAAATGTGTAATGTTTGAATTAGACATTTGACAGGCAAATCGAGTTGATTTTAGCTGGATTTTAAATCCAGAAAGTTGGTACAAAAGGCTTAGAAGACAACTTAGTTGTCTTCGCCATGACAGTCTGAAGGGTTGCAAGGTTGGAAAAAAGTAAACCACAGCACAGGAGTCAGTTGTAAGCTTTATACTTTTTCATTACATTTTTTGGGGTTTTCGGATAAATAATTCATAGTGTCCTCCCCCCCCTGGATTCAGGGGGGGGGAATGGGTTTTGAGGTCAAAAGGACATATAGGGGGGAAAGAATTTTTTTTGAAGCCAGGGGGGGGGAACGAGGGAGGGGGGAATGGAAAATTTTCATTCTAGGCATGGGGGGGAACTCACCAAAATCAATTCAAAATATCTACAACATCTTATTGGATTTGTCTTTTACAACACATCAGACAGTATAGACTTAAACTCGTATATCAAGATTACGGGATTTCGAGTACGGAGCGATTTTACTTTCGTTTTGAGTGGTTTCATTTTCGATTTCAAGCCAACATCTTAGCAACGGGGTACTCGCCCATAGTTACAGGGATTTGTGCAAAAAACTAAACATAGAACATTTTCCAAATCCCCCATTTCGATTAATGCAATGAAAAATGGAACTTTTCTATGTTTCACTTTTTTGCACCTATTCTTGAAAATGAAAATATTTAAGATTTTAAGTTCTTCTTTTATTCAATGCAATGATTTTTTACAGCACTTTGTTGACAACTCTCGCATCAAATTCCCGCTTTCTTCAGTAAATTGAAGATGGGAAATAGCCTAAACCGTGGATTGAAACAAATATATGAAGGATGGGATTTTACGGCCATTCGTTGTGCAAGGCACTGAAAGGCCAACGGTGCCTAAAGAAGGGCCATTTGAAATGCGGCATCCTCATTGGTCAAAATTTGATATACAGCTGCGAAGGAGCGCTGGGAAGCAATCAGTACAAGTTAACTGTTTGTTGTAGATTTCTATAAAAACTTCTCTCAGGGATTACTTGTCAATGTACATGTACACATGTGCTATGTCAGCTTGTCAGCGTTGTATTGTTGTAAAGGAAAAGATAAAAGAGGTAAGACTAGCCTAGTTTCTAATCCTGATATAGAAGTTTAAGTTTAGACTGTCAGAGTTACCTAGACAGTATAGACCGAACTCTTCATACAAAAATTACAGGAAACGCATATTTGGACTTTGTACCCTATGCTGCAGGCAAACACTTAAGCTAAAGTCCAGCAAAAGCGGGACAAAAATCAGTTTTTTTAAGTTTGCAAAAAAACGCCACATAGAAGATCTTTCAAATTCAGTATGCGAATAGAGCAGTAAAAAATACAACTTTTCTATTTTTCCTTTTTTTTGCAAAAGTTTTAGGAATGAAAATTAAGGGATAATGATAATTGAATACTATCCACTGATAATTTGCAGCACTATTGTAAAGCTGATAGACCAAGCTGTGATAGATCATTTCGATGGAAGTTGTTGGAATGTTTACAAGGCTCTTGACAGAAAATCCTTTGTTTTATTGTCAATGATGACAATGCCGTTATTAATTTTGTTAGATTTGACATATTGATGTTTGTAAGTGCACTTTATAGTTTTGATTCCCATTGAAGAATCATATTCTGGTTTTCATGTTATTAGATGCTGTTTTAGAGCTTTAAGACAGTTAGGCAAACCATCCAGGATCCTGCCATTCTATAAGCCAGCAAAAACTAAATGCCACTTGTAATCTTAAGTTTCTTACCATTTTCCATCGAAAACAACCAAAAACATTGCTACTTCCCAAAGCCGGAGACCAAAACAAGTTATCTTCCAAGATAATGGCGCCCTTTTGGATCTATTGTTAAGGCTATCTAAAATAGCGGAAATAGCTGCGGGAAGACAAACGCGCCCGCTGCTTCGAGGGTGGTAACGCCAAAACGCTCAATATGATCTTCCAACAGAAGGCGAGTTAGTTGCCGCATGAGTTACGTCATGCACTCCACTGCAGCGTTCTTAACGAAGCATGTTTCAATGAATATCATTAATTATAAGAATATCTTATATGTGCTTACCTTCAGTAAACTTCGAGTGCTTCATTGAAAATGAAGAAGGTAAGAAGATAAAAAATGCGCTGGACAATTTTCTTTGTAACAGTTTGGTCAATCATTGCTGAAAGTTTGAAAAAGTTTTTCTGACGCAAAAAAAATTTCAGCCAATTAGAAGCACAGTGTGCTTATACTTACTATGTTTACTACATCGTCTAGGCTTAGAAAAAGTGCGAAAACACACGAATATAGTTTTTTAATGAGTGATGTTATAATTTTTTTGATTGCGGCCATTTACAGGAACTCGCCAAATGTTCCTAAAGAGAGTAGTGCTAGAGGGACAAGATCAATCGGCTATTCCATTTTTAAACCATACAGGGATATTGACAAACTTTTCCAAGGGGGTCTGAGCCTTGATTTTCCAAGGGGCTTTTGGTCATTTTCAGATTTTCCAAGGGGGTTATTAAAGGTTTCCAGGCGGTTCTCTCCTCCTAAACTGGCATCAATAGTCACTTTAGGACCCTCCGTGACGCCCGTACATGTACGGGTGTGTACGGGCGACACAGAGGATATGATTTCCATTTACGCCCGTACAGCCCGTACTATGTACGGGTGGTACTTTAAATTTATATCTTTGAACGCCCATACACGCCCGTAGTATGGTCCTGTTAAGATCAATCGAAAATAAGTATAAATCTAGAAGAAAAACATATCCATAATCCTGAGTTGTATATTCTATGAAGGTTACTTTCACAAAATTTAAAAAGTTTGTACACAACACATAAAGTACAAGGGTGGGTTGTGTGTCTCGATTCGCAGAGTGGGCGTTGCGTCGGCAGTGCGATTCAACAAAATTTTATCAAAGGTGATGGCGTTTTTCTGGGGGAATTAATAGCGACCCGTCGTACAGCCAGTGTACAAATGAACGGGCCGGGCTGTACGGGCGTCACGGAGGGTCCTGTCACTTTCCAGGCTCTTTTTCACAAAATTTCACTTTCCAGGGGTGTCGACTCCTAATTTCCAGGGGATTTATAGTGAAAAAAGTTTGTCAATACCCCCTGTACAATTTTTTTTTGGAATAGCCCATTTATCCTGTTTTTACTGCTGAGGGAGATAATGTTATATGGAGTAATTTGTTATTCAATAGACTGCTGCATTCTCCTAAACAACTATTCAGAGACTTGCTATCAAACGCCTCAAATGATGCAGCATGAGAAATCACCAAAAACAAAGAAGCCTTTTTAGCTTAGCTATCTATCTGGACGACTGGGCTAGGCTAATACCACCAGGACCCTGCCGACGCACCGGACTTAACGAACACCGGACACGCGAAAGTCCGGTGTAAAATGAGAATTTTTTTTACCACCGGACAATTTCTACACCGGACTTAAGGAAGTTGGATGTCCGGTGTCGGAGAAAGATATTTTTTCCCACCGGACAATCAAAACACCGGACATGACCAGTCCGGTGCGTCCGGTGCGGTGTTTCTTATTTTTTGTTTAATAAATGTCCGGCGTCCAAAATTCCCTGTATGCAACACCGGACTGACACCGGACTTATTGCGTCCGGTGTAGCGAAAGGATACTTTTTGCCACCGGACAAATACAGTGGACAGTCCGGTGCGTCGGCAGGGTCCTATACCACCACACTGCCCCTATCCCGCCCATCTCTAATCAACAAGCCATTATGGTAATAACCGGGAGGGCACATTGCTATACATTGTAATCAACAATATAGAATACTTTATAAAAAAGCTCATACTCAACAACAAAATGTATCCTGCAAAAAAACAACAACAGAAGAAACAGTTTTAAAAAAACTAAAAAAAATGAACAGATTACCCTGATTTTTGTCCGCCATGTTTGTTTTGGTCTTCTCGCGTTGGTCCCCGACAACTTTTTCCGACTCGAAAGCTAAAAGACCTTCAGCCTGGCTCCTTTTTCGTGGCTTCATTTCCTACCCAGGAGTTTCGTTCGGCGGCGGGGAAGTGCCGCTGGAGTTCGAAAAGTGGACCCTGTCAGATAAATGTTTTGTTTAGTAAATTTGACCCCCTGTCAGAATTTTTCTTAATTCCGAGCTGAAAAGTGGCGAAAATAACTAAAGCGGAAAAGTAGACGAAATATTAAGTTGTTTTCAAATTTTCACCCTGAAATTGTCCAAAAAACAAAAATCGCCCCACCCCCTCTGGGGATCGTTAACTTTAACTTCTGAGTAGATGACCGTTTATCATCGAGGAAAAATGTGAATATTCACGTATGCAAGAAACAGGTATCTGGAACGTCGTCATGCTATCGCTTATTAGAACTAGAACATATATCATATTCTTTCGTCACAATTAGGAAAACTGCCGTAAAATAGCCCTTGGGGGTTGGTGCATAATGGCAAAAGTTATGCAAACTCGTACCATGCCCCCATTTCTCGGTTATATCTTTAATGCTTTTTTTATCCGTCTGGAATTTAAAAACAATAGTTAGTTTAGTTTCACGATCCTCGCCATAAAAAAGTCTCATCGGATAGGAAGATAAGATGATTTTTCATAATTAAAACAAACAAACAAAGAATAGGGTTTTTAAGCTTGTGAGTTCCCACTATAATCTTCGGGAAAAAATTCTTTAAAGCCTTTTTCGCTTGTTCGCTAGAACTAGACGCTACCGTGGAGAGAAAAAACCGTCTAGCAAAGGCAAGCATTTGGAATGACATGGTCTAACAAAATCGCTGAATTTGGCACAAAAATCAATATTTTTTTCAAAAAAATAAAAATTCCAATTTTAAGAAACTATTAATGACTATTTACAAGATTTACACAAGTAAGGGAGTAATGAAAAGTACAAAAATAATACTCCCTCGAGACAGAGATCATGATTGTTTCAAGACTTTTAGTTAAATAGGTAACACAAAAGGTTCTTCCCTCGAGAATTTGTAAAATTTGTAGTATGTTCACGTTGCAATCGTTGTACGATATTCTTGCTTTGCAATCCCAGGTTAACCAGGTTCCAAATTTTCTTTGTGGTTTTTCTTGGTGGTTTTTCGATACCATAGATTCAAATAAAATTATAAATTCTGATGATTTTAACTTAACTATTAATTCATTTAAACCATTTAATAAATTAAGTCATTTTTAAAGTAGATTTCTCCAAAGTTAATGAAGGTCTTCGAACCAGCTGTCCTTCTCACCAAATAATTTCAACTCCTTCCAGAAGGTAACTCTCCAGTAAACCTCTCTCTCTCATGGAGCATTCATCCTCTCACGCGTGGCAACAATATGATTGCGAACAAGCTCTAATCTTTCCGTCACATTTTGACATTGCAGCGCAGCGAGTGCATCATCATCGCTGTGTACCATCAAGCGAATCATGAACCAGATCCATTTTGGACCATGTTCACTGGTCAATTCATTCTGATTCTGTTCAGGAAGGTCACCATATTTCATGCGAATTGTATGCTAAACAACAAAACAATTTGTATGGTATAGTAGATAGTGTAATATTTATTCTTTCTTTAGAGCATCAACGTAGATTCACATTTTGAGTTATGTTGAATGTCTCCGTACCGTAGACCTTAGACGTACGTAGACCTTTAGAAATTTATGGGGTGTATGACAACATTGCATGGGTTACTGGTTTTATTCATACACTCGTAATGTAACGAATCTCTATTGGAAAAGTCGATAGGAAAGTCGTAGCCTGAAATTGACCTCTATTCAAAAAACTCACTACATCTACTTGTTTTTAGATCGCTGAGAAAGACATCAACATTTCTGAACTCCTCCTTCTAAGGGTTTGGAAGAGGCAACGTTTAAAACGTTTAAAGAGGGGTCTCAGCTAAATACATAAGGTATATACATATATGTATTCCTTTTTAATTGATACAAAGATATCATGATAATGTGAAGAGAGATTGATACTATTTGGTTATATTACCTTGATGACTGTAGGTAACATATTGAAGAAGGATTTACTTTCAGTGTAAACTGTGTTTTCCAAGTCTTTCAATTCTTCTAAAAGGCAAAAATATAGGTCACAGAAAAATATCAAGCATATAATATAGTCATCGACCTACCTATGTCTGTCTATCTCAACATAATCTGCAGCGGAGACAAAAAGGCTATAATTTTTTATAGAATTTGAACTACAATCGGTTACGAAATACTTGGCACAAAAAGGAAATCCACCGGGGTGTTTTGAAACCACAATCGATTTGCAAGTGCTCTAAAGTAGGTTGGAAGGGTAGAATTTTAACTCTGAGTTTTAACGCTAGACTTAAGACTTAGGACCTTAGGTTCTGAGGATCCAAAAGTTCAAAAATGGCACAGTAGGGCTTGAAATATAGCCTAGAAACCAATAAATCCCTCCCAGATCGAAATAATCGTTGAAATCAAGTTGAAGGCCTGGAATTGACATTCTCGCTCGAACTTCAATTTTCGAAAAATGGTAAATTAGCCAAAAGTGCCAATATGTTATGGCACCGATTGTAGATCCCGTAAAAAAGGTATATTCCCAAGTGGAATACTATCAAAATTCAAAAAATTCAAAAATGAAGATGAAAAATGGAGAAGACAAGTAATACTTTAATGGACCTACCTATTTATAAAACGAATAATTAGAATTTAATGGAAGTAATGTATAATTTTAAATTTCGATTTATATATCTATTGGAACGGAGAAAGCAATTAAGAAACACCTTTTCGGTAGTACTAATGTGCATCTATGTGCAAAAAATCGCAAAAAACTAATGAGAAAATCTCGAGAAAATCTCAAAAAACCGCTTTTTTCGGGACATTTCCGGTTCTAGCGGCCGGAAAAATTTCTTTTTCGAAAATTGGGCTCTGTCACATTTTGGGCATTGCCATTTTACATCATTGTGCAAAAAATTATGAAAATCTGTCGAGTATAAGTTGAAAAGATGAAGGAAAACCGTTTTACGCCGGTTTTCGGCTGTTCCGGCGATTTTTAAGGAGGAGTTCCGGATTCAAAGGATGATTTTTTTTTGGAAATCACACGATGCTAAGTTTTGGGCATCATCATAAAGAACATTTTTTCTGTAAAGAAACAATTAAATAAGTTGAAAAAAATGTGACGGAAATGTGAAAAAAACGACGATTTCCGGCACATTTCCGGTTCTACAGACCGGAAAAAATTTTTTTTCGGCAAACGGTTTTCGACACCTTTTCGGCAGTACTGATGTGCATCTATGTGCAAAAAATCGCAAAAAACTAATGATAAAATCTCGAGAAAATCTCAAAAAACCGCTTTTTTCGGGACATTTCCGGTTCTACAGGCCGGCCAGAAAAATTTCTTTTTCGAAAATTGGGCTCTGTCACATTTTGGGCATTGCCATTTTACATCATTGTGCAAAAAATCATGAAAATCTGTTGAGTATACGTTGAAAAAAGAAGGAAAAACCGTTTTACGCCGGTTTTCGGCTGTTCCGGCGATTTTTAAGGAGTTCCCTCAAAGGATGATTTTTTTGGAAATCAAACGATGCTAAGTTTTGGGCATCATCATAAAGACATTTTTCTGTAAAGAAACAATTAAATAAGTTGAAAAAATGTGACGGAAATGTGAAAAAGCGACGATTCCGGCACATTTCCGGTTCTACAGACCGGAAAAAATTTTTTCGGCAAACGGTTTTCGACACCTTTTCGGCAGTACTAATGTGCATCTATGTGCAAAAAATCGCAAAAAACTAATGATAAAATCTCGAGAAAATCTCAAAAAACCGCTTTTTTCGGGACATTTCCGGTTCTACCGGCCGGAAAAATTTTTTTTTCGAAAATCGGGCTCCGTCACATTCGAGGGTTTATAGTAATGCACCTTTGTGCAAAAAATCAGAAAAATTGAATGAGCCAATCTCGAGAAAAGTTGGTAACTAACTAACTAACTAACGAACACGGGTCAATTTATAGGACCTCCACCCCACCGGGGTAGGTCCAAAAATGAACTTCTTGCAGAATAGTGCTGTAAGTTTCATCTTTGTATCAGAAACTCTTTAGTCTTTGAACGTCATAAAAGCGAAAAAATATTTAAAAAATATTTATTGAGTCAAAAAATACAGCTTAAAACTATTCCCTAGTTGGCGAGAACAGGGGCTCCTTTTTATTGTTTAGGAAGTCAGTCAGAGATTAACTATGGGCTAAATCTTCCGATAGAATAATTTTTCTTAGATCAAAGAATCGCTCGTGCGAAAATGAAAACTATAGTATAATTATAAAAAAAGTTGCTTTTTTGTTCTTCATTTTAAATCTTCATTTTCATATCTTTTTTGAATTTTTTTTCCTTTTTGGTAATAAATTACACACATGTTAATCTTTTCAACAAGCACCAAACCATTACATTTGAATTCTTTCAGGAGGTAGAGCCTTTTTTGTTTCCGTTGAAGATTATATTGAGACAGACTTTATTACTTGGCGAGTCAAGCCGAATTCTATGATCTGCAATTGGAAATAAAAAGGTGTGAAACAACACCATCTCAAAGTTTAAGTTTAAAGAAATTACCATTGACTTCGACAGGCTGATCGTAAAGTAATTGAACTTTGGCTGTAGAGTATCCATCCCGCGAACCTTTTTCCAAAACCTGTCAAGTATGAAGAAAATTATGAACGGTTTAAAAAAATATAAAAATATAAACAAATTTGGAATTTTTCTGGCTGACTTATTTTGATTCATTCGTTTGGGCAACTTGTCCAAACTGAAGTCATATCCCAACAAAGATTTACGACCGTAATGCGGTCCAAAATCAGAGTAAATTCGGGCGTAAAATCTACCCTTACTTTGAGTGTATTTGAAAATCTTTGACTATTTTAAGGCAAAATATGGTCAGATTTCTCAAATTTTAGACACTTAGAGTGCACTTATTCTCGTTTTTGCTCATTTAGACCCTCACAGTGCACTTTGGGAAAAAGGACCCTTAAGGGCCCACGTACGATCGGTCGTTTACTTTTATTGGGGGGGGGGAGGGTTTACACAACAATTCATACCTTGAATCTTCTACCACCAATACTATTTACAAGCATCCTACCATCGTCTAACAGCTGGTGATCTTGCATCTCTAACATAACTCCATATTCTTTGAAACTGAAAAAAAAAGACATTGCACTATTAGATGAAGAACATGTCCTTGAAACTGAACTCAATTTCCGAATACCAAAACTAGTTACATTGAGGTTAAAGGATGTTCTTTAATAATAAAAGAAATTCTGCCTACCCATTAGCTTCATCATATATGCACATTCCGAAAGATCGTTGAGGGGAATCTAGACATCTCCTCATCATCAACTTGTAACGTGGTTCGAAGACGTGCAACGGGCATTCCAACATTGGAAATGTTGCCATACACACAAAGACGGGTGTCGTTACAATATTGTCGCTCTCACTGGTGAAAGAGAGAGAATACTGGTTCAAAATCGAGACGAACTTTAGAACACCCCTGTAGTGGCACATACCAAGTGCCGACAAACTGTGAGAACATATCCTGTTTGAAAACTACCCTCTCATTCCCATGGAAAGTTTAAAAATTTTGTGAATTCTCACTAGATTTTTGAGTTTAAAAGAATAGAATCTAAAATCCCCGTAAACTGAACAAGCGATTTTCGTTGTAGTCGTAATCAAAATTTCACCAGGGACAATGAGACCGGGATTTCATTATGTTGCATTCGCACCAAGGGGGAAGGGGCTTTGCCAACATTGAAGATTTAAATATTAGGGGAGTATCCTGAAGTTTGATCATATTATATTAGAGATTTCGTAATCATGGAGAAAGGTCGCTCAAAGTAAAAATATCTTATGGTCATGCACCTTGCCTCTTGGAAAATGAAATTTTAAAATCGATCATAAATACACTTTTTTATATAAGAAACAAGAAATATTTCGGATTTTCTCGTTTTGGCACTTTGAGCCTCAAGAGCGATTTTTTAGGTTTTCAGGCTTTGCACCCTTACATTTTCAGGCTAAGCATTGTTCTAAAGTATCGTTTTCGGCCTTATTGAGCCTCGTTGTTCTCATAAAATTGTTCTTATAAAAAAATGAATGAAAATTTCACAATAAAGGAAACGGATTAGCTTAAAGGTTTAAAACATAAGGGAGCTAGGAAGGGAAAAATAATTACTTCATAACATAAGATGGTTTATAGAAGTATGTGCAATGCAAAAAAAGCTCTAGAAAAGGAACATTTCAAAAGATTGAGTGATTATTCCGTGACAAGAGAGAAATCGTCTTAGATTATGTAAGAAAGAAAGAATATGTTAGATGTACTGTTTTATATTTATGAAACATAAAATATAATCATCGTCATTACAATTCATGAAAGATTCTTACATAACTTAATATCACTGAGGTTAAATCTCCATTATAAGCAAAAAATTGCGCAACTTAATGAGAAGAGGATCTCTTGAAAAGTTTCCAAGAAAAATAAGTTTATAGTGTAAACTTACAAGATTTTTAAAGTGATACTGTACTCATATCATTTTATATAGTTACGTAAGTTAAACGTTTTGAAAAAAATGACAAATAGAGGGAAGGAAATATTTAGATTAAAAAGCGACATGTCTATGTTTGAAATATACCATACACAAATTATGTAACAAGATGAACTAAAGGAATTTCAAAGAAGTAATTTATGCTTTTTGGTCGGCCGATCTTCTCTTGACTTAAAGCCCTTTACACACTAGAAGAAGTCATCTCGTATCACGAGACAATACTTTTTTTTGGTCGTGGCATAACCATCACAATTCGCATCAAGCACTGCGGCCAAAATTCGAGTAAGATTAAATTTTTCATGATAAGACATCCTGCTTTATAGTTTAGTGGGTTTCCATTGGAATGCGTTATAAAAAAAATTTTAACTTACAATTTCAAGGTAGTAGACTCCGAAATGGCAGCTTGCTTAGATTGTTCGTACTCAGCCGGCCAACATGTTCTCACCATCATATCAACTATCACGTCGACGGGCTGTAATGGAAAAGAAATGGATTCTAAAATAACCTTTCTTAAATTTTAACCAAATTGCTCGATTGTAAGATCTTCCATTATTTATTCAAACCTGGAGAATCAAACTAGATAGAAACACTCGGATCCATCAACTATCGACGTTTCCGTAGTAGACAGAATGTAACTGCATTACAATCATTCGCAATGCTAGATCGACACTGAAATTGGAAAAACAGATTTGAAAACCACTTACCTTTGGTTTTATAGTGATGAGCTGAAAATGAAATAAAAAGAAAATCAATATAGAGCTCGCCCTTGAAAGACGTACAGTATACCAGATATAACTTGTGAGCTAAACTAAAATACCCAAACTGGGAAAGAATGTACTTAAGATAAAGGTAATAAACAGTGTAACATAAAATAGTGATGTATAATGAAGGAGCTTACATCTCCAATTGGTGTACGGCATATCGAACAGACGGTATTGTAGTCTAACGATCGTTCCAAACATAGAGAGCAAAACGTATGGCCGCATGGCGTCGTCGTCGCAGCGTAATAAACCCTGAAATATTATACGAAAAGATTTATTTTAGTTCTGAGGGGTAGATAAAACCTTCGTTTCAATGACAAGGGTTAATAAATCAGAAATGATTTGATTTTTTACATTAGTTTTATACGTTTCCAATTCAAATTTCTTATTAGGTAAATTTCCTGCTGAAATGATCACGTGATAAACAGATCAGATGTGTTACCTGCAGCATAATGCACACGTGAATCGACTTTTTAAAGAGTCTGAAGTGGTTTTGTCAGCTATATTCAATTCATACCGTGCACCATCGGCTATTGAAAGAAAAAAGATATCGTTAAAAAGCGAACAGAATTTTCCTATGACAGTAGCCTTGCATCGATTATAAAATTGGTCTAAGAGTATATTAATATTGCGGTTTGGACTGTCATTAACCAGAAAGCAATTACTGAAACTATTCTCATAGATCAGGTTGAGAGACGCATGTTGGGAGGTCTAGATTCGCCGATAATAACACTTAATTATAAAAAACTTAACGATGCTCTGAGGTGCTTAAAGGCCTAATTACACAAGTAAGATAATATGAAAAGTCAATTTAAAATAAGCAAGGAAATCAAAAATTTGTCAATTTAGACTCTCACTCTCTCGTCAAGAAATGTCAAGAAAAAATGTATTTCGTGTTTTGTATAAAGTTACTTTTACCTGATGATTCAGACAAAATGAATTCGAATCCTTTTTGCAAAACAGTTTTCATTAGACGCTCAAAAGCCTCCTGGTGTTGGTGACTATCTTCGCATTCTTTCAACAGTTTTGATAAGCTCTACAAAACAACAACACATTAAGACAATAAACATGATTTAAGAAACTTAAATTTTATAAGTAACCAATTACTATTTTCTTTTTACATGTGAAAGCAGAACTAACTTTACAAAACATTGTTCGTATGTACATACTTCTTTACAGAATTAGTCTCGCTTATTCGATCTTGAAATAGAGATGAACATTGTTCGAATTAGAGAGAGATTTAAATGCGATCACACAAGAAAAACCAACTGCAATCAAGCAAAAATAATCACCTCGGAGAAGAGTTCTTTCACAGTTGAACTTTCAGGCTCGATAACTAGATACTTGAAAAATGAGAACGAACTGGCTAAATGATTGGAGAGGCCTTTATATGCCATTCCTTCTCGATAATAACCCTGAAAATAAACAATAACATAATAATCACATAAAAACCAGTTTCCCAAAATGATATAAACGAAGTGCGAATAAATATCGAACATTTCTATATTCATTATGATAGGTGTCAGGAAAATTGCCCCCGAGAAAACTGCCCCCCGGAAAACTGCCCCCCGGAAAATTGCCCCCCCCGGAAAACGGCCCCCCGGAAAATTGCCCCCTAGGAAAATTGCCCCAGAAAATTGCCCCCCAGAAAATTGCCCCCTAGGAAAAATTGCCCCCCGGAAAATTGCCCCCTATTTTTCCATTTTTCGAAACTAAATCTAACTCAATTTTCAACATTTGGGAGATTATGGATTACGCAATTTTACGTGATCGCATCTTAACGGATTAAGAGATCTAGAATATTTTGGGGCTATATTTTGGTCCAACGGTTGCAGGTTGCAGCCGTAATTTTCATTAAGTTGACGCTTTTTATAAGGAATAATGTGGTTTAACCATGGAATACAGAGAAAGCGTTTTCTCTGTTTAGCGATAGTCAATTTCAATGTGTTTTATAACTGTATTTCTTTCGCTATTCAAGTATTTTCTTTATGGTTTTACAAAATTTCTTGGTCATATGGAATGGATAACTTCATTCTTACTATATTCCTCACGCTGACCATTGATCTGCTTTGCATGTTTTAGTTTTTAGTTTTTTCTTAAAGAAAAAAGACGCCTCAAAAACGACTTTTACAAGTTTTGTATGAGGTGGAGAAAGATAGTCGAGTAATAAAATCACTTTCAAAAAAATCTTTCCCCATTTCTTAACCCTAAGCGCCCTATCCGTGCTATCTTAAGTTAAGGGAACTAATTTTTACTAACTCGCCAAAATAAGTTCCCACCAAAATTAAAATTTCAGTTTTCTTGGCTAAATAACCCCTGAAATTATCAACGCTTATCAATTTTTCGGAATCTGAAACTTCTTTTTTGTACGGATTATGCTGTTATAGCCTTTTTTCCAATCCACCCCCGCTGACCCCCGTTTACTAGGAACCCTAAGAGTAATTCAAAACTACTTAATTTTACAGCTACAATGGCCATTTGAAGTTTCATTGGACTTTATAAAAAAGTGGAAAAAAAGATGGCGGGGGGGCAATTTTCCGGGGGGCAATTTTCCTAGGGGTTAATTTTCTGGGGGGCAATTTTCTGGGGGGGCAGTTTTCCTAGGGGGCAGTTTTCCTAGGGGGCAATTTTCCGGGGGGCAGTTTTCCGGGGGCAGTTTTCCGGGGGGCAATTTTCTCGGGGGCAATTTTCCTAGAACCATTATGATAATGCAAGTTCCAAACTTGAACACAGTGTTATTTCAACGTCCATCTAACACTTTTAACGTCTTTAAAACGTTAAATAGAACGTTAAAGCAAGGTCGTTTCAGATGGGTTAAAGATTGAACGTGGTAAGGTATTTCATCATTATTGTGTGAAGTTATGGTTATACCTTTGCCCATTTTGGACTGATTTTGATGGACCTTTGTGCAGCAATCAAGGAGTCTGCAAAGAGTTGTTGCGAGTGTTTGGCCTGTGAAAGGTTGGACCAGCTCAAGAAACTTCTCGGGCCTAGAATGAAACTTTATTATAAATTGGTGGAAACTCTGCTGGCCACCCTTAGAAAATTAATAATAACATTCCATGGTAATTAAACGAGAGAGTTTCATAATCATAATGTAACAGAGGCCTTATCCTTTAACAGACATGTAAGTGGATGTGACGTGTCCAGAGCTCGTTTTGTGGTCAAATACTGTCAAGTATTTTCCTATGAGAGGTCCATGATTACGTGATACTGTAAAAATAGATTGTAGGAAAACGTAAACAAATCTATGACAAAGTTATGTAACCATACATAAAACCATGGCGTGCAGACATTTTCAAGTGACTTTAAAAGATAACCTTTTAGAAATATCAATTGTGAGAATTGTTAGATTAACCTATGATGAAAGGTGGTTTTATCTTTAAGAGAACCCTCTTCGTTTGGTTACATCACTTCAATAATATGCATTCAACATTTAGAAGTTACCAAACAAAGTCAAAAAATTTCTACAAGGGTCAAAGAGATCAAAAGTTTGTTAGAATTATGATTTCAAAACTATTTTCTAAAGAATCATAAAGAAGCAGATCATGTCCCAGTGCCTTGTATTTAAGGATTGTCAAACTCCCAAATTCTTAGAAAAAAAAGAAAGGAACAATTTCCAACGAACGGATTTGGCTAATTTTAAAAGGTAGTTCCCAAAAACGGAGTTCGATATTATAATGTAGGTTGCATCATAAAATATACACGCACATACAGATTTTACAAGTACCACTTAAAAGAAATCATTCAACTCATCTCCCATCATTTGCTTACACAGCACTTTTAGACAAAGGAAAAAAATATTTCCTTCTCTCATGCCTCTTGAAATTTCTCCAAAACCATTATCACATTAGAATTAGCGATACCGTAAAAATACAAAGCGACTTACTTATTTTGATGGCTTCCTCGTAATGGGCTTCAGCTTTCTTGAAATCTTGGCTGCCGAAAAATGTATTCCCATCCAGTCTCAATCGAATAGCTTTCAATTCATTTGGATAATTGTCTTTGACTATTGTATTCACTAAAACATTAACCCCGTACTTTTCTAGTTCAGATCTCCGAAAGAAGTTTTTCCACCTTGCCAATTTCAAGTTACTTTGGTCACATTTTAAACAAAGTTCACGGTGAAGCTGTGTTTCTCTCTTTTGTATACATTTTTTACAAAACGTATGACCACAGCTGAGAGTTACTGGATCAATGAATAAGTCTATACAGATTTCACATATAAAAAATTCTCCGACGTTTTTTTTATCTTCGGTGAGGTGAGGGAACTCTGTCTTCTTAGTTGATCTCAAACTATCAACAAAAAAATCAATCATTTTTGAAAAGAAGTCTTTAGAAGCATATTCATATTCCAGCTCTGAAGCAATCACTTGAAATTGGTTCCATACTTCTTCCATCTTTGCAGGATCAACTAAAAATTGAGGGTTTGAATCGTCATCCATGAATGAAACGTCTTCTTCGTTCAACACGACCATCCTCTCTTTTTTCATTGCGAATTCATTATGCATGAAGTCAACACTGACAGTTTTTAATGGATTATCCTCATCTACCAGTCTACAAAAAGAAGTGAATATAAATTTCATACATAGGGTACAAGGAAAAAATATTAATTTGACCCTTCATTATATTACAAAAGTCTTGTAACAAAGAGAACGAATTCAAGTGAGATTTCCCATTTGATATTATGCAAGTTATTTCTAATATTTATATTTTGTAACTTTGGTGTAACAAACGCTTTTCCTATGTCTAATTTTCTTATTGTAATGAAGAAATGTCTTAAAGATTATTTAAAGTAAAATATTATTTTGTAAAAAATTAAAACATTTAAGCTTAAGACTACATGATGACATGCCATGATGACATGATCTGGAGCAAAAAACTTCCAAATTTTATTTGGACAGCTAGATGATTAACAGCAATCGCTCATGTAGGATTTTAAAGTTTGATGATAATAATAATAATAATAATAATAAACTTTAGTTTTTTATGGTAGTTATTGAAGCTAGATAACAATTTCATTAAAAAAATTCAGGAGGTTTTGTATCTGCTTGTTGCTTGTTCTCCTGTCTAATCTAATAAGACCATTTAAAAAAAATACTACTATTTTCAAAACCTTTTTTGTTAAAACTGTCAAGAGCAGCCCAGGTGATACCTTCAAAAATAGTCAGATTTGGCTGAAATTTGACACACCTGCCTCTTCAGATTGGTGGAATTCTTTTGAAAATTCTTATTTTTTTAGGCCCAGACTGGCCTGGGGACAAGTTTTTGCCAAAATGAGACTATTTTATGGAGGCAACTGATTTGAAAATGACCATCATAATTACAAAAAGAAATAGGGTCTCAAAACCAGACCCTTACAGTGCTGAGAAAATTTAGCCAAATTTGAGCTATATATATAATCCACCAGTTTATAAATGGAATAGCCGTTTGCATGGGGAATAATTATCTGAAAATTTTGTGTCAACTGATATCTACATTATAATGTTGGAAAGGAATAATTACAGTTGACTCATGCGACCAAAAATTTTCTTTGAATTAGAGAAAGATTTGAATTACAGCTTCTGAGGGGACTAATTTTGAGTTTGAATTACAGGAACATACAAAAAATAGAGGTGTGTTATCGTGCGTTTCCATTTCAAGAAATGACGTGCAAGTCATCGATTACGCATGTAATCAACAAAAGAAACCAATAATAGATCAAAAAGAAAAGCCATAGGTGGGAAAAATGACTGTTGTGTGATATTTTAAAAAGAAGTGTCCAACCAAATTAAGGTAAAGCCTTTATACAATCAGGATTCTTTGAAAAGAAACGTTCAAATCAAATTCCTGCTTTCCTTTGAGAACTAAAGATAAGAAAAATTCAGACCCTCATAATCAAGGATTGAAACAAATAAAGTTATACAACTGCTCGTCATCCAAGGTGCCGAAAAGCCATTAGCGCCAGATGTTAGGACCAGACATTAACCTACATCATACACGGCAATCTCATTGGTTGAAAAAGACTTTCTGATGGAGCGCCATACAGGAGCCACTGAGAAGAAGGATTCCCAGACAATTCCCCCTGGTGAATTCCCCCCAGTGAATTCCCCCTGGTGAATCCCCCCCCCCCGAAAAATTCCCACCCGGTGAATTCCCCCCTGGTGAACTAAAAAATCATGTACAGTAATTTGAAATAAGCGATTTTACTATTTATTATATAAAAATCTGTGTACACGACTATCATGTAAAAATCTTTCAGTTCTTTTCTCAGAATAAAAAAAATGGGCGTTGTGATTCTTAAAACTTTGTAGACTATCATGTAAAAATCCT
This sequence comes from Clytia hemisphaerica, assembly GCF_902728285.1. NCBI lineage: Eukaryota > Metazoa > Cnidaria > Hydrozoa > Leptothecata > Clytiidae > Clytia > Clytia hemisphaerica. The sequence continues at coordinate 664,389 of NW_027104107.1, read as the reverse complement.
TGAACCTAAAATTGGAGGTTTGTTTTGATTGAAAGTTTTAAATTAGTCTCTCTAAGGGTCGGAAAATTGAGGATTTTTACGAAATTTTTTGATTTCCTGAGAAAAAATTGTAATAAAGTCTCTGTACTGTAGGGGTATGACTTTTTTCAAAAATCAAAAAAAAAAATTTCAAAAAGTCTCTCTAAGGGTCACCTTTTCAGCAAAAATCAGTCTCTCTAAGGGTTGGTTTTTGGAGGTCCTGTTTGCACATACCTCTCATTTGCCAACCCTAGTACCCCCCGGGTTACAGTCCATGATTTCGATACTTAAAAACACATATGAAAATATATGGGTGGGAATTCACGAGGGGGGAATTCACCGGGTGGGAATTTTCTGGGGGGGGAATTCACCAGGGGGAATTTACTGGGGGGGGGAATTTACTGGGGGGGAATTCACCGGGGGAATTCACCAGGGGGGAATTGTCCGGACACCGAGAAGAAGAGACCACTTTTGTTTTTATTGCAGATTTTAATATTGCATTGGGAATACTTTTGTCAATGTGTACAATGTGTCAACTATGTAAGGTGTATATCGGTAATATGTTCTGTTTGCATCATAAAACATCCCAAAATCCAGTCGGTTGGTCGGTCAGTAGCAAATCTTGTTCTTTCGAAAAAATTTCTGACATTATTGCAACTGGGCTGACTCGGTATTTATGTTTTGAAGGTGAGTCTGTCAGGCAACATGGACAGAACATATTGTTGATGGTTGCCTAAGCAATTGTCAGCTCAGGCAGGCTAGACTTCAACTCCTATATCAGGATTAGAAAATTGGCTAGTCTTACCTCTTAAATCTTTCCCTTTGCAACAATACAATGCTGACAAGTTGACACAGCTGATAAGTAATCCCTGTGAGAAGTTTATATCAAAATCTGCAACAAAAACGAAAGTGGTCTCTTTTACTGATTACTTCCTGGCGCTCATTTGTGGACTGTCTATCAAATTTCCATCAATGAGATTGCCCCATTTCACACGGCCCTTCTTATGGGCACCCGTAGCATCTAAGTGCCTTGAACGATGGGCGGCTGTAAAATCTCACCCTTTATAACACCTCTTTTATTTGCTTCAATTTATTATACTATTTCTCATCTTTGATTAACTGAATAATGCGGAAGTTTGATGCGAGTGTTAGATTGTCAACAAAGTGCGGTAACAAAAGAAGAGCTTTTAAAATCTTAAATATTTTCATTTTAAAGAGTGCAAAAAAATTAAACACAAACAAAAGTTTAATTTTTCATTGAAAATGTGGGATTCGGAAAATTTTCTATACTTGATTTTTTTAACAAACCCCTGTAACTATGGGCAAGCACCCTGTTGCTAAGATGTTGCTTGAAATCGAAAATGAAAACTATTGAAAACGAAAGTAAAATCGACCACACACTGGAAATCCCATAATCTTGAATATAAAAACTGTCTTAACTGTCAGCACGCATCAAAAGTTATGGGCGTTTTTGTGGTAAAAAAATGCTAAAATTTTGCATAAATTATGCAAATTGTGGGGAAATTCCCTGTTTTCAATCAATTTTTTACCATAAAATTGTCTATAACTTTTGATCTAGAAAAGTTGAGACTTTGATCATACATGTTTTTGCTCAGTTTGAAGAGCTCTATCACGTGGTATAGGTCTTTTTTGATTTTGAAGACCCCCCAAAAATCACAAATTTTCAGGGCTTACAATTTTACCTAAAAACGCAAAAAATCGCAAATATATACACCTTTCCCGTAATTTGTAAAACTAATGCGCATGCATTATTTTGATGCTCTCCACCGTTTGGTCTCTGGAGGTAAACAAACCTGTTTTTGCCTGCGTTCCCTAAGGGAAAGTTGCTTTTTTTAGCTTTTCTTAAGCAGGGGCGGTGCGACACCCCTGCAAAACATGCACTCGCAGGGTATGCTCTGGAGTCTTTTTTGTCGCAGCTTGTTTTTAGCCTACCTGGAGTAGTAGTAGTAGTAGTACTCATTAGATTTATTTTACTGACTTAAAGTCCGCGGTAAATATAAGAAAACTGTTTATCAAGTCGCGTTACAAGAAGTGTGAATTCGAGTCTGTATTTTAGATTTTGTGTACAAAAGAGTTTTGCAGGCCTGCACCCTGCAAAGTTTTGCAGAAAGACCTGGATGAGGTCAAAATGCAGGGTTTGCCCGGGATTTGATGACTGTTAGTGTCAAAACGTGAAAAGTCAAGACTCGTCAAATGGCTTTAGATGCTTGGAGAAGAAAAAACAGAATAGACAGTCCTGATTTTATCTATTTTGTCGCAAATTGCGATTGGCGGTTACCCACAGTCAGCCGGTTATTATATAAGATTAATTTCATTGGTTGTCCAGTTGTCGTTTGACTTAAATTTTGTTGTTTTGTGTTTGTTAATGTAGGTGTAGCTTGCAAAGATCCTAATTCTCTCTTCATTATATACTTTCAGGTTAGTGGCCATCATACTGTCCAGTAGCCCCTAGACCAATGGATTATTTTGCACCTTCACGTGGTTGGTACGAAATCTTTGTAAACACTGACAAAGTCTGCTATAATAAGATGAGTGGAACCATATTTAACTTTAAGGAAACATCAGAATGGAATAATTCAATCAAAATGATGATGTGTACCTAACATTTAGTTTCTTGAAAGTTTTTGGATTCAAAATTTTTCCTGTAAACTGGATATCAATATTTGTCATGTAAATCATCTCTGGAAAGTACATGGCTTGGCAGCAGGTTTTAGGTGCCCCCTAAGAATTCAGGTGACCCCTAAGATTTAGGTAACCCCTGGTTGCCAAATATTTTAGGTGACCCCTAAGCCAATGACACGTCAAATTTTTTCGAAAATCCTTTTCAAACAATCAAGCAAATACAACAGTTAGTTTAGCTTATTGCTAAATAGAATAAATGCCCTAAGAAATAAGAGATAAGCTAACTACTGAAGGTTCATGCTACACATTATAAAGGTTTTGTAAGTCAGGGTGCAGATCCCTAGCCAGACAGATTTTTTATCTAAGTAAATGCAACAGGATTAAAGAATTTTTACAGATCAGTGCCGTAAGAAGCATTTTCATATTAGGGGGGCTGAAGTTTGGTGACACCGCGAGGGCCAACCATGGTTTGGCCCGAGGGGGGAAATTTTGAAAATTTGAGCTCTAGATTGCTTGAAAATGCAGTCAAAACATGCACTTATAAGACAATTATCACAAATTAAAAAAGAAAAACTTTGCATTTTGCAAAATAACCATTTTTTTAAAATATTATTGGGGGCATAGCCCCCCCCCCAGTTGCTACGGCACTGCAGATAATATATTAGATACCAAATTGTCAGTTTTTGAGCATTGCTTAGATTAAAATATAAGATGAGAAAGTGCCAACCTATGGTCTGGTAGGCTGCTTATATAATTCAATCACCAAATATAGAATCTAGCCCCCCAGGTCCATCTGAAAAATTAGGTGACCCCTAACATGGTTAGTCCCCCCTAGCCACAGTAAAAAATCAGCTACCAATTGCTGCTCGACCTTTTAGCCCCCCCTACGGCCAGGGGGGGTTCCAGCCATGAAAGTACATCTTGATTTGATTTTGACATGTATAATTGCCAATGCAAATGAATTTGGATGCATAAATGTATATATAAAGTATAAAATTTATAACACAACAACTGAATTTTGATACCAAAAATAACCATGCTGCATTATGTACATAATGAATAAATGAGTTTCTGATGACATATGGTTTGTTTTCAATTCGGATTGGGGGCTTTTTACCCCTGGTACAGGATTCCCTGCTTGATTTGGTAAACAGTTCCAAACGAGACACCAGAATGGGGCTAGACTACAATTTCAAGATGAACCAACTATAGAGATTTCAGCTTCAGTACAAATTCTAGTTTTGGATACTTTAATGCATCACATTAATCAATTTTCTAATGAAATACTCTTTTCTTGAGCAGTCTGAATAAAATAGTTTTGCTCTTTTTCTCTAAATTTTCATTTGAAATGGCAAAAGGCTATTATTATTAATCTGCTTAAAATTATTAAGTCACCTTTTGGCAGCAATAAGATAAATAAATTTGACATAGTAAGAATCAAAATTATATTAAAAATTTTTAGACAGTTTGGTAAATATTATTATTATTGTTAATGCTATTATCACGATCAGATAAAGATTTTTGTATAATTTATAATTTTTTGTGTGCTAATGTATTATTTTGATATCATTTTTCACTTTTTTGTGTAAAGATAGTTATGATTTTTGTCATTGATATAATGAATTGCTAATGTTTTACACCTCCTTTCTCTTTCCTTCATTTTTTCCATATTTTAGAGGCCACTCTTTTTTGGTTTTTAAAACTCTTTAGCCCAAAAAACTATCTTAGTTTTACCAGCTTCATTTTGTGTTTAAATGAAATGAATTTTAATTCTTTATTTCTGGTTCATGGTACATTGGGCATAAAATGGTGGCTGTTTTAGCCAATCTAGAGGGTCGAAATTCAAATAATTTTCTAGCCCGTCCGGCCCAACCATGGTGGGCCCTCCTTAGACACTATATATAGCTGAATCACTATATATAGCTGAATCTTTTTTGCAGCGTATCCTAAAAATCCTAGATACACCCCTGCTTAAGCTCTGTCGAACAAAATCCCCTCAAATTTTAGTATGTTCAATCTATTCATATACCACCCTGAAAATATTTTGCCAAAAGAAGATCGCTGTCAAAAGTTAGAGGCTCAAATCCCACTTTCCCTAACCCGTCGCAGGCAAAAACACTTTTTTTACACAACGGTGGAGCGCACATTTTCCCGGGCCATTTCTGAGAACTTTGAATTACGGGGAAGGTGTATTACGCAAAAACTGGGGGTTTTCAAGCTTGGTAACATTCAAATTTGGAATCAACACCCTAAGAAACATATCAAAATGTTGGTCACAGACATTTTGAATTTTTTCTTTATTTTTGAAACAATAACAATCCACTGGCCACGCCCTTTTAAGAACAATTGTTTACTTGCTCGTAAAAGGTTTTGCATCCAATAAAATTAAGTACCCACGAAAATATGCCGTGAGATTGGGTGACTTGCATCAGTGGAGGCATGCATAGCCCTCAAATGAATGACTGGCTGGTCATTAAAATACAACTACGCAGCTCCGCTCGCAGCTCTACTCTACCATTTTTATTTTAATGACCAGACAGGTCTTTCATTTGAGCAGTGTAGACCTAAAGCTCTAAACAGCATCTAATAACATGAAAACCAGAATATGATTCTTCAATGGGAATCAAAACTATAAAGTGCACTTACAAACATCAATTTGTCAGATCTAACAAAATTAATAACCACACTGTCATCATTGACAATAAAACAAACGATTTTCTGTCAAGAGCCTTGTAAACATTCCAACAACTTCCATCGAAATGATCTATCACAGCTCAGTTTACCATTTTAGCGCGGTCCGAGGATTGAGCCGAGAACTCTTGCATAGCGCCCGAGCTCCCGCGCGGCGCGCGCCGCGGGGATGAAAAACTTCAATCTGTCAATCATTTTCTCAAGCGAAGTGTACGCGAAGTGATTCTAGCTTTACGATAGTGCCGCGGATCATCAATGGATAGTATTCAATTATCATTATCCCTTTATTTTCATTCCTAGAACTTTTGCAAAAAAAAGGAAAAATAGAAAAGTTGTATTTTTTACTGCCCTATTCACATACTGAATTTGAAAGATCTTCTATGTGGCGTTTTTTTGCAAACTTCGAAAAACTGATTTTTGTCCCGCCTTTGCGGGATTTTGGCTCAAGTGCTTGAGTGCAGCATAGGGTTCAAAGTCCAAATATGTGTTTCCCGTAATTTTTGTATGAAGAGTTAGGTCTATACTGTTGAGGGCTATGCATGTTAGCCTCCACTGATGCAAGTTACCCAATCTCACGGTATAGACTTAAGATAATTTAAAGGACCTCCCACGTAGGTCCAAAAAGAAAAAGAGCAGTGTCGTACAGTCGTTTGGGGAAAAAAAAATTTAATGTAACTTATTATTATAAAACTTACTGTCTTTCCAGCGCCCAGGAATCCATTTGTCAACTTTACTTCAGCAAATCATTCTTTATAAAAAATCTCTAATATCCTATGTTATGTTGTGTTTAATCTTGTGTAACTTTCCAGAAGGAATTTGATGAATTCACTTCTATAAGCCTTCACTTTTGCTCTACAATGAACTTTTCTTTCATGTTTGGTCTTCAAGTTACCTGAAGTTACACAACTTTCACTTTTGACTAGCCTGGCAAATGATCCTTACGCAACATAAAACATAAACAAAAAAATAAAGCCCTTTCTACATTATGAAAATCGAATTTCATGCGGCGGATTGGCGGCCGCCCACCAAAACACCCGCCCCCTACAATAGCAACGACATTTTCAGACACACTTATATCGCGACCTAGCCGCAATCATGGTCAAAATATATTGAAATTTTCGTGTATTTGACGTTTAAAGTTCGGGCGAGAATTGTTATTTTAGCACTTCCACTTGCTTTTATTGAATATTTCGATTTTGGAGAGGTTCGGTGGCTTCTAGGCTATATTCCAAGCCTAATTAATTGGAGCAAATTTGAGCTTTTAAATCCTGAGATCCTAAGGTCGTAAGTCTTAAGTCTCCTGTTAAAACTTTACTTTCTAGCTGTAGCTTAACGCGCTTAAAAATTATTTGCGGTGTTTAAAATTTCGCAGGAAAATCTCCTTTGTCCCCTTTGATCTTACCGGGTCTGTTAGATGGGGGTGTCCAAATGTCATTCGGGCTCAACTGTTTAACTCTTTCTTTTATATAAGCATAACGTTTATAAGCATACTTGGGCTCAAATTCGGTAAAAAAATAAGCATACTGCTAAGCATACCTCCAAGCTGAAATACAAAAAAAAATCGTGCTGCTTTTCTAAAACGCTGACCTGTTTAGGGTTAGTTTTAAAGCTGTTTGAGCTTTCTTAGACCAAAGATTTTCGCCTGCTGCGCCAAATTACAAAGATAATTTTCATTCTTTGAGCCGAATCAATGTGTCGAAACCATCATAAATCCAAAGAAAATTAATAAATCGAAGTCTAAGCAAATAAATAAGCATAAATTTAGGCTGAAAATGAGATTTGGCTAAGCATATTGAGCCTCGACCGGATTTTCCCATATGCTCATAAAAAAAGATTGTAATCAAACCCAAACCTCCTTAAAGATTTAACTTACCCTGGGTACCCAGAGGTCAAGTTTTCATAGAGAAAATATTTATTCGATTTCGGCATTTCTGCAAATCCGTATTCCGGTCCCCCGTTTTCAGATGTTACTGAAATATCGGAAGGATGACACAGATCCGCTGAATCCAAAGTCTTTCTCCAAAGTCGAGTGCAGCTTTGCCATACTCTGCAAACTGACAGAGAAGGCCAGGGCACACCGGTCCAATTCGATTTTTCTCTTATTTAAAAATTTTGCATTGACACGATGAAAAATTTTCCGGAAAAAAGGAAAAAAAAAGAAAAAGAAGAAAAAAAAGTGTTTGATTAAGTTTTTGTTAACCATCAAACAATTGATCTCGAATTCGCGGCAAGATCAAAGACTCTCAAATGATTCTGATGACAACATATTGCTCACCCTATGAGATAAACCTTTTTTCAAATCCACATCAAATTTCCGATCCAACGTTAATAACATGACCATTTTTGTTGAGGTTCAAGACCTGGAAACGAGTAAGTGGATAGAAAATGGCCAGAATGGAAAACTTTTCTGGAACCTTTGATGTTATATAACAAGTTCCAAAAGGTTTTAGATTCTTCACACTAAGATTTCTAAAAAAATGGTCTAGCAATCTGATTCGAGAGTGGTTCAAATTGGTGGTACTGGTAGGTCGCTTGTGTTGCGTGTTTTTTGTTGTTGTCATCCTTGAGGGAGGGGGGTTTAGGGCGGAATTTTTTTTCTTCAAATCCAACCATACAGTCTTTACAGACGTTGGATTTCAGAGGAAGAGAAAGCTAAGTTTTTCTTTTAATGATTTGATAGCCCCTTGAAATTTCGTGAGTTGGTACCTTTTCTAAAATACACGTTTTTTTTAATAAGAATACACTTTATAAGAATGTCAATGATGAAAATGGCCAAAAAAATAAGAATAGTGAGTGCTAAGAATATCACCATCGTGGAGTTTGGCTACTCAAGCTAAGAATGCCATTTTTAGAGCATTTTCAATTATAAATTACCAATTACCCCTAAGTAAGGTTCCTTGAGACACATGTACTAAATGTTAAATCTAGTCTGAATTAGGATCCTAACCTAAGAATGCTGTAAGAATATTTCAGGATGATTTTCCCAAAAAAGTTAAGAATATCCATGATGAAATGGATTTACAACATTCTTATAAAAAAAGCGTGTAGTTTGTAGCCCCTGTGAGCTTTGAGATGCAGAAAAGGCATTACGCTAAGAGCCTTCTTTCAATGAAGGGATACTGTTGTTAAAAGATTTGCGATGTTCATGATCTTACAGCCCTTTGCAAAAAGTTTGAGTATTTTTACGATTTATATTATGTTGATTCAATTTTTGAAAAATATATCAATCGAAATATTCGCCTTTTTTTTAGATAAAGAGAATGAAAACAATCGATAAAGATTTTCATTAAATATATTTAAAAAACAAGGCTATATGGTACAGGTGGAAAATAAATAAAAATGATAGAGGAGCAGGCTTAGAGAGGAAGGCAGATTTACTTTTTCGATTAAGACCCATTCTTCCGTTTTCCCAATTTCACCCCTTAGTTTTCTGTGTCCCCGAGTCGATTTTATAACAATTCAATGTTTGGGGAACATTCGAATATTGCTGGTAATGTATTAATTAAAAAATCAAAGGAAGACATACGAAGCAACTTCAAAATCTGGTTTTCTCTAGAAATAGATCTTTATCTTTGATTTCATCAAAATTCATAGTGGTTACATAAAAAAACTATTGGGAGAAGGGAGATATTGTTGTGCTTTTTTTCAAACAGTGTTGTTGAATAAATTTAACACTGAGACATAACACTGGTATACCAGCATGAAAGAGCGAAATGAAATATAGATAAGAAGGAAGACAAGTTTTTCTCCTAAATAAAAAAGACAAATGTCTCTTTCTATTCTCTGTGTGGTGGGGCGTACGGTATTTCGGAATTGTAGAAATCGACCCTTTTTCCTTCGCTATTTCGGAATGCTGAAATTGTTTCGGTATCGGAAAATTTTGCTTCGGAAATTTGGTATTATAAAGTATCTATCCCCCTTTTTTGGAATTCATATATGAAAAATCAAATTTGATGAAAAATTATAGTCAAAACGAGGAAAAATACCCAAAAATTCGGTATCGGAATTGCAAGTATTTTTTACAGAATCTCGGAAATTTTAGCAAAATTATTCAGTATTTCGGAAATCGCAAACCCCCTCTATTGGTTAAGACATTAGGTGTGGTTATGATTGGTAATATGTGTAATACTAGAATAGGAGAGGGTCACGGATAGCGATCTAGAACTTAGACGGAACAGGTTTTGTATTCCTGTTTAACTGCTTCCACTGCGACTGACAGAAATATGATCTAATTAATATTCACAACAATAAAATAACATCCAACGATCCAACAATCCCAGCAACTACCCAGTGTTATTTTAATGTTCATTTAACGTTCATTTCGGCATTATGCAGTGGCCAAAGCAAGGTTTTTTCGTCTGAGACGTTCTTAAAATGTTGGTGAATTATGCAGAATTTGAAACTGAAAAGCCTCTTTATAGACTTCGCCGGGTAAGATTTTATGTTTTGTTCTGCTTCGAACGCACATCACATTATTGGAGGAGGTACACAAACATCGTCAGACCATGATGACCGGAATTCCATCAATTTCTTTTTCTAAAAAACAGCTTTGCTTTGTAAAGTAGTATTTAGCAGAATATTTTGGTTACAAGGTTTACGGGCGAGCGAAAGATTTAAAAAAATATTTCAATCAATAAAAAGTAAGAGGCGTTTGTTTAACTGGATAGGGAGGAGAGTACTCATCGGGCAGATGTTTAATATCGGGCTGAAATAAAAAAATAAAGAAAATTAATCGCGGCTTTTCTCCAGACGCGAGATTGGGGTTTTTGAGGGTTTGGATGGAGGGTAGTTGAATAGTTTCTTTCATAGAGAAAAATTTCATTCCTTTCTTCAAATTTTTCTGTTTGAATCAAAACGAAGGGTAATGAACAAAATTGGGAATAATGAGAATGAAAATGAAAATTTCTTCTTCGTCAAAGGAAATTAGTTTGCGTTGCATGAAAGAAAATAAAATCGGAGAAACTTGTTATCTCTCTCTCTTCTTTCTTTTCTTTTCTCTTTTCTTTTCTTCCTTTTCTGCATTTTCAATCATACAGGATACGTTTACTGAAAATTCTTCCTTCGTGTTCCTTTTTTTGGGACCAAGAAATTCAATTTATCAGTTAACCAGTAAAAGAAATTAATCAAAACACAAAGAAAGGGAACTCGAATCTTGTCGAAGCTCAAAATCATTTAGGTGTCTCGTTTCGCTTCTTTTTGAGAGACAAACACAAAAAGTGAAGAAGAAATTGGTACTGGAAAACAAACCAGGTTGACGAGAAAGAGCAAAAAGAAAGATGCTGGAGAAATCAATTCTAATATATCAACAAAAGAACTTGTAAGTTCTTAACTACGATACTTAACAACCATGGTTTTTGATTGCAGTTTCGGATTGGGTTATTTGCCAGTATTATGGAGTTTTTTCACCATAGCTGCACTAGCTGTATCTTACATAATGGCTGTAATGGAAAACCACGTTTATCCTTTCCTACCGTCAATCAGTGCCACCGGATCAAATATTCCTGAATCTAACATATTCTCCTTACTAATGAACGTCTCTATAATATTAGCAGCATCCAACTATTTCACACGCTATTTTCAATGTCAACACCAAGCAAGACATTGTGGAGAGAATAGAGAATTGATATACCGGTATAACCAGTTTTCTTTGGTGGTTTCAATTGTCAGCTTGGGTGGTGCACTCCTGGTTGCAAATATCCAAGCAAGAAAAGTAAGTCCAACATACAGAGTGTCCCATATTAGAAATTCCTCAAGATTTCCTAAAAAACTCTATTGTTTCGATCTTAATTATTTTTTGGGATATTTTTCGTGACACTAGCTAGCCTTACCCTTTGCACACAAGTCCCCAAGTCAAACCTTCAAGCACCATGACTCCAAAATAAATTCTCAACCACAGAGATATTAACATTAGACTTACTCAAAAACAAATTTCTCAATCTTCTTATAGGAATTCTACCTTTTGGAAGTGCACGATGCTGGAGCAGTCATCTTCTTCACGTTCACCTCCATTTACTTCTGGTTACAAACATACATCAGTTTCAAGACAGCCTTATACGGTCTCTACTCCTCATGGCTTTGTCATTTGAGATTCTTTTTGACATTCTGTTTATCTCTTTGCTCTGGTGTATACTTCGTGACAGCCGCTATATCATCATATAGCTTCCGCAAGCATCATCAATATTATAATTCATTGGCAAATCTACAGCCCGGTGACGAGGGTTATACTTTACACGTGGTCAGTAACGCCTCAGAATGGTTAGCTTTTCTCATTATCATGGGGTCGAGTTTGACATTTTTTGATGAATTTCAACAAGTGATTATGTTGATCGATTGTCAAGAGAAATCACCCACCATTATTTCGTATGATGGCATTGGAGAGTACGAAGAAATGAAATTGAATCTGTATGATGACGAAGCTAAAAGATAGATAGGTCTGGTAAGGACCATTAGGGTAAACGAGTGAATCGCACACAGGTCGTGCATCAGGGCCCTTCAACATGACCGATCCAAAGAGGTGAACCTCTCGACTGACAACGAACTGCCACAAAAAACACCGAAAGATTATTAATTAACGGTGGGAGAACAAATAGATGAAGTTAACAAACGAAAGATTTTAACCTCGTCCTCAAGAATTTGGATCAATGGAGGAAGTTACAGTAACAAAAAACTCTCGCACAAACAGAATTGCCAGCAATTTATCAGCAAATTATTGAGCAACAGTAATCCAAAAGTGGGTGAGAACAAGATTCCAGAGTGGAGATTCAGTTTCGAACATCATCAGTTTGGGCAGAGAAAATACTACTTACATATTTTACCATAAATCTATTGTAAATTGATATTTTATTGAGTATTTTCAGAATTTATTTCAGTGTAATATAAATGGGGGTTAAAATATCTAACGAAATTCGCTATCGTAAAAGGTATCTGTAATTGCCAGAGATCTCATTTGATTCTGTATTATGTAAATCCTTTAGCTTTTAGCCAATTTTTTATCGAGTTTATTCTCATAACAATAAGAACCTGTAAAGCTAAGGCTTCACTGGTGATTTTTTAGGCGGAATGAATTGTTAACGTGTATCCTTTGCCCAATCTTATGACGGTTGAGTAAAACCAAAATACGCTGTAACATGGATAGTAGTTTTTCATGTTTTATTAAGTTACGTTATTTCTGCCATTATACAGGGAAAAAAAATATTCGAACATGATTCTGAGTAGAAGGTTGTTGCCTGTGTTTAATAAAATGTAAGAAAGTATCATAATACAATAATTGTTTTTACAACAGTCATGATGAAAAATAATTAATTTTCTTTACAATTTTCATGACGTTTAAGTTATTGAGAATTGTTTTTTGTAAAAGTTATTTATAAAAGATGTCTCGTGATAATTAATATGACACAGATAGAAACTTTGATAAACATTGTAAATTTAGTGAAACACACACAAGAACTTTCTTTCTATCGAAGTAGCACGACTTGATACTTTTTTTCCGGACACCCTGTAGAAGAATACGTCATGCGATTGCTTCCATAATGAAATGGTGAAAGTTACGTAACTTAACAAAATATGAAAAACATCTATAGTTTGAAAGAGTAATCAGAGAATCCGGTTGATAATTGTACAGGGAATTCAACTGAAATTATTTAATGATTTTAGCAGATATCAAGAAAATGTACTTGAAGTTGAAATATTTGTTAAAAAGACTGGTTGAATAGGGAATGATAGATCAACAGAATCGTTTGCTATCATTACCAAAAAGACCTTCGAAATGTCATTTGATAAAGACCAAGGGAAATCTTTGAGTAAGGTTGATCACTACCGAGACCTTAAGACGATGGCTGAGGAAAAATTAATCATTATAGAAAAGAAGGAAGAGAGAGTTAAAGAAATGAAATACAAAATTACAGAGCTACGAGGTGAATACAAAGAATTACAAGAGAAAATGAAATCATGTGCTTTCCTACTGGATTCAAGTGGTGAAGAACAGGGACAAATCAAACAAGCCTTAACGAAAGATAAATATAACACAATTCTTAGAGACAAATTACAAAACCTAAACCTTGATTTGAAACAACACTTTGAGCATGAGTTGACAATAGATAGCAAAATGGACGATATCAGTATGGAAATTTTGAAATATAAGGGTTTGATACAAGAACAGTTTATGTACATTGGCGACTTGAAGGATCAGCTACATGAACACAAAATGTCATTGATATACGCAAAACGAAATTTATTCGAAAATGAAGAATGACGCGTAATATTTGTCACGTGATCAAAAGTTTTCGCTACATAAAAAGTAGAAGAAACATTACGTAATTTCAATAAAATATCTTGAACTTAAAATATTTTTATAGCATGTTTTAAACTTTGCCCAATGCCATGGGATTTCATATTTAAATACTGTAACAAAGCCACATTATAGACAAGGAATGACGATGCCACAGAATGACAGTTTCATTGATTAATCAAGATAGTGATCGATTCTTTATGTAGAAATTTGATTAGTATTTCCCCTTTAAAATAAAAGAGATATTCTAAAGTTTTGAAAATAATAATATAAATTTTTGTAAAAAATTAGTTTTCAAATAAATAAGTCTGGTGACGATTGAACAAAGATTCAGAATAAAAAATTTCTCATCATCTGCTTTCCACTGAAACCATCAGTAGGCGAGAAAAACTTAAGAATGAATGGATGAAAAACTACACAATACTATTATTGACAAGATGGCTTCAAAAAAAGGTTTGCTCACATAGATTTCTTGTGTTCTCATTCTCTAGCAACACCCCTTCTCACAGATCCACTGGAACCCCTCCCACTGGAAAAATTGACTAAAATATCAGTGGAAAATGACGTTTCAATGTTCCTCAATAAAAAAATCCTCACTGCAAAATATTGTGTCATTTTTTCCATTTCCACTGAATTTTCTGACTATTAAACAATTGAATTCAAATCAACAGCCATATAAAACATGTGGATTAATTCCCGTCGAGAATCAGTCCATTATCTTTACCCCCAGGGTAAAAAAAATCCTACCGGGTCTGTGAGAAGAAGGTGTATCGCAGAGGGTATGACGGAAAAGAGTCAATATGATAGATCTTGACAAATAGCAATAAAATAAAAATCTAGCTGAGAACAAAATTTAAAAAATCCTAAAATTGAATGCGATGTACGCATCAAATTCAAAGTCTTTAAAATTAAAAGGCGTCGACGTGATAATTCCTAGCTGAATTGTCTTTAGATCTAGACGTATCAATAGTTTCATCATGATGCAGTCTCAGTACGCAAAAAATCAGCCTATAATCTGAATGGTATTTCCAAGATAACATTTTTCTCTACTCCGGGCTAATGTCTTTATAGGTTTGGCTGCATCTCATTCAAAATTGATAATACATCTTCTACGTAAGGTCGTTCTTCTGGTTCTACTTTGAGCATGGCGAAAATCAACTTGTGCAAGTCCATCGAATATCTGAAAAAATTAAAATGTAAAATTCATCATCCACATTTCGCGTTATCTAATTATCGTAATTAAGGTAATTTTAAGTGTAGGCTGTACCATACCCTACTACTTTGTATTGTTGATGATATAAAGAGAAATTACCACGCAATGAACAAAACAAACGCACAAATCTAAACAAAATATGATATAACTTACTAACCTAGGAATTTTCTGCCACCGAGAAATCTTTGCTGCAGTCTTTACTATCTTGAACATCATTAAAATACTTCAGACTTTGTGACTCTTGGTGACTCGCTTTCTCTATTAAACCTGTTTCCGTTTCACTCTTCGCTCAACAATCATAAATTTAGACCGATTCAATGTAAACTACACAACCAAAAAAAGATTATGCTGTTCATTCTAGCATCAAAGACCACTTGGCAATTCACGATATGCACCATTGCAATGTCTTCCACGGACCCAACAGCTGATTGGTTGAAAGTGACGTGTTGACTGACTTTACGTCACTTACAACCAATCAGCTATTGGGTCCGTGATGTAATGCCAGAAGACATTGCAATGGTGCATATCATGAATATTAAAGAAAAACTTTGTAAGTTATTCATGATATGCACCACTGCAATGACTTCACGAAATTATGCAACTTTTCTGTTTTTGTTTCAGCAATACGTCATTTTCTATTTTTTAAGTGACGTATTGGGTGGAAAATTTTAAAAGTTCTCAGAAGAACTCTCCAGTGGTGCATATCATGAATAGATAACAAATTCAATAAGTAAACATGTAATCTAAGCTTCGAAACAAATAATGTAAAGTGGACTTACTTTCCTTCGATGACTTTGATTTGAGGATTGACAGCGGACAATGCACTTCCATCACACGGACTCTCACCATAACACAAAGCAAACAAGGTACACCCTAAAGACCACACATCTGTCTTCTCGTTGATCATACATTCGGAGGGAACTTCGAACAACTCCGGTGCTCTACAACAACAAGAATCATTAATCTGAATGAAGAAACAATTGAATGGATTAATATATTTAAGCGAATGTGAGGTTAGAAGAGAAAAACTGAAGAACGTTAGTTTACAGATGCTAACATTATCACATATCAGTTATCTCATCATGAAATAACAGCTATAATACTGTATGGAAAGGAAGAATTTTTTCTCGGAGTTTGTGCACTCGCTGGAAAGGATCTATGGCAGTCAAGTGATGAAATAAGGAGCCATGTAGAACTTGTTACAAGTATGTAGCCAAATGTAACACGAAAAGCTGTACTACGATTCTAAAGGACAGGACTTGCTATAGAAAGGTAATTTATGCGTATTGGCCAATATGCATAAATTACGCGTAAAAAATGTACCTTCAGCATTCGGTCAGCGTGGTCATTTACGCGTAAATTTTATGCGTACTACAGCTAGTTAAGCATCCTCGAGGCAAGACAAAACTTGGAGGGGGACGATTTTTTTCATTCGAGGAGAAGATATTGCAAATCTTTCCTTTAATTGTCATTTCTTTTGAGAATACCTGAAAGCAGCTGTACATTCTTGAGCAGCCGACTCTTGCAAAGCCAATGCTTCTTTTCTAAAAAGAATGAAAAGCGAGGGATTAATAGCTAAATCTTCCTTGTAAGAGTACCAGTCTGAGCCAGGAGGGCGAGTACGAAACATGTCTTCCACAATAAAAGTACACAAAAGAAATTTGAAGATTAATTCGAAGCATCTCGAAGTGGCAAATGAGAGGTAATGCGATTGTATACCTTGATGAAATTGGCACACGAGCGGGACGAACGCTTCCCAGATCCATCAGAATGGCACCACGCTCAATGATCAACATGTTATGTGGCTAAAGAGAAATAGTCCTAAGTGAATTATTTTAACCAAACTCTAAAATGGACGCTATCACACGCTATGAGATTCATGCTTCAATGTTTTCAAGGTAAGGTTTTCCGAGCAAATTACCATTTCAAATATTTTTAAATTGGAGGGCGCCTGTACTTTGAACCTATATTGGTATATTAGCGCTAAAAAGATTATAGTATCGTCATCAATAAGGAGAAAACTCCTTGGAATACCTTAAGTGGATAAATTTTGGCGGGGATTAAATTTGGCGAGTTTGGCAAATTTTGGCAAAATTCGCCAAATTAAATCCTCGCCAAAATTTCCAAATTCGGCAATCCGCCAAATTAAATCCCCGCCAAATTTAACAAAAGGAAAATTATGTGAAAAATCACAACTTTTTAGTATATTTTTGAGTAATTTTCACCCATTTCGGTGTGACAAAATTTCCAATTCGCCGAATTAAATCCCCGCCAAATTTTACGAAATTGATCGATCGCCAAATTAAATCCCCACAGAAAATCGTATTTTGGTCATTCGCCAAATTAAATCCACGCCAAAATTTATCCACTTAAGGTAGGTCAATATAAAGAAAAAAAAGCTTACACTAATCAAAGTTACTTAGTCATAAAAAACCTACCTTGATATCACGATGCGCAAGAGGAGGGTCAAGTTTGTGAAAGGCTAAAACACCCTCGCACAGCGTTTTAAAAATTTGAAGAATTTCTTTTTCTGCAATTGGATTCTTAGAGATCTGGGCAACCTCAATCATTTCTTGAACTGATCCTAACTGAAAAGAGGATAATGAGGGACATTTAATAATACTGGAAACCTAGAATTTAAGGATTAAAGATATTGATATACAGTGGAAGAGTCTCCATAACTTGAACACAAATTTGTTCGAGTTAATTAAATTTCGAATTATGAAGTAAGGTTTATAAGGCATTCTTAACTGAAGGGACAAGAAAACTTGTTCGAGTTAAGAAGACATTCGAGTTATAAGGACTCTACTGTATCAATAAGAAATAAACTTTATTTGGCCAGTAAAATAGATTATCAAGCACAAATCAAAATAAAAGTTCTATTTATTCAAATATTCAAGACCCGTAGTAAGACTAAACGATGGGGCTACTAATATCTTTGTACACTTTTCTTACTCGATGGTATGGGAAGAGGAGCCTTGCTTCTTTCATGTTACTCTTGGTTACAACTTCTGAGTCAATTAATGGCATCACATAGCGATTGTTGATTGCTCTGTGAGCTTTGGTTTCTCTACCAACCATCTGAAGATGGAAGAAAAATGGCATTAGGACAGGATTTAAATATAAATGGCTTATGTTTCCACGAATCTTCCTTTAACCCTATTAGCCTCAAGCTTTTTTGACTTTTGTATCCCCAGGGGGGGGGTAGAATCTACCACACTCGATTATTTTCGATCTAGAAGAGCTATGGCCATGAAATTTGGTACAGATGTTCTCCATCATGATACAATTTTCCAGGAAGAAAAAAAAATTGATGACGTCATTCAAAAACTGATGACGTCATCACAAAATTTCCACCTGTCGGAAAAAAGCCCAAATATATGGTTTACCAAAAATGTCTATTATATACAGTCGAACCAATAAAGATATTTCGATTCTGTTTGAAGATTCTGAAAGGTAAAAGACTGTTCTTTAACATAATTGCCTGTTTTGCAATTTCCATGAAGATTTTTTCTTAAAATCTATGCTGAAGATGAGTAAAATTTTCAAAATTTGATGACGTCATAAATGACGTCATCATTTTCAAAAATTTTCTTTAGATTTTTTAAATTTGTATTATCAATGCCTATCACGTGGCAAAATTTGAAAATGATTGAATAAATAGTTTAGAAGTTATCAGCACTTTAAAATTTTGAGTTTTAAGGATTTTAGCTGGGTTTTATGTCATGTTTCACAATAAAGTCATAAAACCTGATCTGGACAACCTATGACCCTAAAATTTTGTACAAGTACTCTTAATAAGATTTTATTAAAAGTCAGAAAGTTTCAAGTCGTTTGAAAAATTTTTCTCCGAGATATAAACAAAAGAACTCCAGCGTGGTAGATTCTACCCCCCCCCCCTTTGGGGCTAATAGGGTTAAAAGAGCTTTTGCAATAATAGATAACTTGAGAATGTGCAAGATGAATGCTAGCTCTAATTAGCTTTTCATTTGAAAGATTTTTGGTACCTCATTGTGTTCCGGTAGTTGAATCAAAACACGTTTCTAAAAACAAACAAAAAATTGTATTAGAGACCTAACTGGAGTATCCAAGATATGGAACAGGGTATTAGTATAGCAATTTGGATTTATATGTTGATAAATGAGAATGAACAGCATTAGAATTCAAAATTCACACCATTGTAAGCCGTTTAACGGAAGAACTTACCAAAGCGTACTTTTTGGAGCCTTTGGACATTAGCTGAACAAATGAGAAAGCTGAAGTGAAATGAGAGAAATCAATATTACGAAAGGATTATTATATATAAAAAAAAGTTTTTCACAATGATCATAACAAATACAAATCAATCTCCAAAGATGGAAAAAATTCTCTTTTCATTGTGGCTCGATAAACAAACTTTGGAATCTTAGTACCTCCTTCTCCGATGGTTTTATCAACTGAATATGTTGTCCCATTGACGGTGACTGATTTGCCAACATACTGACAACACATTAATTGCCCCATTTTCACATTGCATCGAACAGAAGTTAAGATGATTGTATAGTTATTACATTGTTTTTCTTTTTAGACTCTAAAGTTTGAAAAATATTTAAGTTTAAGAGTTATTTTAAGTTTGATTTCAGGAGAAATGTCATGATATTCAGTGAAATTTTAAATAGATTTCTTAACGCTAATGTTCATAAGGCCCATATTGATGTTGAAAAAGAAGGCAAGAAAAAAAAAACAAGAAAAAATCTTTCATTTTATCATCCTTGATAATCTAAATAATTTTAAAAAGGGCTTTCATTTAGTAAAGGATCTTAAAGAAAGTCTCAGAGACGTAAAATTCCGTTGAAGATAAATCTTTCCTTTCGTAATACTGTTCTTATCATAAATATAGCACTAGGCTATTAATAAAAATAAACTGTCACAAACACCCGCAAAATCCAAAAAATAAGTATGTTAGCTAATTCTATGTACATTTTTGCTTTTGGGCTTAAAAATAAAAAAGTTTGTATTTTGAATGAAATATGTTGTAAAAATGTATTCATCTAGCAAAATATCTAAAAACCCATCATTTAAATTGCAATGTGTTTTTAATCCATTTGTCCCCTATTTTTGAAGAACTTTTTGGTTTGTCCACAAGTTGCATTGACACACATTGGGCATCGTAAGCCTAGTTGTTTAGAGCAAGCATCTCCAGATTTGATATGGCTACGAACAAGATCAGCCATTGCTTGAATAAAGATTGTATTATCATTCATTGCATTGGATCGCCTGATGTTTTCTACACCAACTTCTTCAGCCAATTCCTCTGCATATTCTAAATCAAGCTCATGCAAAGTCTCGATATGATCAGAAGTAAAAGCGATTGGTACCAACAAAAGATTTTTATTTCCATTCTCAGCTAAGCCTTTGATTGCATCATCAGTTTGAGGACCTAACCAAGGGAGTGGACCAACCTTAGATTGCCAACATAATCGGTAAGTATGAGAGAAACCTAGCATCTCCATCACTCTCTGTACAGTTGCAGCAACTTCTTGAGGGTACGGGTCTCCTCTGTTCACCACAGACATTGGTAAAGAATGCGCTGAGAAAATGATGACAACATCATCTTTTACTTCAGGTGGAAATTTTTCTAACTCGTCTGTAATGGTTTGAGCAAAAGCTTGAATCAAGCCTGGATGAGTTGGCCACCTATCGATAACAGACCAGTCGATTTTGGAGGGAACATTCAATTTATTGTAATATCTATACATTGCATTCAGACTGCTCCCTGTTGTAGAGCATGAATACTGTGGATATTGGGTAAAAGCTATTGCTCTTTCGATTCCATCTCTCTCCATTTGTGATAAAGCATCCTCAGTTAGTGGATTGGCATATCTGAAACCTACATAAGATTTATGAGGTGCAGTTTCAGGGGATATTTTATCCAATATCTCCACCATTCTCTCACCTTGCAATTCTGACCACATTCTAATAGGAGAGCCACCTCCAATCTTACGATATTGTTCAATGATTTTAGGTGTTCTCCTTGCTGCAATGAAAGGTGCTAATTGCTTTTGAGCAGGTAATGGAATAAGGTCCTTGTCATGGAAAAGTCTACTTAAAAATTCTCCAACCTCATCTAATGTAGATGGACCTCCCATATTCAACATTAGTATACCAGTTTTTGGTTTCACATCTGTTTTATCATTTGATAATAATGCAGAATTTACTGAAAGTGACCTTTGAGCTTGTGAAGTAAATGATTTTCGAAGAATCTGTAAGGAGTTTGCTTTCCTTATAGCCAAAGACATTTTCATTTATCTATTAACCTAAAAAAAATAGAAAATAAATGGTTGTATGTTAGTTTTCTCTTGGGACAGGTGCCGCATCTTATTTCAACTGCATTTTGCATGGTTTTCATAAACCCTACTTGAGCTTACCTTTTTTTAATCTTAGCAGGGCCGAGAGGGCGAAATTCCTTTGTTGTTATGAGCAAAATCACTTTTTTCAATTTTTCAAAAGTCAAGTATGTCACTATAAAATATCAAAAAGGACAAAATTATTCTTTCAGTAAAAACAGAATTCAAAATATAGTCATCTGAGGTAGTTACAGGATAGTTAAAATGAAGGGGTAAATATGGGAAATCCCTAAAAATGGTGCTATTTTTATAAATTTGGATTCAGATGGAGAGGATTTTGAAGGATTCCTTAACTAGCTATTTAAAAATAGTCTAGTTAGTTTTTAAAACATATTATTTTGGTGTTTCAACAAAAAAGTTTTGCAAGTCACCATAAAAATCAATTTGCGTAGTGTTAGAAAGAACATTTCAAGAATTAGTTTCAGGAAGAGCTGCAATCACTTTGATTATATTTTGACTGAATTCATCAAAATATTATGCTTTGAAATCAATCAAGGCACCTAATCTCTATACTTCAATTGGTTTAGATTGTTGTAAACAAACATTATTGATTGAAGTGTCCCATTACTACCCCAAAAGGGAGAAAAGCTGCTGTAAAAATGGAACCATATCACTAATTTGAAAGTCCTTTAATAAATGATAGCACTTGGACTTCAAGTCACTCAGTGGATGCAAAACCTCAAATATCATGACCTTTTGGAAAGATATCTAGATTGCTCAGTAACATTCTATACCTGTCCCGTATTTTCCCCAAGGGTGTCCCATAATTACCCCCCAAATTTCGAGGTATTTACGGGACACCTTCAAAATAAACTTTAGAAACATATACTAAAATTCAGGTAAAAGTAATAAATTTTGTGTAACTGTAAGGTTACACTTTGATAACAAATATGAAAAGATTAGATCTCTTATCTAGGACTAATACTTTCAGAGTAACAACCAAGTTTGCATCCCCCCCCTTTTATCAAGCGTTAGCAATAAGTTCTTTGAACCCATCTTTCTAAATTTCTATTTTTGTAGTCTTGGACTGGGTTAAAATCCTATAAAATATTTTAATTTTAACCAATTTTCAATACGGATACTGCAAATGCAAATAGACTCAAAAGCACCTTCAAGAATGAATATGATATCATTTTTTATTTAATACTAGCCGGTACCCGGCGCCGGTTAAGCTGTAGCTGTAGCTGAACGCACTAAAAGTCCTTTGGATTTTGAAGCTGGCTCAAAAAAGCGATCAAATGAAAAAAAGAAATCTCTACAACGTTTAAACTCTAACCTTCCCCAGGTGTCTTATCTTTTAACCATATTTGGATTGTGTACTGTCCCCCGTGACATAATTTTTTGTTTAAGTCAAAAGTTATCAGAAAGAGCATCGTTTACTGTACCAGTGTCGTTTGAAACGACTCTGCAGGTAGCTATTTTTCTCGCTTCGCTCGCTTTAAATACTTTAGGCGTACAAACTTTTGCGAGGACGAAAAATTGCGAAATTCACAACATTTACTTTCGCGAATTTATCGGAAAATATTTTTCGCGAATCAAGACGTAAAATTGAGAATTTTCACATGAAAAAATGGCTTAGAGGGACAAATACTTCTTGGATTGGCTTGAAACATTTGTCCTTTGACTTATTATTATTAGTTTTTTAGCAGGCCAAAAAGCGCCATAAAAGTTACATTTTATTCAAAGTTTGAAGTTTTACAAATTTTCTATTTTGTCAAGAATTTTTCGCGAGCATAAACTTTCGCGAATGGCCCTTCCTAGAATTTTTAAAGACATTTACTCAGCGAAAAAGGGCCAAAATTCTCCATAATCGCGAAAGTTTCTGCTGGCAAAAGTTTGTATGGCTAAAGTATGCTGTCCAGTTTAAATGACAATTTTTCAGGAAAAAGTGGGAAGGTCACAAAGAATATTGCAACTCTTTGGGCCAAAAAAAAAGAAGTTTTGTTTCCGGAAATCGACCGGGTGAACTATTTTTCAAGAGTCACCCGGCCGCTAAAAAAAAATTATTTTTTTTGGGTTGGAGTTGAGGAAAAAAAAAATTTTTAACTAAAGATTTCAAACAACTAAACGAAAACGGAAGTTCCTGTTCATCAATTAAAGACCTCTTTTGTGTAAAAGAGTAAAATAACATGTATATATAAAGAAAAGACGAAAGTAGATTTTTTTTAATTTTTGTGACGTCAGGCTGGTGGGGTGGTGGTTTTTCGAAGTTATTTCTATTTAATACATGGTAGTAAAAAGGGTGGTCCCCTGAAAAAAATCCCCGAAAAACTTACTACCATGTACTAAATTGGGTGGTACCAAAGTAAAATTTAGTTTTAAAGGATAGTACAATGTATCAATTCAGCTAGATTTGATCAAACTAAATCGAAAAACTGCCAGTTGTATTTTATCGTACTGCACTGTACTGCATGTGCCATAACTAAAATCTTTCTTTCTTTCTTTCTTTGTTTATTTTTCTCTTAATTTCTTTTTGTTATGCTTTCAATTTCGAATGTTTGAAATATTCGAATTTCGAATGTTTACATAAATCGGTGCCGTGTGTATTTTTGTTATTGTTTTTCATAATGGTAGCCAAAGAAGTGGAGAGTATTGAGGGTCGAGACAAACCTTGACTTGTAAACAAACGAAATCATCTATGTAACTCAAAAAAACTCTATATTGATATAACGAAACTTCTTTCAAACTCTGTTCATTGCTTAGTAAACTGCCTGACAAGGGAGTTGTACCCCAACTTACAATAACTTACTATTCTTTTTGATCCTCCCCAATTCCCCTTATACTTTTAAGTAAGAAATCTTTCAGTTTTCTGTTTTCACTTTTCAATAGGTTTATGTAGGTTCAAGGAGCCTGCGAAAGCTTTTCTAACCCAAAATTTTAGAAAAAAAATCATGGTTAGTATCAATGGCTATATTTGTTATTGGTTTTCAGTACTTTTTCAAAAGAACCAGAAAGAATGGTTAATTGTGTTAAAATAAAGACAAAGTAAATGGTACAGATGTGGTTAGTTTCCTGCAGCGTATTAAAAGGGTGTTGTGAAGATTCAAAATAGGTGATGGTAGCCACTAAAGGGTATTAAAAGGGTGGTATGAGGATTGAAATGGGTGGTGATAGCTACTAAAGGTTACTAAAAGGGTGGTATAGGGATTTATATGGGCGGTGATATCTACTACAAGGTACTAAAGGGTGGTATACGGATTTGAATTGATGGTAATAGTTACTACATGGTAGTAAAAGGGGTGGTTCCCTTAAAAAAATCCAAGAAAAAACTAGTAGTACTATTTAAAAAAATTCTGGGGCCACCACCCTTTTTTAGTACATGGTACTGAAAAAGGGTGGTGGTCCCAGATTTTTTTTAAATTACCGAAAATCTGATTATTACCCCATGGGTTACTACACTGAACATGTACCCCCCCCTGGTAACGTCAATAGATTTTTCCTTTCTTTTTTATTTTGAAATAATGAAAAACGTTTGACTGTCTATCGATCTCATACCATGATGGAAGTGTAGTGTTTTAAAAACATAAAGGTTGTACAAGTAGTTTTCCCACCCAGGGCAATCTTTCAGATAAAAGCTGTGTTATTTTTTTTCTAGTATTTCGTATTTTACAATAGGATATTTTACGCTCAAAAACTTAATGATTTTTGTCTTTTGAAACGCATAAAGTTTTTTTTCTGCAAAGGAAAAAAAAACAAATCACACATTCTTGTTCTTTCTTAATTTCTCTCCCCCTCCAAAATCCAAAAAATGTAAAAAAAAAAATTTTGCGGGCGACCGGGTGAGTTTTTTTTTCGTCACCCGCGTTTCCCGAAACAACACCTTTTTTTTTGGCCTTGTTTTTATCAGATAAAAAAAAAATTAGGCAATTCTAAGTTGCTTTTTTAAACCATTGTCATAACTTTTCGAATTTAAACATAAAAAATGACTACACACTTTTTAACAGTAACGACGACTTGAATATTTTTATAAGAAGAAAGAAGTGAACTAATTTTTTCTTATGCTTTATATCGCCCTTTGAATGCTGTTTTTGTCCACAAACTTTTTGATTTTTATGTTTTGATTTACTTTACTTTTTTGAAATATTCTTTTCTATGAAATGAGATTGTTTTGTTTTGAAAAGAATTGAATGTCATTAATAAATACGATCGTTAAATACATTCGAAAACATTTAAAACAAAAGAAGAGAGAAAAAGGCAAGTCTGGGCAGAAATTAAAATCACTAAATGTAGATGGGCCTTAAATTTCAAAACAAAGGCTGAATAAAGTCTAAACCAAGCTCTATTCAATCTTTTGCAAATGGCGCGAATCCAATAGAACAAATTTGTGGAGCAAGAGACTAAAAGTCATAATTTTGAAACACAAACAAAGCGAAAACGAAAGTGGTGACACACAGACAAAGCACCGCTATTAATATATAGATGAGTGGTGTATATTGTCTTGAAAATGGGAAAAAAATCCCGATGACACCCTGATTTTGAGGGGGGTTCTGTTCCATCAAATTTTGAAAGGGGATAGGGGATAGTGATCCCCTTCCAATGCTCAAATAAGACAAAATTATCCTAGGAAAAGCTGGTAACAGACGACAGACAGACAAATTTTGAGGTGTAAAACAGATACAAATTATACCCTCAGTTGGTCTAATATTGACATCCCTTATTATTCCAGCACCCTTCTTTAGAGACAGGAATAATTATCAGATATTATATTATTATCATATTTTGAATTCGAAGTAAAGATGGCGGGTGTAAGTGAAGGATGGGATTGCCAATTCAATTGGATAAAAATCAGATAATTTTGTGACTTTCCGACTCAAAAGAATTGGAAAATTAAGAAAAATTATCAGTGGGTCAGATGGCTGGAACACAAGTTTTGTGATGGCAGCCTTAGTTCAAGCTAAAGCATAGTCATTTGGGAGAATGCAACAACCTATTGAATCAGTTTCCTGCATACCGTGAAGGCGGGAAAACTTACATCAGTGGAGGGAAACTTGCATAGCCCTCATCAAAATACAAAGTTAAATCAAAAGAAATTCCATGGCTTGGCAGCAGGTTTTAGGTGCCCCCTAAGAATTCAGGTGACCCCTAAGATTTAGGTAACCCCTGGTTGCCAAATACTTTTGGTGACCCCTAAGCCAATGACACGTCAAATTCTTTCGAAAATCCTTCTCAAACTATCAAACAAATACAACAGTTAGTTTAGCTTATTGCTAAATAGAATAAATGCCCTAAGAAATTAGAGATAAGTTAAGTACTGAAAGGTTACTGCCAGATTATCAAGTCAGGATGCAGATCCCTTGCCGACAGATTTTTTATCTGAGTAAATGCAAAATGATTAAAGAATTTTTACAGATCAGTGCCGTAGGAAGCATTTTCATATTAGGGGGCTGAAGTTTAGTGATACCGCGAGGGCCAACCATGGTTTGGCCCAAGGGGGAAAATTTTGAAAATTTGAGCTCTAGATTGCTTGAAAATGCACTCAAAGCATGCACTTATAAGACAATTATGACAAATTCAAAAAGAAAAACTTTGCAAAATAGCCATTTTTGAAAAAATTATTAGGGTTATAGTTCCCCTTGCCCCCCCCCATGCTACGGCACTACAGATAATATATTAGATACCAAATTGTCAGTTTTTGAGCATTGCTTAGATTAAAATATAAGTTGAGGAATGCCAACCTATGGTCTGGTAGGCTGCTTATAATTCAATCACCAAACATAGAATGTAGCCCCCAGGTCCATCTGAAAAAATTTAGGTGACCCCTAACATGGTTAGTCCCCCCTAGCCACAGGCTAAAATCAGGTACCAATCGCTGCTCGACCTTTTAGCCCCCCCCCTGCAGCCAGGGGGGTTCCAGCCATGAATTCTCCCAATCATTAAAGTGATGTCATGCATAATCATGCTTAATAGTACTATATACTATACTTAATAGTACTTAACATACTATATTCTAATGCAGACCAACTAACTAAAATAAAGAAAAGAGAACTAAATGAAGTGAGTTCAAAAGAAAAACCCTATATCATTGCAATTTGTGAAGTAAAACCGAAACATTTGAAAAAAGAACGTCTCATACCACATTGAAGGCTACTCCCAACCCTACGAAACAAATGCCTTAAATAATGTTGGACCTGGAATCATCGTTTTAACGCATAAATCAATCAAAAATGTAGTCGAAGTGACACCCAATAGTGAATTTCAGGAGGTATGCTTGCTGGCAATCAAACTCAAAGGAGCCGATTCTTTGCTTTTCGGATGTATGTATAGAAGTCCAATCAACACGCCAACATCAGCAAAAAAACAATACAGCACTTAATCTTCTTCTGAAGGAAATAGCAATGAATAAGAAATACAGTCATAAGTGTATCGTTGGAGACTTCAACTATAAAGATATCAATTGGGAAAATTGGTCAACTCCTCACGATGACACGAAGGAAGACAAACAATTTCTCGGAGCTTTAAGAGACTCCTTCTTTTACCAACAGGTCGATGAACCAACGAGAGCTGAAGGTACCGATACGCCAGGTTTAGCAACATAACCTACCTTTCACCACTTCATAAAAGTGATCACAGTGTTCTATCATTTACGTTCGAATGTTACTTTAAAACAGCATTTATGAAAACTGTAACTACATAAGGCAAATTTTGAAGCAATGAAAGGACATCTTTCCATCAAAAAGCAGATAATGCAAACGTAAATGATTGCTGGAAGATGTTGCGAGATAGATTATTTGAGCTTAGGAATCGATACGTTCCTAGTACGAAGAGAAAACATGCTTACGGAAAAAAGGGAAGTTTTGCAATTGATCAAGATATTCAACAAAGCTTAAAGGAAAAACGTCGCCTTTATTGCAAATGGGTAAGATCAATAGGTACAACTTTGGAACAGAGAAATAGAGCTATTTACGCTAAGCTGCAAGAAACATAACAAGGTTACAGGAAAGATCAGACGAGAAAGAAGAAGACTACAAGAACGAATTTGTGGTCAAGCAAAAAGAAGCCGTAAGAAATTTTGGAAGCATATCCGCAACTCAATGAAGACCAAATTGGGAATTTCCCCTCTTCTCCTTGATCCAAATGATAAATCATCACTTCGTTTTACTAATGAGGATAAAGCTGACATCCTACAGGATCAGGTTTTGCAGTGTTTTTACGAATGAAACTGCTGGATCACTACCTGAGTTTCCATCACGAACAGACACAAATGTAGCATTCGATCTAACAATCGACATGGTCAGAAAGGAACTGAAAGGTTTGAATCCTAATAAATCGCTAGGACCTGATGAGATTCACTCAGTCATGCTGAAAAAGCTGTCCTTCAGGTGGCCTTTTACATAGCCGGTCCTTTACATACTATCATGGCCAAGTCCTTTGTAGAAAGTAAGCTACCTGATGATTGGAAGACTGCACCTTGCAGAAAACTACAGACCCGTTTGTTTAACATCAGTTGCGTGTAGTGTAATGGAAAAAATCCTAAAGAAACAAATAATAGAGCACCTTAAGAATGAGAAATTGCTATCAACTAAATAAAATGGGTTCATGGGTAAGCGATTGACAGTGAAACAACTACTTCACTACTTAGACACACAAAAGTGCAGACTCAATATCCAATGATAAGGTTGTTGACGTAATCTATTTTGACTTCACAAAGGCATTTGACACCGTTCCACATTGCAGATTACTAAGAAAACTCGAAGTGTATGGTATCAGAGGAAGGGTACTTGGTTGGATGAAAGCATTTTTGTCCAATCGTTACCAATATGTGAAGGTCAATAGAAAGTTATCTAAGAATTGCCAGGTGCATAGTGGCGTACCACAAGAAAGTGTCTTAGGTTCACTCCTTTTTGTTATTTACATCAATGATCCAGCTAAAGTCATCAACTCAGAAATAATCCTCTTTGCCGATGACACAAAGCTGGTTGAAGAAATAAATAACGCTGAAGATGCAATTAGACTTCAGCACGCTATTGAGGCAATTGAAAAGTAGTCTGATGACTAGTTGTTGAAATTCCATCCTGACAAGTGTCATGTGTTGACACTAGGGAAATTCTGGAACATTCAACATGCACATCCTTACAAGATTGCTGGCCCTGTCCTAGAACATGTCAATCAAGAGAAGGATCTTGGGGTGATTATTGATAGTGAATTGAATTTCGAAGAGCACATCTACACCAAGATCAAGAAGGCTAAATCGATTGTTGGATTGATTAACATAAGCTTTGACTACCTTTCTCCCGAGATGCTCCGCACACTTTTCATTGCATTTGTGAGACCTCCCCTTGAGTATGCGCAAGTAGTTTGGTATCCAGGGCTGATGAAACACTCTGATGCAATTGAAAGTATCCAAGGTAAGGCCACAAGACTTGTTGGTGGTTATAGAAACCATTCATATGAAGAACCTTTACAAGCCATGAACCTACCCAGCCACAAGATCAGGTGTAAAAAAAGGGACATGATGGAAGTATATAAACATCTTAATGTCTATGATAAATCTTCCTATGTCAGAAACTTGTCCTTCGAAATCGAAGAGGAATTAAAGAGGAATTTCGCTGAAGACGGCATTAGAGGATACCAAACTTAAATTCACTTTACTATAGGAGCATTGATACTTGGAATACTTGGATACTTGGAATGGTTCGGCAACCAATGTTGTAAATGCACAGTCCGTAGGGTCCGTAGTCCCCCCCCCCTTTATAAAGGGGGGGGAACCAACTTTCCAATTTTGAATGGGTGATAGGGGGGAAAATGAAAATTTGAATAGTAAAGGGGGGGAGAGGGGGGAAAACATTGATAGTTGGCAAATTTGGTGGTGGGGGGAAGTATGAAATGACTTCAACTTTATCTCAGCAACCAAGGTCAGTCCACATGATATCATGTGATTAGATCATGATTCTATTTTGTCTAGTATTCCTTTTGCAGCAAAATTTTACGTTTGTGTCGGGTTGAAATTTGAGAAATTTATATATGGGGGCAACTGATATTTTCAGAACTTTCTGGGGGGAAAGCAAAAAAGAGGGGGGGAAACTAAAAAACCGAAAAGTCATAGGGGAAAAAAAAAGAGGGGCGAGATTTAAAAAAATCAAGAATTTGGTGGGGGGAACAAACCCTGGAGGACACTATGTCATTTAAAATGGTGGACAGAGTTGTGGGATGATAAAGGCGCTCACTGCTTTGAGGATGGTAACGCCCAATAGAGAGTTTCCGCAGTCACAATGGCAACTGCAACAGCAACGTGAAAACATGTGAAATTGCATTTAGGTGTTAAAAAAATCAGCATTCCCTTTGTTGTTCATTTTTGATTATTTTTCAATCAATTATTTTTCAATCAATTATTTTTCACAATTTATCATTTTTTTTAAAGTAACAAAAAATAGTAAATCCCAAAGCTTTTCTCTTTCAATGCAAACTAAAAATATTGTAATGATCAGAATTATTTTGTAATGTTATTAGTAACAAACTGTACAAACTTAAAATCAGGATTTCAAAAATTCAATACTTGAAACTTACACGCATATAACACAAGAAAAAAAGCTTTAAAAATGATAAAAAGTTTAAAGATTCTGAAATATTTTTTCAAAAATGTCTTACTTTTTGCTTTTATGTTGATTTCTATGTAGAAATCTCACATTGTCTGACAACGCCAAAATGAGTGATTTGCCGTTCAACTCAAAGGTGTGAATTTGATGTTTTCATGTTGCTGTTGCAGTTGCGGTTGTGACTGCGGAAACTCTCTAATATGATCAGCCAACAGTTTGTTGCCGTGCGAGTTATGTCATGCACTCCACTACAGTATAAAGAACAGCAAACAGCATTTTACGGTTATAAGAATATCCTATGTGCTTAATTCTGTTTCACTTTGAGTCCTTTATTGAAGATGAAGAAGGAAAAAGAAAAGAAATGCGCTGGTTAATTTTGTTTAAATAGGTTTGTTCTATCATTGTTGAAAGTTGGAGAAATTTCTACCAACGCAGAATTTTTTTAGAACCAATTAAAGACACAGTCTGCTTATACTTACTATGCTTGCTACATCGTCTAGGCAAAAAACGTTAAAACAAGATGTGAACGTAATTTTTGATGAGCGCTGTTTTGATTTTTTTTATTGCGGCTGCAGTAACTCGCCAAATATTCCTTTAACTTTCATTTATAGGTAATATCTAGTTTCCCGCTTGTTTTACTTGCATTCACTGAAGTATGGAGTACTGTAATTAGTTTATGCAAAAATAGACTGTTGCCTTCGCCTAAAAGTAAAAGGGGTAAGTATTCAACAAAGCTCTCATTGCGGTTTGCTGACTACCATGATCTCTCTCTCTATTCATAGTCATTATAAAAACACTGGTCTAGAAGGCTTTTGTCTCTTTTTATTGTTAAAAGATAGAGCTTATGTACCAAAATCGATTTATTTTGCAAACATTTTGATCATATGATTAGAGAATCAACCAATCCCAAGAGGAGATTTTGGTAACGTGATCAAAAAGTATGTAGTAAATCGCAACTTGTCTTTTGTTTGTAACAAAAGAAAATTGAACAAAAAGCTAAAATAACATTGCCAGATCAGGGTTTTTTATAATGACTATGCTCTATTCAATTGAAATTTAGTCACATCACGAGATTAATTAAAAGTAAAATCATGTGGTATCGTGAAGTTGGGTAACTTGCATCGGTGGAGGCAAACTTGCATAGCCATCAAATGACTGACCATTCAAAGCAGCAAAGTTTCAAAACAAATGAACTATTGTAAGTTGGTCTAATCTCAACATCCGTCTTCTAATTTCGACACCCTTCTTTAGAGATAGGAATAATATGAAAATTGGAATTGGTCATTGAAAAAGAATTTATCCTCTCTTAGCTACCTCTAAGCAAAGAAAAATAGTTTCTACCTTTCTATTATTTTCAGCTCTAGAAAAGGGTGTCGAATTTATACGAGGGATGTTGACATTAGACCAAGTCCAGACGCTACTAATCAAATGTTCCCAACGTTCGATTATAATCGATAATAATCGAATATAATCGAACGTCATCAAATGATGACTTATCGATTACACCAAAATTTTGAAATAATCGAATACTCACCAGCCTCAGAATATCTGCATCTTCTTTGATTACCGTTCGATGAATGTTCGAAGACCCTTTGATTACTCTTTGATTAATTTGATTACTCTTCGATTAATTCGATTATTCTTCGATTAATTCGATTATTCTTCGATTAATTCGATTATTCTTCGATTAATTCGATTACTATCGGTTTGTAAGATTTATTAGACGGTATGCAGCTCCGCTCGCAACTCTACTCTACCATTTTTGTTTTGATTTAACTTTATATTTTAATGAACAGCCAGGTCAGTCATTTGAGGGCTATGCATGTTAGCCTCCACTATACTGATGTAAGTTACCTGATCTCACGCTCACGGTACTATCTACTCTCTTTTTTATAACTTGAACATTCATCAGGAGGCAGGCAGTTCATTGCATTTCTCCAATTTTATTACTCTGTTTTTCACCAAGTATAACGTCAGAAGAAATTGTCTGATTGTAGAAATAAATACAAAGAAAATACTAAATTTTTATAAATGTTATTAGGAAAAATCAGCCCACTTTATGCACAGATCAGATTCAGGTACATTTTAAATTGTTACATGAACATGCATCTTATCTAAAAATTACCAAGCAAAAGGTTTGAACAGTACAGTGTTGATGACACAGACAAAGTGGGAAACAAACAAACTCTTACATATATAACGATATCTTCAATCAACTATGCTGTAATGTTACATAAAAAGTCAAATGTCATGTCATGCTGACTCTTTTGGAGAAGAGGTTGGCAAAATACACCAGTAGAGTAGAGTCTTAAACCGATACGTCGACACGGTCTAGCAACATCTGTTCTGTGGTCTGTCAAACGTCAAACTTGCTGAAACTTTTTAAAACCGTTGCTCGATGTGGATGGTTTTGGCTGATCGTTGCTTGAGCCAATGACGTGTTCTTTTAAAGTTTAGTACATAAAAAAAGGAGGTGCAAACAGCGAAGCGAACGACTCCAGCGGAAAATTTTAAGAGGAAGTTTTATTAAAAAGGGCGGCCAATAGGAGGGCGGAAATGAAAAAAACGCGCGAGAGCGAAAAAAAGAAGCGCATAAATAAGGAATTTTTGGGTAAATTTTCTCTTTTTTGGCTGAAAACTGCAAATTCTAAAAGGTGTAAAAAAGCGAGGGGGCATTGAAATCAAAACCAAACGCGTCTCTTGCCTTTCGCCCAGCGCCCACTTTAAAAAAATAAAAGATTTCTTTACCTCAATTTTGGAACTTTCTTAACAATATTTGACCCTCATCCAAAGTACACTATTCTTATTAAAGTTTAATTTAATCAAATATTTCAATTTGGGATGGGTTGGCAGACTTCCGCTCTCTCCGGGGGGCGGGCTATATTCTGAGCCTTATTGGACTATTTTTGAACTTTTGGATTCTAGGTCCTAAGTCTAGCGTTAAAACTATTTTCGGAGTTGTTTGAAATGTTCGATAAATTAATAAAATGACATCAAGCATTCAGATGGTCCAGAGGAGAGGGAGTGGAAGTGCCAAAATGAGACCACCATAAAGAGACTATGAAAGAACGAAGAAAAAAACGAGAAACGAATAAAAACGACAAAAAACGACAAATTACGGCAAAAAACGAAAAAACGACAATAAAGAACGACATATTTCTAATATAATAGGAGGCTTACAAGACGGACCTCGTGAATCACTACTCAATCTATTATAACAACCATAGCAAAAGTGCACGAGTAAACAGCATTTGTTGTTTCGATCAAAGAGATAGAAAATAGAGGAGGTTGCACGCAACTGCTTTAAAGCCGGGCGACTCTTGTTTTCTATTCAATTTCCTTTGTTTTGCAACAAAGAAAAATCGCCTTTGACGCGAGCTGTGTTATGCCGCCAATCGAGAAGGAAGCAAACATGGCGGGTCGAAGCGGTGATTTTTCTGCTGTTATTTTTGTTATGTCTATTCGAGTTATGACTAAAACAACGTCTACAGCAAGTACTACATTGTTTGAAACATCTCAAATGCTTTGGGATATATTTATTTCAACCAATCAAATGATTTGTTTACGTTTTGATCAAGGATACAGTGAAATTATCATCGAAGAAAGATGGCCTGTCTTGTTGAGTAGCTAACAGCACCAACTGATGGAAATCACTCGAAATCGAAAAGATGGACATTTTTTCTCAAATAGGAAATAATTTTCCTTGGTAGAGGATGCCTTGAGGTATGTATATCTGAAGTTTCTAGTGTGGTCTGGCTCTTTTCACTGTGGTCTGGCTCTTTGAGTTCAGCCCATTTTTCATGTACTCAACTCGACTGACTAGGTTCAGGTTCTTGTTGTCTTTCACTCTGGCAGTGAATTTCGAAAAGTTTGCTTCTTGATTTGTTTTTTTTATTACTGAAGGAAGAGATGGAAGTCTTCTTCTTCTTAGAAGAATTTGAATTTCATCGAACAAACCTACCCTTTGGTTTGGCTTAGTAAAAACGTAGTGTAGATTATTATGCGGCCGGTGCATGATAAGCCAATTCATCATAAAAAGTAAGACCGTAGAAAACTTAAAGAGGCAACTTCTTTTGATGCTTTCAATGCTTTGAGAGTTGATGTTATTCAGTGCTGCAAATAAGGCAATTTCAGTTGGCCGGTAATTTTTCGAATGTAACGAGCATCTTTGTAGTCATTTATTTTACAGATTGACTTATTGGATTATTAGATTGACTAAACACCTATTTTAATTTAAAAGCTGTTCCTCCTTTAAATAGAAGCGCTATTAAGTATCAATCTAAGCCTCTAATCTTCAAATTTTAACCGGACAAAATGAAAAACTGAGCTTCAGAATGGCCGGTAGAAACTACGAAATGACCGGTAATTACCGGTCACCGGCCGTTATTTGCAGCACTGTATACTAATGAATCTGTTGATTTTCATCCTGAGAAAATCTGTGAAAAGTGTAGAGTTGTTTGTACGAAGTTTGAATCAGCGTTGAAAGGCACCCAGAAGCACCCAAGCTGAAAAAGTAGGAAGAAATAGAAAGTCAAGCATAACTCAACTCAGCGTGTTAAAGCAACACCAGGTATATATTGATACTGGTGGTTTCGCAGATTTTGTTGATGGAGAGAAAATTTCACAATATTAAAGAGACCGTGTGGCTTGTCTAATTATTGTTATTGATGCTGAAGACTTTTTATTTTGTTATTGGGTGAAATAAATGAGGAAATCTGTAAGTTGGAAAGGCAATGTTATGAGGAGGGCCAACAAGCAAGACAATCGGCCTCACATGTTTTAGCTTTTATTGTACTACTTACGAGGTATCTACACTGGATTTACTTTTGTTTTTGTTTTTTCCCTACTGCATCTGCTTCAAGTGATGAGTTATTTCCTGTAATCTGGGAGCTGTTAAAGTTTTGGAATTATATTGAGTTTGAAGGTCAGGTGTTTGGTATCTGATGGAGCATTGTACAAACCGTTCATTTTATAAACTCAAAGAATAAGGAAGATGAAGTCCATTTCTTCAGTATTAATCTGATGTGCTTTGGATAGAAAGCTCTATTTCATTTGTGAGTATACAAAACAATTTTGAAAACTCTCATGGAAATAGAAGCACCAAAAACTTTTGTAAATCAATGGTTTGTCTATTATTTCCAGAGGATATGATACCTTAGATATTATTAATGATGATTTGTTTGAAATAGTATTATCACTACCAGGTGTACTATACCAGGTGTTGAAATTCAAAAAAATGATTGAAATTGTAAGGTTTCCTTTCCTTTTAGCTGGACAAACACTCGATCAGTTGGATCCGTGTGGTACAACTCTGGGAGTTCGAGAATACCATAATCCCAGGGCTTTACATGATCAAATTAAGAAGAGAAAACATCGACTAAATAGGATGACATTTAAACTTGCAGCTCAGGTAACTCCCATATTAACTCAAAAATTTTGCTTATGTTACTAAGCATACAATTATACAACAGTTATCATTTTTTATATTTTTCCTTCTTATTTTTGACCATGCTAGGTGAAGTCTGAGAATTAGGTCTGTCTGAAATAAAATGGCTTTTTATGACAATAAAAATGTTGTCCATGACATTGAAATAATTTAGTCTATAGCTACAAGTCTGCTTGTTCTTAGTCTGATTTTAGTTTGATGACTAGCTTGATATAAACAAAAATTTTAAATAATTTTTCTAGACAGTACATAAAAACAAAAGACAAACGTTTCGTCATTTTTATCCTATATTCTTCTAATGGGATTAGTTTTTGTAGGTATTCTCACCACCTGCTAGTTCCCTTTAAGGGGAGGGTTAGGTGTTACTATTATCCAGATAATTCTACTCCATATTATACAATATGTGAAATGAAATCTCATGATTTTAAAGGAGCATTTTTTATTTGATAAGAGATAATGTTGACAGTTTACTTGTGTGTTGGGACCAAATTATAACTTTTTTATCATTTTAGTGGCTGAAATACATTTTTGAAGGTGGGAAAACAGAGGCACTTTTTGCAAGGCTGAAAGAGGAAAAGAAGGGAAAAAAAAAGGAGACTTACCTGGCTACACTAAAAAGAGGAAAGAAAAAAGGAGACTGTACCTGGCTATTCAAACTGTTGAAGGGCTGCAAACTACAGGTTTGTAATGATTTTGCATTCAAAGTTTTTTTAGTATGAAATAGTACAATGTTAATTTTTAAGCAATCAATGTTTCTGTGAGTGCTCCTCCTGGCTTTGCATGTTCTGGAGGTTTTTTTTCAAAATAGAAAACCAACACTTTCTCCGTCTTTTATTCTTTCATTCAGACTTTTTTCACTTTTCATCTTCAGTCAAGACATTCACGTCATTGATGCAAGAGCTGCTTGTCGAATATCCTGGATTTTACACTTTGGATGGTCGTCTTAGTCAGCCAACCTCAACCTCAACTTATGGGCAGGTCGTTCTGATTTTTCTATTGTTAAATTATTGTTATTCAATTGTTTTGTTAGATTTTAGCTGGATTTGATTTGGATTTCCAAATGTTTTTTGTGAAGTTTCAAACAAAAATTAATTAAGCAGAAAAAGTAAATACACCTTCACACTTGTGACAGTCTTTGACATGAGATGAAAAATTTGAAGTTTATAATCTCTTAAGTTTTTGATCATCTTATATCTGCATATCTTCTCTTTTCTCTCCAAACCAGTCCAAACTGATCTAAAATTATCAATCTCAATACATTTGTTAGTAGATATTTATCTTTTAATGATAGTTTATTATATGGTTAAAATATATTATGATTTTTGTAGAAAAATATACATTTTTTAGCTCATAAAAAAGCTAAAATGGACAACTGGTGCTAGATTTCTCCCTGTAATTAGCTTACCTTATTTGCAGCTATATAGACTCTCATTGAAGTAAACCTTTCTTTAGAACGTGAGAAAGTGAACAGTATATTTCAAGAGAGCTAATATCTAAGAATAAATTTCCAAAAGACTCGAGCTGTCAAAGAAAACAGTAGCCATTTTTTTACCATTTTTTTGATTTGTCTCTCTGCTCGTTCTACTTTCGTTTTCAAACACCTTTTTACGGCGTCGATAGTATCTTTTTGAATGAAACACCGATTGTCTCAATTTAGTCGGTTCCGTAAACTTTTCCCTCTTTTTTTCTTCCCTCATTAATTATTCATGATCATAACTAACATAGTATAATAGAAAGAGAAGCGTGCAACCTCCTCTATTTTCTATCTCTTTGTTTCGATGAAGTAAACAAATAAATAACGGAAGTTACGCAAGTAAATTTATTACATTCCAAGATCATCCTTTCAATCTTCATATTGATGATAGGATATCGAAGAATGAAAAACTTTCTTTCAATATTTTCATTCACCGGTTCATTCTAGATGTGTGACGTGTTTCTCTGTACTAATTAGACGGTCAAAAGCAATTCGATTTTATGTCTCAACCATAAATTGACAGTTTCGGTTTCGATGAAAAACGGATATGTAATGAGGTATAAAAAGTCTTCCTTCCATGTCAACAAGTAACTATAAAAAGGGGATGGCTCCAAACGAAAAGAGAATCAAAAGAAATTGATCAACTCTAGATAACGTTGAGACATCTTACTAATAACAATTTAAAAACTTTTTAATTGCCTTAAACTTTTAACACCACATGGAAAATATGGACCACTTTAAAACAATTATCTGGTTATATTGTGTCTGGTGTTCATTAACATTGGTGAAATCGAATGTCATTAGAGGTATTTATATTTTTCTAAGCCGTTAAATTTATTGGCTAGATATGGTAGTCTAGTCTAGTCTAACTTTAGCTGACCATGAGGTCTGCAACCTTGGAGAAAGCATATTTATTTAACGATAATTTTAGCAAACTAGCATATAAAACACGTGGTCTAGACATGATGTTTTCTCAACAAACATAAAAACTTAAAAGCCTCGTTTTGAATCACAAGTGTCACTAATTTTAGAGAGGCTCTCCGTGGGGGGTTCATCGAGTATCGTTTATATTTTTCAATTTTGATCATTTCTGTTTTTTTAGTTCCAAAGAATTGTGATAAATCTTCATTTGTAAAGAGTTTTGTGGTGACTGGTAAGTTAGCATTCAGTTCAATAGCTTTGCTAACGATATTCTGCCCCGGGGTGGGGGGCACTGAAGGGAAGCGATCGACCGTACGGGCCTTTATAATTTATTAAGGGTCCCTTTTCCAAGCTTCCCTAAGTGCACGCTGTAAGGGTCGAAATGAGCAGAGATGGAAAAGTGCACTCTAAGGGTGGAAAATCTGGAAAATCTGACCATTTTTTACCTGAAAATGCAAATGATTAAAAATGTTCAAGAAAATGCACTGTAAATTAAATGTCGATATTTTGCCCAAATTTATCCATGTTATGCTAAATCTTCTCAGTACTGTAAGGGTCCAATTTCAAAGGCCTAATTTTGGGCCGCGCGTACGGTCGTTTATGAATCGAGGTTCCATCCGGGGTTTCATTAAGTTTTTTCTCATCTGCGAGTGATTCGGTGGGTAATGAAAGATTAACCAGGAATTTGAAGGGATACAAATTAAACATTGACTATTTTTAGGCACTGCATTGACACATAATGCCTACAAGAATTTGAGAAACACTTGCAAAACTTATCAGCCAAAGTGCGAACACACCGCGGCAAAGAACTTTTGGTTGACGCTCGCTCACAACCCTGCTCAAAAGAAGATCATTTTCATTCTTGAATTAGAGAATCTATTTCCGCAAGGTAATTAGTGTACTTGATCAATTGCTAATTGCAATGTCATTTAGAAAAGGATATCTAATGAGTATGAAACGAAACAGGAATAAAATTCTAATGTTTCTTAGAACTTTTTTTGTAGATTGCTAAGTATTCTGGAAGATGTCAGCTATTTTGTCTGATATCCTATTCATTTTTCCCGAAATTTTACACATGCCCTGACTCCAAACTCACCACCAAAATACTAAGCTTCGGCTAGTCCTCTAGCGAAAAGGTTTCTTATAAGAAGTCTAAATCTGCGATTCAGGCTATAGTCAACTCTCTCTAATTCGATAATTCGAACCTCCATTATTCGAATCTTTCTATAATTTGAAATTAAATATTAGTATCCTCAGCTGAAAAGTGGTCTAATAACTCTCTGTAATTCGAACCTTTCTCTAATCTAATTCGAAGAACATTTTTTACCCCTTGAAGATCGAATTCGAGAGAGTTAACTTTGACAAAATACCTGCTAATTTTTTTCTCTGCATTTTTGTTTTCAACAGAATGTTGGGGATACGTCTTACAAATCTCACAGCTCTCATCAAAAACAGAAACCAGATACTTCAATTTCACAACAAATGACTCGCTACAGACAAAGAAAAATCTTTTCACAACAGTGGATATTTCATATGGGGAAGAATATAATTTTCAGTTCACCCCTTTACCAACAGGGCGACCTCTTGTGATCAATGCTAGAGCTCCAAGTAAGATTTAGACATCTAATTTCACGTAAGAATATTATCTCAAAAAGGAGAAAGATTATCTCAAAATATATTAAACATTTTCAAGCACATTTTAACTCATTTTAATAGCCCTTAGCCTTACACTTGTTCGCGATGTAAGCTTTATCAGAAACACTTTTGTCTTTTTTAGCAATTTGCGAACTTGATGTCCTTGTTCAGATCTATGATTGTAAGTATTCGATAAAACTAAAAAACGAAATATCATGAAAATCATGAAAATCTGTTATATTCTCATTTCTTTATCTAAATTTTGAAAATTGTATCATATTTTTGTTTTGAAAATTTTGTTTGTTCGTGATTAATTGGATTTTTACCAAAGATGAAAAATTTATACAATTATGTCTACGAGAATTAACACACTCGTGGTATTCATCCTTCGTCTCTCTTTGTTCTTAGTGCTACACAAATCAAAGATTTTCAAGAAATGTTCAAAACCAGGTGAGTTTTGGGTACTGAAATGGGGGGGGGGGGCGTACGGGGTTTGCGATTTCCGAAATACCGAATAATTCTGCCAAAATTTCCGAAATTCCGTAAAAAAATACTTGCAATTCCGAAACCGTTTTTTTGGGTATTGTTCCTCTTTTTGACTAATTTTTCATCAAATTTGATTTTTCATGTATGGATTCCGAAAAAGGGGGATAAAAACTTTGTAATACCGAAATTTAGCAAAAAAGGTAGATTTCCGCAATTCCGAAATACCGTACGCCCCCCACTGAAATCAGCACAAAAATCCTTATCAGCTAAATCTACTAAATTTTTGAATGAATGGTTCAAATTCTCATGTTTCTCTAATTTTTAGGATATATGGCAAGATTGAGGATAGCTAAACGAATTTGTTTACTACATCCAACAGATAAAACGAAACGACGTGAATATGTTGCAAGAAAATTGATGGAGAGAAAATGCCGGTTCGAACTAAGAACTTGAGATGACGTGTTCACAGGGTATTACTTAGTGAAAAACTAAATAGAAAGCAAAAGAGAAAAGAAGGCAAAGAATCTTCAAAGAATATGTCTGATATACTCTGCTGTGTTGGAACTCGATTCAAGATGGCCTTTCGTACTTTTAACACAGATGTTATGTCATTATTGCTCTTGTAAATAAATATTCCTTCAAAATAGTTATATGTTAGAAAAATAAAAACAGTACTATACATATTAAAAAAAGAAATAGCATTTCTAAATCCATTACATCAATTCACCTGGTAATCCTCTGGTTACCCTTACACGTTGAATTTCATGATATTTACTTCATGTTTATTCGTACTGCTAAAATAACAGCTTGTGAGATAGAATTGAAGGTCACACAAACATAAGAAACCAACTGATTTTGGTGCCATATTAATCGCTCCAACGAGAATGGTATTGTAAATAAAATGAAAGAGCTAGTCAATAGAATACCTAAAAAAAGTTGATGAAAGTGTGACGAGTCGTGTAAAAGATGCGCGTGAACTCTACAAATCGTGTCACTTGAAAGGTCGTTCGAGTGTTTCTCGCGAACTTCCATACGCCGGTTAATGATTGTACGTCGTGTGATATCTATGTAACATGCAAGCAAGAAGAAGTCTGTGACCAAGATAATACAACTGAATATCAGGGTGATTTCGTGTTCCAGATACACGAAAAATAGCAGGAAAGTGCAAACAAGGGTCGAGATCCACGTTAGAGCGATGTAGAAATTATTTTCTTCGGGTAGAACGTCATCTCGGCACGAAATTTTAAAGTCGTTCACCATGATACTCAACAGGTGAAACATAGTACTGATAACAGTCATTGCTAGAATGAACGTTTCTGCGAGCCCCATGTATGGATAATAGCCAGATAAGTGATAGGTTATCAAAGTAACTATAGCCGTAACGAGCAAGCAAGCACCACTTAACACATTCAAAAGAGATAAACTGTTACCAAATTTCTTTATTGTGTGCAATTCGTTAGGTATGTGTGGTGGTGAAATGAGACTTTGAGCGGAAGACGGTACTCGAGCATTTAGAAAATGGAAGAGAATAATGTTAATCAATATAACGGCCGTACTGAAGATGAGCTGGAGAATCAACCAATCATTTGATGCCATTTCCTGATTATTTAAATGAAAATATGATAAATTCCATCCAGTTTTGGTTCCTGAAAAGATAACGATTTTGTATGAGAATAAGTCACCGAGAAGAAATTTCAATACGTTCCCTTACAAGTCAAGAAACATCCAGCAAAGAAACGCTTGTTTGAAAATTTAATTTAAAAGTCAAACCTGTAATGTATGAAATCAGAACATGATTGCATCTTCAAAAGGAAGAAACATCTATCCCTACACCAGAACTGCCACCGACCCTACACTTATTTTTCACCGGGTTATCCGGATTACTGATACAAGGTCGTGCCTGAAATACTTCAAATTGCCCAAACAGAAGAACAAGAATAGTTTTGGGCTCTAAGTGCAAAAAAATGAAGAAAAAAAATTTACTGGTTCTTATAAAAAAGAGTGTATGTATATCACGGGTCCGTTAGATAAATAAATTCTGATCAGGTCACCTAGACAGGGGTGTCCTTTTAAAATCCGAGCCTCTGGTGCTTATCATGGGAAATGAAAGTAACATACCTGTCTATCACGTATACTCTTTTCTTTAGATCTGATATATGAAAGGTGTTGTGTTAAAAATGTAAGTTTCATAAAAAATATTTTTGGCAACTATCTAATACCGATCACT
Organism: Clytia hemisphaerica; assembly: GCF_902728285.1. NCBI lineage: Eukaryota > Metazoa > Cnidaria > Hydrozoa > Leptothecata > Clytiidae > Clytia > Clytia hemisphaerica. The sequence goes on along the minus strand of NW_027104107.1, from coordinate 621,429 downwards.
TTTCGTTAAATGTTTCAAATCCAGTGGAGAGCGTCCTGAGAAGGCATGATCTGAAAAAAATAGAATATTGATTTGAAGGAGCGAAAGAATCTATACATTTTAGCAAGAAAATGGAAAAAAAGAATTTTGACAAAGTTTCTTTGTCGATAAATGGTTGATCCCAGCTTACTTGACCAAATTTCTTTTTCTTTTCTACAAAGGGAAAAGACGAAAAATGAGTTCACACGTAAGCTCGAGAAAATTTACAAAATGTAAGACTCTTTTTGAAAATTCAATTTAACTTTGTGGCTTTTTTTCAATCAAGAATGTTTTGACTTTGATATCTTGTGTTTTGAGAAAAAACTCTCTCTCGAAGTCGAAGAGTTATTTAGTTAGACAAAAAGAAATTTCACTGTCAATGCCCTTCATCCTAATTGGATTTGTTAAAAATACAAAACTGTGTAAAATACCTTTTCTGTTTCACGTTGGGTGATGGTCACACAATATCTTTCAAAATAAATACAAAATACGAAATATTTTTTAATAAATTAATTTAATTATCCACATAAAATTACATAAAAACATACAAAAATGCTACAAATTCTTTGTCCGAAGAACATTTGTACAAAATTATACACCGGGTGCGCCAAAAAAAAAGTTTCTCTCTTTAAAACTTATTTTCTCAAAATCTAAGAATAAAAAAAATTTTAATGAGTCATTTATTAAATTCGATTCATTAGATCAAAAGTTATTCTCAATTAAATAACAAATAAAGTTACTTTCTGAAAGTGCTCAAAAACGTCAAAAATCGACGGTAGGAAAAACTGGAATAAAACGTGAGAATCCACGTCAGAATCCACGTAACGTAATATTATCGATGAGGAGAACGTACATAAAGAAATAACAAAAAAGCGGAGGATTTCAGATTAACGTGACCTGTCAAATCTCAATCAAACATCATAAAGTTATGGTGACAAAACTTTGACTCTCGAAATTGATACAATACTACAGAAAATGGGCGTTTTTAGTTAAAAAAGATTTAACTTCTTCTAATGGTACCCCATGACGCTGAGCATTCCTATCATCCCATGAGTTATGGATACCTGTCAGGAGGGGTTCGTGAATTCCTCCATCTTTCTCTTCCATTGCAATCAATGGACATCCACTGTGCCCCCAATAAGTCCAACATGAATGTTTCAAACGTCCAAGTCCTCTTTTAGAGGCTTTCTTCATTACAGATTCATATTCACCTCCAGAGAACCAAAAGGGAGTGAAACCGGTCGGTTGATGTTTCAGATCTGTCTCTAAATCAATATCATAAGGATTTCCTATGGCAAAAACTTGTTCAGGTTCAGCATCCGAAACTTTGAGGAAAGTATGTTCGATTACAGGACTCTTTGATGTTTGTAAAATCTTTAGTAAGGCTAGATCAGCTGATTCATCATAGCCTATGCATTTGGCACCAACCGTTTGTCTGTGTGGCGTAACAATTTCTTTGATTCGATTCAAACGTGTTTTAGGGAAAACATATTTTCCTTCATCATCATCGTCATCATGATCAATGCAATGTGCGCATGTTAAAATAACAGTGTCCGAAATGAAAACACCAGATCCTGATGGTATAATATGGACAGAAGCTTGGAGAGCATTCCTTGCTGCTTGTTTAAAAGACGCAGAGACATCAACCTCGGGAGCCATGTTGACCTGTCTTCCACGTAATTTTCTCTTCTTGCGCTTGATACCACCAGACATACTCCAATCCTGAAGGACCTCTTCGCTACCTTTAGCCAACACTGTTTCAAAATCGATGATAGAAGAAACGTATCTTTTCCATTCTGTAGATATAGTGGACAGATGTAATACGATATCTTTCTTGGATGAAGATAACCAACTGGAGTGGATATTACTTCGTTTTATCAATGCTTTCAATTCTTTGATTGAAAGATTTTTCAGTTCAAGATCATCATCCAAAAGACTTTTTTCTGTCATTTTTTTATGAATATTTAGAAGATCCCTAAAGAAAAGATTAATAATACAATTGGTGAATTGGATACAATGAATCATAATATTTTTGGCAAAAAAAAAAGGACTTAAGGATTGCGCAATCGAGAATCTTTTCAACGAAATATGTGTTGTGTTTTTTTATAAGCCTTCGGATCTTTAGCTTTTTTAGTTGAGCCTTAATGCCTTAAAATTTTCTTAAAATGTTCCTATTTCACTATTAGACACTGGTAGACCGAACATCACCCTGCGACAAATCCTTGAAGATGACACTGGACTCAGTGGCAAAGACCTCGTTACAGCCATGTCCGATCGTGAAAAATGGAGAAAAGACTTTGTATACTTCACCTAACGGATGCATCAAGTACAAGTACAAGTATTTCAATATTAGCATTAGGTGAGTATTTTCTGCAATTTTCTAAGATTAAGAAATTAGGTGGTTTTGACGTTTTGAGTCCATAAGGCCTTAAAATGTAAAGAAATATTCTTAACTTATTGTTACTATTTTAGCCCTCGAAACCTTCTGTTCTCGTATGGTTTATTCTTAAAGCTGTAACTTTTTAACTAAAAAAGATGTGAAAAATCTGAACACAGATTTGAAATCAGGAAGGTTCAAATAATCAAAATTATTTTTCAAAAAGTAGATAAAAATCTTCATTTTTTCATCATCATTGTTCTTCTTCATTTTCGAATTTTTCAAAAATCTTTTATCCTTTAGATCCTTCTCCTTGCAAATATCTTTCCAACAGTGTATAACTTTCTAACATAGCATGAATGGGTGTTGAGAAAATGTCAGAAAGCTAAAGTGTTCTCACATACTTTTGAGACAGACTTTAGGATAAAAAATTACAGCCATTTGAAAGTAACGATTTTGCCCTGAGGGGAAGTTTTGATCAACCAAGGTTTAAATCTGGCCAGTGTGGTAGGCTTTTTTGTTTTCAAGGGTTGCAAAGAAAAATAGCTCTGTGTCTTGAGAAATTATCCACAAACCTCTGGGTTGCACAGGTCATAGAAAGACATTATGGAAAATTTTATTATTACTACTATCCATTGAGTAATTTTAAACCTTCTCCTCTGACCACGACTATTGATATATATTTTACTGTAAAAGCTTTCTTTTCAATTTTACTGTGCTCAAGTACCCCTTGGGCGGGTACCTAGGTATCTAGGCAAAAGGAGGGTTTTGGTATGTGCTGCCCTTCATTAAGGGTCTGTTTTTCGATCTTCAAAAGGGTCATAAAAATCACAAAAACTAATTCAATTCCCCCTAAGGCTTTGTAAGGGTTGTAAACAGCTCAAATTCTATCGTTGTTTTGCTTTGGTCCCTCTTGGTACCCCCTAGGCATAGTATCTTTGCTTCGAATCCGGCAGGTCCAAATTCATGCATAAATAAAACATAATGCATATTACATAATGCATAATACAAAATAGGCGTGGTAAATCAATGCCATAAGAGTGTTTGATTAGTTAAGAACCAGAGCCATATATCAATATTTTAAAAGTTATCTTCCAAAACTAAAAAGTATAATATCACTCTGAGTTCCGTGCTTACACATTAATCATATGTACAGTAATGAAAATACATAATATAGTATTTTGTAATTTACAGAACAATTTTATTTTTTCCAACACTCTGCTTTGTAGGGAAAAAAACACACCCTTCTACAACAGACCCTCCCGGTAGGATTCTTTCAGCCAGTGGGGATAAAAATAACGACCTGAAACTCGATGGGGATCAGTGGGGATTGATATTCACATATTTTTTTATGGCTGGGATATCAATTCTTTTATTTTCAAGTCAAAAAAGTCAGTGGGGATGGGAAAAATACGATTGAGGATAAAAATTGGAGGGTAACTTTCCAACGAGGATGATATTTTGACCAATTTTTCCAGTGGGAAGGGGTCCCAGTGGGTCTGTTAGAATGGGGTGTAAACTAAAAAAAACACGAAAACCATGTTTGAAGAGTAAACATTTGAATCAAGGGATTTTCCCAGAGACAAGATTACATTACACAAATACGCAGGGTACCACGAAGTCGGGTAGCTTGCATCAGTGGAGGCTAATAGCCCTCAAATGAATGACCTGGCTGGTCGACATTAATATACAAAGTTGAATATCAAAACAAAAATGGTAGAGTAAAGCTGCGAGTGGAGTTGCGTTTGGGACTATCTGACAAAACATGGGACGGCAATTCGACCACAATTTCACCGAACCTCCAAAGTCATTTAATTTGAGTTAAGCAACAGCGTATTTAAAAATACACGATTTCTCTTTCGATTTTACAGTACAGTAAGTGAAAATACAGACCAGATATGCAACAGTCCCATCATGTTTTTCAACCAATCCAATCGTCCTAACAGTATAGACTTTTATATCAAGTTTACGAGATTTCGAGTACGGGCCGATTTATTTTCGTTTTGAGTCGTTTCATTTTTGATTTCAAGCCAACATCTTAGGAAAAGGGTGCTCACCCATAGTTACAGGGGTTTGTGCAAAAAACTAAACATAGAAAATTTTCCAAATCCCCTATTTCGATTTAAATGCAATGAAAAATAAAACTTTTCTATGTTTCACTTTTTTGCACCTATTCTTCAAAATGAAGGGCTGTTTGAAATGCAGCAACCTCATTGGTGGAAATTTGATAAACAGCTGCAAAGGAGCGCTGGGAAGCAATCAGTAGAAGAGACCACTTTCGTTTTTGTTACAGATTTCTATAAAAACTCTCAGGGATTACCTGATTACTTGTCAATGTACATGTACACATGTGCTGTGTCAACTTGTCAGCATTGTATTGTTGTAAAGGAAAAGATAAAAGAGGTAAGACTAGCCTAGTTTCTAATCCTGATATAGGAGTTTAAGTTTAGACTGCCTAAGTTAGAGCAGTTGACGGTAGTTGATTTGTTTTGGAATTTTGCTGCTTTGAATCTTGAATCTTGAATCTTATAATCGTCCTCTTTGTTGACAGTGTTACATCAACAAGCACCTTCTTCCGCTAAATCATGTATAAGGTGCAAGACATTTGTTTCTTTTTTTTTTTCCTTTTGATTTGTTTACAATGTTTCTTTTAGTTTTTCCTCTTTGTGTCTTTTTTCTATTTGGAGATTTAGAAATTGATTTGTTTGTCTAATGATGTTAAGATCGTCCGTTTCCTTCAAGCATGCTACTGTCAATTCGGCAGGAGCTGTTGTACTTCTACATGCTATCATGTGTTCAGTGCTTTCTTTCTCCTCACATAGCCTGCATGTTCTCTTCCTTCCAAAGTTACTACCAACATCAATCATTTCAAGCCTCCTTCTCATCGTTTCACTAGCTTCCTTTAATCCCATTTTATTTAGATAACTTTTCCTTTCAAACCTTTGTCCACTTTGATGCCTCATCTTTCTCATTTCTTTCTCATCCAACTCCCTTTCAATCTGCTCAGCAATTTTCCTCTTTATTGTTTTCTTCCATAGTTCTTTCTTGTATTCCTTGGCAGTGTTAAAGTCTACCCCAATGTCTCTAGCAATTCTTCTTGTCTCTGATGCCCAATTATTGGTCTTTGCTGTTTCGCTGCATTCCTGGTCCTCTATCACCACTCTTCCTAATGGTGATAGAGGACCAGGAATGCAGTGAAACACATGATTGGTCAGTCATAGACCTTTTCGCCTTTCCATCCGCCATATTGAATTGTATGCAAAAATTATGGTGGCTGAATTGCCGTGGTGGAATTGCCGTGGTGAAATTCCCTTAGAAAGTATGCAAAACATATGCAAAAAGAAAGTATTAATATAAAACTTACATGCATTACAGGCATTATATTAAAGTGTAATCTTGTAGAAGAAAGATTAAATTGGCTTCTCTTGAAAACTGAAAACAATTATATTCACTCATCTCTTAGATCAAGCACTTCAAAAGACCATAACATTAGACAAAAACTCAAACTGAAAAATCACCCGCGTGGTAAAAAACAATCCTTATTCGGCTGACGGCAAATTATTCTCCTGGGAATAGAGCCGCCAAATGATCAAATCAAAACATTGAGAAAGTGTGACGTCATAATTACTGCTTTCAGTTTGCGTGTTTTGAAAGTTTGATGTGTGTACTCCGTCTTCGTGGAATTTTTTTATGGCATGAAAACAGAATATGCAATGACCAATGTCTTTAAGAACAAATTCCTAAACAGCTTTGGTCGTTCTGTAAATATTTCCTTTTGGATTAAGAAATTCCATCTTTTATTGTTCTAATGATTATAAAATTTATTTGTTGTCTTTTTAATCTTTGTGTAAACTTGCATATGTTTTGCATACATATCCAACTAAATCCAACCACGGCATTTTCGTTCCTGTATTTTTGCATACAATTCAGAAGATGGCGGACGGAAAGGTGAAAAGTTCTATTTGATGGCTATGCAAGTTTCCCTCCACTGATGCAAGTGGAATTCACGGTAGCTGTTGCCACATAACATACCTATAACCACCTAACCTACTGCACTATCACCTCTACCTACACAATGCCAAAATGCAATGCTCAATGGAATGTCAAAAAAATGCTTCATATGTGAAATTACATGAAATTTTAACATACCTAACAGAGAGATATATACCAGTGTGTACTGACAAAAGGTCCCAAGTATAGTATATAACGAAAAGTTATGATTTAATATTTAGATTTTTCGTTTCCACACACCAAGTCTTTCAGTGTCCTTCTTCCAAGGTTAAAAAGCTAAAGTTGAACCCGACTGATTCTTAGAAAATGCAATGAAATCGAAAGTGAAACATACTACGGAAGCCCCCGAGAAACTTGGCAGACAGACCCCGGGTAGGGGTAGTGAATATATACGGATGGTCGGTCCAAATCAGAATCTTGCTGCTGACTGGACCGTTCTCTTTAAGTCTTTAATATTTTCTCTGATGATGAAAACTCTGGCTCTTTTTTGATTTACTCCTGAGGTTATCTCATACCCAGAGCTATACTTGTACCACTTTTTTATTTTACTGCTGATGGACGTGTGATACAATCGTAACCTCGTGAGTTCGTGAGTTGCTATCCCGGGGGGGGGGGGTACTTAGGCAAAAATAGGTGCTGGGTATGTGCGGACGGTAAGGGTCGGGGTTTCACCTTTCAAAGTCTCTCTAAGGGTTACAAAAATCAGGAAATTTCAAAGTAGTCTCTCTAAGGGTGGGAAAAATCACGATTTTTAGAAAAAAAATTTGATTTTGAGAGAAAAAATTACAAAAAAGTCTCTGTAAGGCAAGGGTCACTTTTTCACTAAAATTTGGTCTCTCTAAGGGTCGGTTTTCGGAGGTCCCGTCCGCACATACCCCTCATTCACCAACCCTAGTACCCCCCCCGGGGTGCTATCTCAAAATCATCAAAAAGTGTGCTAAGAGACTGCATACGAGTGATTCTTTCCTAGATTCTTTTTGAGTTCTTGAAAGAAAGCTGGCTTATGGATAGGCTATGTCATATCTTCCGAAAGCATCCACCGAAGAGGGACTTCAAAATATCTGTTCTGAAGGCACGTTCCAGCTGGATATGGCGGTCTCCCTGTTCTTAGCCCGGGGGGGGGGTACTACTTAGGCAAATGGAGGGTACGGTATGTGCCGCCCTTAAGGGTACCTTTTTTGGATTTCCAAAGTCCCGCTAAGGGTCGGAAAAATAAGAAAATTTCAACTTTTTACCTCCTGAAAGATCGAAATTTGGACAAATTTGGTCAAAATTGTCCCGCTCAGGATCGTAAACTTCCCAAAATTTTCCTTTGTTTTTTCCTTTTTAGTCCCGGTAAGGGTCCAAAGTTCGAAAGTCGGGTGGCACCCCCCGTCAGCTCGCAACTCTAGTACCCCCCCGGGTTCTTAGTGAACTAAAGAAAAAAGTCTGCTGGAAAAAAGGTGGTCTGTTCTACTGAAGATTGGAACCAGCTGGAAAAATATGGTCTGCTCTACTGAAGATTGGGACCAGCTGGAAAATATGATCTGTTCTTATGAAAAAATAGTTTGATATCCAAAAAATAAGGTGTCTAAGAATTCCCTATCTGTTCTGAGGGAAATTCAAAAAAGTCAAAGAGTCTTTGAGATTTGTTCTTATCCTTCTGAATGTGGTTGTCTGGAGTAACAGGTGAAAATTCTCCATCTGTGTAGAACATCTGGAAATTGTCGATCTGTTCGCACAGATATTTAAACTGTTAGCTGGAAATTAAGTTTCTGTTCTTAAAAGTCCTTCAGTCGAGCTGGAATTTAGCGATCTGTTCTTGGGCTGTTCTTATACAAGACTTTGTCAGCCCTGGTAGATAAGAACAGTTTACTCGCATAAAATCAATCACCTGGTAATTTAGTACCTGTTCTGAAAGTTTTTTTACCTCCTAGCTAGAAAAATATAACTGTTCTGAAGTAAAAATTTCTCCCCTGGAAAACAAGAGGAACTGTTCTTAATTTCGGGAAAATCCTTCCAGCTGGCAAATCAGAACAGATATTTGCAAATTTTAGGTCGGTGGCTGCTTCTGATCTTCCTTCATTTCGAAGTGTAAAACGTAAATGCGTAAAAAAGCCTGGTGCTGTCTATTGTAGACTAAGCTCATGTATTTCCAGATTTCTTGAAAAATTCTGCAATAAAGCTTCTGATTGGTCAAGCGCTAAAATTCCATTGTAATGTCACGTGACCTGGGTAGGTTTTCCTAACTAACCACGGCACACCAACGGATTAGAATAGGTGGATTAACTTCTCTCGTTGCTCCCAAGAGAGATCCATTGTCTTCTCATTGTTACAAGAAAAATCTGTAAATGACTCTGCGCACTCCTCGTTTAGTTTTTTCATTGTTTTTATAAGAACAATTTTCCAATTTATACAGTTTCGAAAACGAATTTGTCCTATGATTCGATCAATTTTGATGATTTTGCAAATATTTTAAATCCTGCACTTAAGTTTTAGCATCAACAAACGCTAGACCAGTTTTAATGTAAATTTTTAATCTTTTGTCAATGGCAATCTTCAGATAAGTGAAAATTAACGTATGGTCTATAACTAAGAAACTATTGATGGGTCACGAATGGGTTGCATACTGGTGAAAGAAGACTGTATTTAGAATTAGGAAAATAAATTTCAAATTATTTGGCTAATTTCTGCATTGGATAGAAAGGGCTAAAAAAGTGCATTTTCTTATTTAAAATGTTCCACGTGATACGTAATGACCAATGAAAATGTTGAAAGTAATGATTTTTTACAACTTTTTTACAACTTATCAAGTTTTAATTGCTAGCAAACTCGTAAAAAAGTTTGATAACCTAACGAGGAGTGTTTTCTATGAGTTCTTAATCCACCTATTCTAATCCGTTGGGCACACTCTTTAGCCAAAGCACTCTATGAAACCTTTACAGATTTACAGATTTCTGTGGAGAAGAGCCGTTTTAAACGTTGACAAGTATTTTTTCGGATAAGTTCCAGGGGCACCGACCTTGACGGGGATTACGTGACTTACGTGGCTTTAACAGGCTAAAAAAGCTATATTACATTTCATTTCAAGTTAGAATTTTTGCAGATCTTTCATTTTGTTGTTAAGAATTTTTCGCGAGCATAAATTTTCGCGAATGGCCCTAGTCTCGCTAATATTGACTTATGATAACTAACTTGGTTCCCCAAGTGATACAGTAAACTTGGTATGAACAAAGACATTGTACCATGTTGACCTGAGATTACTAAGTTAGCTCATATGTGACACAGTCAACTTGGTATGAACAAAAACGCTGTACAATGTTGACTTGGTTGGCTTACATGTAACACAGTCAATTTGGTATGAACAAAAACGCTGTACCATATTGACCTGGGATGACTAAGTTGGCTTATATGTGACACAGCCAACTCGGTATGAGCAAAAACGCTGTACCATGTTGACATGGGATGATTAAGTTATCCACTAGCCACTAAAAGTCTCCCACTATTAAGGATACCATTTTTTTTAGCCGCACCATGTTGATCGAAAGTATACCAAATTGAACGAAGAAAATTTTTATCGAAAACAGTCAACTTGGTACGGCAAAACGCACGGGATGGAACAACAGCTGTGGAGTTTTCTGAACGCGACACGCTGAAGCTCTAAAGATCGCTGAAAACTAATTGTATATTTTCACCCACGTCTTTAGCTCTATAGAGCTTCAGCGTACTGGGCCAGAAACTACGCAATCTGTTATCAGGTTATTCCGATGGGGAAATCGCAACGCTTAAAACATTTTTGTCAAACAAAAGTTAATTCCAAATTTCCTGAAAAATTCAAAAAGAGCATCCATCTATCGTTTATTCTTTTAAAAATGAAATCATTGACTACTATAAAGAAACTGTAAATTTTATTAATACAGAAGATTTTGAAACTTTCTTTGATTTTGTTTTTGATGTAAGTAACTACAAATTTATCAAAACCAAAATTAATTGATAAAGTCAACCATAAATCTTAAAAATAAATCTAAAACAAGACGACTTAAAGTCGAAAATTTCGCCTAGAATTCGAACTGCATGGGAAAAATAAGAAGTAGAGATCTACTTTACATCGAGCCTTGATGAAACAATTTCACAAGAACAACGGGGCTTAAAATCACTAAAAAATAAGAAAAATTGCTGTTTAATTTTTAAGAACTCTTATAAAGTATATGCTTGTAAAAAGTAAATATGCTCATATTGCACGCCATCCCTTGTTTACTTTGTAAGAATTAATTACCGAAAGGTATATCACCGTCTATGATTTGATTCTTATAAAGTAAACGCTTATAAGAAAAATGAATATGCTCATATTGTGCTCCGTCCCTTGTTTAATTTGTAAGAACTAATTGCCGAAAGGTATATCCCCCTCTTTCAAAAGTTATTGATTTGATTCTTATAAAGTATATGCTTATAAGAAAAATAAATATGCTCATATTATGCGTCATCCCTTGTTTACTTTGTAACAACTAATTACCGAAAGGTATATCACCGTCTATCGAGAGTTTTTGATTTGATTCTTATAAAGTATATGCTTATAAGAAAAATGAATATGCTCATATTGAGCGCCCTCCCTTGTTTACTTTGTAAGAACTAATTACCGAAAGGTATATCACCGTCTATCGAGAGTTATTGATTTGATTCTTATAAAGTAAATGCTTATAAGAAAAATGAATATGCTCATATTGAGCGCCGTCCCTTGTTTACTTTGTAAGAACTAATTACCGAAAGGTATGTCACCGTCTATCAAGAGCTATTGATTTGATCCTTATAAAGTAAATGCTTGTAAGAAAAATAAATATGCTCATATTGTGCACCGTCCTTTGTTTACTTTGTAAGAACTAATTACCGAAATGTATACCACCGTCTATCGAGAGTTATTGATTTGATTCTTATAAAGTAGATGCTTATAAGAAAAATGAATATGCTCATATTGAGCGCCGTCCCTTGTTTACTTTGTAAGAACTAATTGCCGAAAGGTATGTTACCATCTATCAAGAGTTATTGATTCGATTCTTATAAAGTAAATGCTTATAAGAAAAATAAACATGCTCATATTGTGCACCGTCCTTTGTTTACTTTGTAAGAACTAATTACCGAAAGGTATACCACCATCTATCGAGAGTTATTGATTTGATGATATTCTTATAAAGTAGATGCTTATAAGAAAAATGAATATGCTCATATTGAGCGCCGTCCCTTGTTTACTTTGTAAGAACTAATTACCGAAAGGTATATTACCAACTATCAAGAGTTATTGATTTGATTCTTATAAAGTAAATGCTTGTAAGAAAAATAAATATGCTCATATTGAGCGCCGTCCCTTGTTTACTTTGTAAGAATTAATTACCGAAAGGTATGTCACCGTCTATCAAGAGCTATTGATTTGATTCTTATAAAGTATATGCTTATAAGAAAATAAAGAAAAAACAAAAACTGTGAAGCTAAAGACACAAAGATATATGACGTAATCCAAAGAAAACCTACGAAAATCGTCCGTGGTTATACGAGCGTGTAATTTGTAAATTAATTTTAGTGAGTTCGTCCACCGTATCAAGTACTTTCGTTTTCTCAAAAAAAATCCACCAAACCACGAGCCACCACAGAAGCTGATCGTAATACTTTCGCTAGGCGAAATTAATAAATCAAAACCTAGAACACAATTTTTCGAGTGTTTTAACCCTGGCTCGTACATCGCTATTTCGAAAAATGATAGAATAAATTGGTCCAAAATCTTCTGTGTCAATTTTCTATCTATTCATATTGGTTCAAGTAAATTTTCATTCCTATGATTATATCAGAATTTCAATAATCTTTCTTTACTTAGATAATAAAAATACCAAACCATGATTAAAATCTTTCAAAAACTGAATCCAAGAGGATCGACTTTTTTGATAAGCCGTAATTGCAAAAATGTATCAGTAAAAACAGAAGTCAACAAAATCTTAGACACCGTCTAATCTCCAATCAGATTTTGATTACTCAGCGCAGACTCGTATTTACTGTAATTCTAAAGGAGTTTCGTAAAAGCGTAAAAGCCACGTTCGCAATCGCCCTTTAGAGCTGAGCTTAATTTATGCTGAATGGATGGTCTGTCAGGTTAGGCACTGTCTAGATTTTTTATTCCAAATACCATTTATTTTGAAGCAACTATAGATTATAAAAATAGGCATTTTTGAAATAAAGTTTTTAGATGCTTTCACCAACTGCACTGTTTTCTAAAACTTTTAATTTGTTCCACATAGACTCCTTCAACAAACGATTTTAATAATGGATTCGATAATTTCAATGGATGTGTGAATGTAGTGTTTACGTTATGAGTGTCAAAAAATGCTTTGCCACTCCAATAGTCTTTTGTGTACCCTACAATGTCATTGTAATAGTTTCCATCCAGATCAATGAAATTTTCCTTCAAATCCAGATAATACATGATCGTTGGTACTGCAATTTCCAAAAAAACTTTTTCACGGTTGTAGATATTTCCAATTATTTTAAATCCTTGCGAATGGACTGCTGGGATATAGATTAAATCTGAGCGACCAATAAAGCATACAATTTTTGTATTTTCAAAATTGACATTTCTTTTAAAAACTTTTAAAGCTTTTTTAATGAATGATGCGTTCGTATTTCTTGATTCTTGGTATGTTCTCGTAGTGTGGGAAATTGAAGTTTACAGCAAGTAACATCTGTGGTAAAGTATGCTTGTGAGTGCATTTCTGGTTGTATTCGACCAACGACGATTCACCTGCTAAAGAAGAGAATACAGAGTAATAGAAGGATTAACGAATAAAAGTCGAAGCGAAACTTTATAAAAGAAGAGCAATGAAATTTTTCCTTTTAAGTACTGTCTTAACCTGCGAAAAAAAGGAACTAATAATTTCGAAATTTCTAAGCTCAAAAAAAGCAAAATTATTGTGTCATATTCGCACACCTCTGTGTCACAGACCCGCTCGACTCCAGCCCCACTGGAAATTTGGCCAAAATTTCGTCCTCATTTGATATTGAATGAAAAAATTGCACTCCAAAACCATCTCATTGGGTTTTTTGATCTGAAAACAATAGCATGTCTATTACAATATCTCATCTGTAGAAAGACCACCGGGGTGTATTAGAGGGGATGCATCCATACTTAAACACCATTCTCATTTCAACAACTTTGATTAGCCAAGAACTTGTGTCAAAACAAAACACGGAAAAGATGTCGTCAAAATAGACTTCTTCTTTGGAGTTAAATTTCTTTTTGACAACGACTACATGTTTTTTTTTTATAAGCAAGTGACTGCCCCTACATCAGGCTCGCATTATGCTTAGCATTCTATTGTTCTCAAACAATAGAGCCATTGTTTAGGTACCAAAAACTGAGCCTGCATATGCTTATAAACGTTATGCTTATAAAAGAAAAAACATGTATGCTTCAAAAAGTGGAACTTTTTCAGGGGGTAAAACCAAGTCTTCCCAAAGATACTGGTAATTCTTTTTCCTCAAAATTAGTTTTTATCATCCTTTTCGTATGGACGCCCTTGAAACGTTTGAAGAAGGGCGATTGGCGAAAAGATGGGCGCATCCCGCCCTCTAGAAAGGCTAGGAAGATGACGCTTTTTGATGTTTTTCATACTAACGAAAACGAACTAAACCGGTAAATACCTTTCAATTTAATTTCTTTAAAATCACGAAAGATAAATCTCCCAAAGGTCCAAAATGTTAATAAGCCAAATAAAAGAATAATTTTCCTCTTATGAATTCTGAAATTCATTTTGCAAGCTAACAACCCCATTGCACATTGGAATAATATGTTTTAAAATGTTGAGAGCTGTGTCATCATTCTTAAAACCCAGACTGCAATTAATTATTGCCTTTGAATGGATAAAAACTTCATTAAAGGCATTTTGTTTTATCATGTAGTAAGTAGTATTAGTTCAAAACAATACATACGATTGCTAATGGTATTTTAAACTTTCAAAATAAAATAATAATGTTATGTTTAGAAGAAGGATACGACTAAATGAAATATTCGAATTCAATTAACATAATTTAATTAATGGATTTGTGACGCGATGTTTTCTAATAATCAACAGATTAGAAAAGCTGGGTAGCAACTTTTATAAAATACTCCTCTAGGTTATTGCTTTGTGAATTTTTGATCGAAGGTATCTTCGTTGGATTTTCCTCACAGTCCACCCAAAAAATGTCACCGCTGGAGGGGGTCAGTTGCCCCCCCCCCCTATGATCCCCTACAGCCACACTACTAGGTATTATGTGGTTTTGTTTTAACAAAAGCTTAAAAATTTTTTGTATATTTGTGAACACTAACGAAACTGAACAAAAGCAGTAGAAACAAGTAATACTTCAATGGACCTACCTATTTATAAAACGAATAATTAGAATTTAATGGAAGTAATGTATAATTTTAAATTTCGATTTATATATCTATTGGAACGGAGAAAGAAACGAATCGATGTTTAACGGTAAAAGAAAAATAATATCGACACTTTAATCAATCATTCAGAGAAAATTAAAACTGGAGTAAAAAAAACATTTAGTTTTCAGTTTTTCATTATTTCATCACAGATTGAGGAGTCACATTTTGGGCATTGCCATTTTACATCATTGTGCAAAAAATCATGAAAATCTGTCGAGTATAAGTTGAAAAAATGAAGGAAAACCGTTTTACGCCGGTTTTCGGCTGTTCCGGCGATTTTTAAGGAGTTCCGGATTCAAAGGATGATTTTTTGGAAATCAAAACGATGCTAAGTTTTGGGCATCATCATAAAGAACATTTTCTGTAAAGAAACAATTAAATAAGTTGAAAAAATGTGACGGAAATGTGAAAAAACGACGATTCCGGCACATTTCCGGTTTCTACAGACCGGAAAAATTTTTTTTTTTTCGGCAAACGTTTTTCGACACCTTTTCGGCAGTACTAATGTGCATCTATGTGCAAAAAATCGCAAAAAACTAATGATAAAATCTCGAGAAAATCTCAAAAAACCGCTTTTTTCGGGACATTTACGGTTCTACCGTCCGGAAAAACTTTTTTTCTCGAAAATCGGGCTCCGTCACATTCGAGGGTTTATAGTAATGCACCTTTGTGCAAAAAATCAGAAAAATTGAATGAGCCAATCTCGAGAAAAGTTGGTAACTAACGTACGAACTAACTAACTAACGAACACGGGTTAATTTATAGGACCTCCACCGGGGTAGGTCCAAAAAGCGATTTGAAATGAAATGGCAGAATAGAATGATCACGCTTGATCAATGATGTTGTTTAGCATTGCATTTTTGTGTTGCTGAACTAGTTAATCAAAAAATCTCCCAGTCCAGATGATTTGATCAGGTG
The DNA here is from genome assembly GCF_902728285.1 of Clytia hemisphaerica. Taxonomy (NCBI): domain Eukaryota; kingdom Metazoa; phylum Cnidaria; class Hydrozoa; order Leptothecata; family Clytiidae; genus Clytia; species Clytia hemisphaerica. The sequence continues at coordinate 605,671 of NW_027104107.1, read as the reverse complement.
TTACAAAATGGGAGAACAAATATAGAGTATAAATCAAAAGTTTTCTTATCTAAGATGGCGCATTATTTTGCTTCACCTGCCGTTGCTTGGGAAATACAGAGTAGCTCTATTTAGTGTTTAGTAGGTTAGTCAAGAAAAAGACGCACAACTTTAGTTTTAAGTGTATAAAATTTCACAAAATATCTTTTCCGTTTTCTATCAAAGCAATATCAAATTTTTCAAAAAAATCTAAAAATCCTCAGCTTGTTATTTCACTCAAGTGGAAGTCAGGTGTGTCGAATATGAGAGGACGTCGTTGAATATCAATGCCATGCACATGCGTATTCGAATGAAAGCAATTCTTCGTTAAGGAAAGTTCAATATGTTGTCAGACAAATATTAGTTTCAACATCACAGTATGAGAGGTTATTTCAATTTTCAACTGTTTTTCAACTTGCACTTCTCAAACAGTTATTTTTAACCAATCAAGAAAGAGAAAAACTGCTGAACAAAAAAAAAAAAAAGAGCGTTCACGATTGCGCGGTCGATGGAAACAGGCCTTAATAGAATATACTTTTGTATCAGAAAGCTAAAAAAAGAAAAGTTTCCCCGGTAGAGTTTCGAAGAAACGGCATACCCTACCATCTGTGAACTCACTTCGTAAGCAAAACTCCATCAATGAGTTTTCCTTGGGTCCAGAGCTTATATCCTAGATAGTGACAAAATGACATAGTCTATCAGAAAGCACACTTTGAAAACATAATGAAAAGGATATTTTTGAAGTAAGTTTGAACATTCCGGTACCGACATTCATAGGTATACCCATTATAATGCACTCGCTCACACCTGAAAAAAAAAGCAAAAAGGTTAGGTACACTCTATAACGTAATGGCTTATTTTATTTACCGTATTACTTCGAATAAACGTGAGGGACGAGAGAAGATTTTTCAATGAACGCACCCCCTTCCAATTAATGTCTTCCCGCTTAGGAGAGCGTTTATTTGAAACAAGAAGCAGTAAGGTAGCATTATACAAAGGAAAACGTAGAAATATGATAATAATGACATTCTTTTACTAATCAAACTGATTTTGACGGCAACCATAGATTTTACTCATATCTTTGCATTAACTTCAGGTTAGATTTCTGAGGTGAATTTCTTCTAAATTTGATAACAGGCCGGTATGAATCATTTGCAGGGGGGTTTGAAATATAACCCTAAAGGATAACTGGTTTGGCTTGAGAATCTTAGGAAGTCGACATTGTCAGTAAGCGATAAATCAAGGACGTCTCAAAAATGAGGGGAAAAACATACAAGTAAAACTTCGTAAGAAAGATAGCTTTGAGTGGAATAACTCGACCTTTCAAGACTATCCAAAAAAAAACGAAAATGGAGAACAAAATAAAAAGATTTTTTTCTTATGGGTCATGAAAGGAAACCTTGAACTCCTAAAATAAGATTGGTATATTTAGGCCGTCTTTAATCGTTTTCAGTCGTTCTTCGATCCCTTCGAAATGTACGATGTAAAAAAAAAACAAAAAACAAAGCCGTGCAGCATCGATAGAAGATAAACGTTCGAAAAGCGCAGAAGAAGCAATGCAAACACGTACAAAACACTGTTTGGTTATGCTGAAGAGGAGTCACGATGGGGAATAAATAAGCTAGATTATTCTTCCACTAATGTGGCTCAATGGTCTAGTGGTATGATTCTCGCTTTGGGTGCGAGAGGCCCCGGGTTCGAATCCCGGTTGAGCCCAAAGGTTTTTTTAGTTTCAGCATTGTTGTCACCCTTATCTTTTATTTTATGCTAGCTAGGTGTCGCATACTTCGACATAGGAAAATTCTCCTTGAAAAAGATGTAAACGACAAAGAAAACGTTCACTTACTTAGTTAGACTAACTAAATTACAAATGAATCACGATATATTTAATACGTACTGATGACATGGAAGAATTGTCGGTTTAAAGGAGAAGCAATTAGATATAATAACAATTATAAGAAATTACCGTTAATTGCGTCGCTTTTGCCATAGAAAGATGCGTCAAACAAATGATCTGAAGTACGTTCAAACTATAAGGAAAGAATGTCGTTGAATAAGAAACCGTAAACAGCCAACTCTCTCTCTAAACCATTCCTTTTGTAATTGAATCTGTATCATTGTTCCATTATATCCAAATTCAGAATGAGTAATAAAACTCTCTAATATTCAAGCAGATTTTGATCTGGCTCCGTAAAAGAATTTGCACTGGTTGTTTTTAATCAAATGAGCTTTTGAGCACGGTGATTCTTGATATGCGTAAGTCATTTTTCTAGCGGAAACACCCTAAAAAAGCCGGGATTTGACCTCTCTCTATTACTAAAAATAGAAACACAGAGGTCAAAAACCGGCTTTTTTGGGTGCTTCCGTTAAAAAATATGATTTGGAACTTTGGCTTTTGTTTTCATTTTAGTTTTTCGTTTTCGTTTTTTCAAGAAAAGACAATGCAAATTTGAATGTTAACGAGGTCAGATTCTCACATGCGCGGTATGCGCAGAATGGATGATCTGTTTATGAGAACTCCATACATTACATATATCGAGCAAGAGAGCCAAATTTAGCTCTGCTGCTGGTGTGATGTTTGGCTAAACATATAAACGTTTTCCAATGATTTGGATTACAATGCTGCTTACCGACGCCAACATCAGGACACTTTCTTTCATCCTGGCCAATCCATGTCGAGTAATTCCCAATACTTCTCCCTAAAGAAGACAATTAAGTATTAACGAATGAAGAAAAAGATGACGTTGAAATTCGAACGTTGCAATTAAATCAGGGGGGTAAGTGTACTAGAAGGCGGCATGTATGTGTATTACAAGGTATTTTTCAAAACTTGACACCCACCCACCCCTGAAGTACACCATACTACATGGAAAAATCCCAAAACCACCCCATACCCCCTATTTACTACCCAGGTAGTACCTGGTAAAAAACCAAAACCACCCCATACCCCCCAAAAGCTACCGGGTACTACCTTGAAAAATCTGGAAAATAGAGAAACTTTTTTCCGAAAATCAGAAAATCGGGTAAACATTTTTCCAAAAATCGGGAAATCGGGAAAACTTCTTTTCGGAAAATCGGGAAATCGGAAAAAATTTTCTCAAAAATCCAAAATGGGTGAGAAATCAAACTTTTCAAAAATTACGTGAGACCATGTAGAAATGCATGAGTCTCACACCCAATGCGTGAGAGTTGGCACCTCTAATGTACGAATGGTGAATGTTTGAATTCAAATGTTCGAATGTTTACATTGACTCGATAAACCTTCATTTCAGTGAGATCTGGTAGGATTTCAATTCATTCCAAGAAGTTTGGAAGAATGATCTTGGACAAACTTGGCTTGTTCAATTTATAATAGAACAACTTTACTTTACTATTTTAGCAGATAATTTCTTAACCTTTTTGTTTCCACACTGTTAACATCGATTTTGGACCCAACACCCCTATTTTGGTACACAGGTAATAAAAATAAAAATCGATTTTGGACCCAACACCCTTATTTTGGTACACAGGTAGTAAAAATCAAAATCGATTCTGGACCCAACACCCCTATTTTGGTACACAGGTAGTAAAAATCAAAATCGAGTTTGGACCCAACACCCTTATTTTGGTACACAGGTAGTAAAAATCAAAATCGAGTTTGGACCCAACACCCCAATTATAGTACACAGGTACTACATGACAAATTTTTTTCTCAAACACCCACCCACCCCAGGATACATGCCACCTTCTGGTACACTGACCCCCCCCTGATTAAATCATATTTGGTTAAAATGAAGAATTTCCATTCAAATCATATAAGTCAGGTCACGGAATCTTACTCCCAATAATATTTTTTTGTCATCGCCAGACAAACATGGAGGAGAGACGAAACAAATAGTCGTAAAAAGTGCATTATCCATACACTAAGACTTCTAAGTAAACACATGGTAAACAAACTACCGTCCACTTTCAGACTAAAATATTTGTTACTTTTCACATTACACTTTGAAAATAATGAAAATAAAGTGTCTGTTGGTAATGAGATCCAATGTACGAATCACAAAGACACGGTTCCATAGAGACTTAATTGCGAGGAATTGTACAATGAGTGTATTGTGTAACGAAAAGCATAAGATCCACTCTGGTAAGGTAAATACTTACCCTGGGCTGGTAGGCTAGACGATTGAATTTAAAAGAAATCAGAGATATGATAGTACTTTAAAATAAACTAAAAGACATCGTTTTATTTATAAAAACTCATATTACCACGTTACAATTTTCGTATTATCATATAACACCATATAACTATATTACACTGATTATAAACGACTCCAGTATAAACTTACCCTAAAAGTCATGAGATCAGCAAGTAACATGACATGCCGACTATCGATGCTCATCCCATGGCTTCTCATAGTGTAAGTAATCTCATTCATAATCGTCACCCTGGCAACGGGAAGTAAAAATAATGATAAAACCTTTTTTCAGAGAATAATAAAAATCCTCTATGAAAATATTTGAAAATCCCCTGAAGGCTAGAGAGATACGCCATATTTTCCCGCCTTTGCTATCAGTGTATTCACTACATATGTACGGTATTTTGTGTCGGCCATACTGAATACTTTAGTGCGCGAGAGAAAGTAGGTATCAAACAAAATACCAGCCTCCCAATTCAAATGAATGAATTCACATCATATATTTGAATTTATAGGAAGGGTTCTTTTATTCAATTCATAGTGTCCTTCAGAGTCTCTTCCCCCCATGCCTAGAATGAAAATTTTCCATCCCGCCCCCCATTTCCCCCACCCTGGCTTCAAAAATTTCTCTGTCCCCCCTCACCTTCAAGCATAAAAAGCTGCAATTTGATGAATTTAACGCTTATTGTTTTCCCTAAGGTAGTTCTAATTCAAGAATAAATGGAAAGGATGGTTGTTTTTAAACCGTAATATTGCTGGTTGAAATAAATGAAAGCTAAGCATATGCTATATCATCTCATAAAACGAGATATTTTTCAATTTTGAATTGATTTTGGTGAGTTCCCCCCCATGCCTAGAATGAAAATTTTCCATCCCCCCCTCGTTTCCCCCCATCCTGGATTCAAAAAAATTCTTTCCCCCCTATACGTCCTTTTGACCTCAAAACCCATTCCCCCTGAATCCAGGGGGGAGGACACTATGTTCATCCATGCTATCTTGTTTGTGTATATCTAAAACTAACACAAATCTGTACAAATCTATTGTTTTGTCCAACTTTCCATTATATCGCAAGTTTATCGCATACTTACGACACGGAGCGCTTTTGTTTTCATTCCTCTCAAGTATTTTTAGTTTATGTTATAAAGTAGTTTCTTAAAGCAATAAAGAATTATTATACCTTGCAGCTTCAATACCGAGCGTCTTCTCCATTTCGATCGTGTTGTTTGATGTGCAGCCTGCTCCTTTGACACCTGTCAAATAAAGAAGAACGTCACCCACCATATTGAGCGAAAGTATGGATTATTTTTGTCTTCTAATCATACTTCGGTATACACCGCTATGATGTTCAAAAGGAAAGTTTTTGCCCCGTTTACGGGTTGTAAAAAAGGGCCAATAAGGTAAACTGACCTCTAGTTGCCATGACAGCTCGTAGGTCATCGCCCTCCACCAACAACTTGTACCTCTCTTTGCCAGCCTTC